>NC_141877.1:383060747-383370459 GCF_056163025.1 Triticum urartu
TCTTTCTTAGGAACCGAGTCCAGAATTGCCTGGCCAATTCTTCTGGCTGCTGAATTATGTGGCTCAAGTCATCGGCATCTGGTGGTCGCACATAAGTGCCCTGAAAGTTGTCGAGGAATGCGGCTTCCAGATCTTCCCAACAGCTAATGGACTCTGCTGGCAAGCTGTTAAGCCAATGCCGCACTGGTCCTTTGAGCTTTAGTGGGAGGTATTTGATGGCGTGTAAGTCATCACCGCGGGCCATGTGGACGTGGAGGAGGAAATCCTCGATCCATACCGCAGGATCTGTTGTGCCGTCGTATGATTCAATATTTACGGGTTTGAAACCTTCTGGGATTTGATGATCCATTACTTCGTCTGTGAAGCATATGGGGTGTGCGGCGCCTCTGTATTGGGCTATATCACGACGTAGCTCGAATGGGTCTTGCCCACTGTGTTCGGCCCAGCCGGATTTACTTATACTGTATCGGGCGTGACGTTTATCGTCTCACATAGTGGCGCGCCCACGTGATCCGTAGATCGATCTTGCATGTTTTGCTTTGTCCTCCAATACGTCTCGCAGGTCTAGTGTGTTTCCCAAGCTTTTTTATTTGAATGGTGTCGGGGTGCAGGCTGAGCTTTTGGCTGGAATGCCTCTCTATCACGGCCACAAGGTGGCCGATCAGCCTCGTCATACGCTTCTTCCTCCAGTCGAGGTAGCAACCTGCATTTTGGGTAACTCTTGGAGGGGCGCTCAAGTTTATATTCCTCGGCCGCGAGGACTTCAGTCCATCTGTCAGCTAGCAGATCTTGATCAGCTTGAAGCTGCTGCTGCTTTTTCTTAAGGCTATTTGCCATGGCCATAAGCCGGCGCTTGAAGCGCTCTTGTTCGACGGGATCGTCTGGCACGGCGAATTCGTCATCACCGAGGCTTGCCTCGTCTTCAGAGGGGGCATGTAATTATCATCCTCCGCCTCTCCATCTGCCACTCTCTTAGGAGGGTTGGCTCCTCCGTCCTCCTGCTCTAACTCTTGCTGGAGGGGGTTGTTGTTGTCTTCGGCACTATCCGGAGTGTTATTACCTCCTGTGTCGGTATCACCACTATTGCTTTGGCGGGACTTAGAGCGGCGCTGCTGACGTTGGCGCTTGGGTTGCTTCTTGGAGGGGTCATCCTCCGCTGTCTCGTCGCCATTGCCTTCTTTGGGTGTATCCACCATGTATACATCGTATGATGAGGTGGCTGTCCAGTGCCCTGTGGGTAGTGGTTCCTCTTCGTTCCCGCATCATCGTCCATACCGTCGATGTCTTCAGCGTCGAAGTCGAGCATGTCGGTTAAGTCATCGACAGTGGCTACTAAGTGGGTGGTGGGTGGGCCGCGAATTTCTTCGTCGTCCGCATCCCAGTCCTGCCGGACATAGTTCGGCCATGATCCTCCTGACAAGGAGAGAGACCTTAAAGAGTTTAGTATATCGCCGAAGAGCGAGTGCTGAAAGATATCCGCGGAGGTAAACTCCATGATCGGTGCACAACCAGATTCGATAGGAACGGGCGCAGGCGGTTCGGAGTCCGTGGTCGGAGAAGGATCCGGTAGTTTAACAACACGGCTCTCGTGCAAGGTAAGGTCGATGTTCGGCTCGATCGCCGCTGAGGTTAAGGCCTCCGTGGCGGGGTCCATCCACCCGTCCATGGACGGCGCAACTGGCTCCGAATTTAGGGTCGGAGCGGCTGCCGGTGCGATCTCCTTAACACTGTCTGATGGTAGAGCTAAATCGTACTCATCGTGACCGCATGACGCACAAGGCCGAGGCTCGAATCCATTGAAGATCAAGTCTCCGCGGATATCGGCCGTGTAGTTTAAGCTTCCAAACCTGACCTGGTGGCTAGGGGCGTAACTTTCAATCTGCTCCAGATGGCCAAGCGAATTGGCCTGTAGTGCAAAGCCGCCGAATACAAAAATCTGTCCGGGGAGAAAAGTCTCACCCTGGACTGCATCGCTAACGATGATCGAAGGAGCCATCAAGCCTAACGGCGACGACACAGAGGAACTCTCAATGAAAGCACCAATGTCGGTGTCAAAACCGGCGGATCTCGGGTAGGGGGTCCCGAACTGTGCGTCTAAGGCGGATGGTAACAGGAGGCAGGGGACACGATGTTTTACCCAGGTTCGGGCCCTCTTGATGGAGGTAAAACCCTACATCCTGCTTGATTAATATTGATGATATGGGTAGTACAAGAGTAGATCTACCACGAGATCAGAGAGGCTAAACCCTAGAAGCTAGCCTATGGTATGATTGTATGTTGTCCTATAGACTGAAACCCTCCGGTTTATATAGACACCGGAGAGGGTTAGGGTTACACAAGGTCGGTTACAAAGGAGGAGATACACATATCCGTATTGCCTAGCTTTCCTTCCACGCCAAGTAGAGTCTCATCCGGACACGAGACGAAGTCTTCAATCTTGTATCTTCATAGTCTAACAGTCCGGCCAATGGATATAGTCCGGCTGTCCGGAGACCCCCTAATCCAGGACTCCCTCAGTATGCACAAGCAGTATTCCCGCTTAGTACAAGTGAAGGCTATCAAAAGATTGATGAGCGACCAACTAGAGAGTGACAACGGTCATAAACATGCATTGAGATTAACCAACATTGAGTGCAAGAATTAGTAGGATATAAATCACCATGAACATAAATATCATGGAGGTTATGTTGTTTTTGTTACAACTACATGCGTGAGCATGTGCCAAGTCAAGCCACTCGAATCATTCAAAGGAGGATAGCATCCTATCATACTACATCAAAACCATTTTAAAAGCATGTTGGCATGCAAGGTAAATCATTATCAAGTCCTAGCTAATTAAGCGTGGCACGAGTAACTATAATCTCTAATTGTCATTGCAAACATGTTTCATTCATAAAGGTCTGAATCACGAACGATGAGCTAATCATATTCACAAAAACAAAATAGGTCGAGTCTGTACTAGCTTTTCTTCATCTATGTCATTTCATCAAATATCATCATTATTGCCTTTCAGTTGCATGACCAAATGGTGAGAATAATAATAAGAGTGCACATGCATTGGACTAAGCTAGAATCTGCAAACAATTATCAAAGGAGAAGACAAAGGTAATATGGGATCTCTGTTAGATTAACAATAATGCATATGAGAGCCGCTCAACATTTTCATCATGGTCTTCTCCTTATGACCCAAAGAAAAGAAACGGAATTTCAATGAAACACGCTGAAATACTTTTGGAGTCTTTTGTTTTTCAGAAGAAAGCAAAAACAAGAACGAGAAAAACTATTTACACGGGAAAGCTCCCAACAAACAAAAGAAGAACAAGAAATATTTTTGGGTTTTCTGTTAATACACTGGTACGTGTCGGTGCTATACAAACGGTTTTAAACCCTGATACGTCTCCGTCGTATCTACTTTTCCAAACACTTTTGCCCTTGTTTTGGACTCTAACTTGCATGATTTGAATGGAACTAAACCGGACTGACGCTGTTTTCAGCAGAATTACCATGGTGTTATTTATGTGAAGAAACAAAAGTTCTCGGAATGACCTGAAACTTCACGGAACAACTTTTCGGAAATAATAAAAAATCCTTGCAAAAGATGAAGGCCAGGGAGCCCACCACCTGTCCACGAGGGTGGGGGCGCGCCCCCCTAACTCGTGGGCCCCCTGGAGCTCCTCCGACCTCAACTCCAACTCTATATATTTGGTTTCAGGGAGAAAAAACCAGAGAGAAGGATTCATCGCGTTTTATGATACGGAGCCGCCGCCAAGCCCTAAAACCTCTCGGGAGGGCTGATCTGGAGTCCGTTCGGGGCTCCGAAGAGGGGAATCCATCGCCATCGGCATCATCAACCATCCTCCATCACCAATTTCATGATGCTCACCGCCGTGCGTGAGTAATTCCATCATAGGCTTGCTGGACGGTGATGGGTAGGATAGGATCTATCATGTAATCGAGTTAGTTTTGTTAGGGTTTGATCCCTAGTATCCACTATGTTCTGAGATTGATGTTGCTATGACTTTGCTATGCTTAATGCTTGTCACTAGGGCCAGAGTACCATGATTTCAGATCAGAACCTATTATGTTTTCATCAATATATGAGAGTTCTTGATCCTATCTTGCAAGTCTATAGTCACCTATTATGTGTTATGATCCGTTAACCCCGAAGTGACAATAATCGGGATACTTACCGGTGATGACCGTAGTTTGAGGAGTTCATGTATTCACTATGTGTTAATGCTTTGTTCCGGTACTCTATTAAAAGGAGGCCTTAATATCGCTTAGTTTCCAATAGGACCCCGCTGCCATGGGAGGGTAGGACAAAAGATGTCATGTAAGTTCTTTTCCATAAGCATGTATGACTATATTCGGAATACATGCCTACATTACATCGATGAACTGGAGCTAGTTCTGTGTCACCCTAGGTTATGATTGTTACATGATGAACCGCATCCGGCATAATTCTCCATCACCGATCCATTGCCTACAAGCTTTCCATATACTGTTCTTCGCTTATTTACTTTTCCGTTGTTATTGCTATCATCACTACAAAATACCAAAAACATTACTTTTGCTATCGTTACCTTTAGCTACCGTTACCACTACTATCATATTACTTTGCTACTAAATACTTTGCTGCAGATATTAAGTTTCCAGGCGTGGTTGAATTGACAACTCAGCTGCTAGTACTTGAGAATATTCTTTGGCTCCCCTTGTGTCGAATCAATAAATTTGGGTTGAATACTCTACCCTCGAAAACTGTTGCGATTCCCTATACTTGTGGGTTATCAAGACTATTTTCTGGCGCTGTTGCCAGGGAGCATAGCTCTATTCTTTGAGTCACTTGGGATTTGTATCTGCTTATCATTATGAAGAACTTGAAAGATCCAAGAACTAATATTTATCCTTCAACTACGAGGGGAGGTAAGGAACTGCCATCTAGCTCTGCACTTGATTCAACTTCTGTTTTGAGTAAGCTTGCGACACCTAAACCTGGTTCTGCTATTCGTTCTGATATGTCGCATGTTATTGATAATGCCACTTCTACTATACATGATACTTATGATGAAACTACTTATATGCTTGATACTATTGTGCCACTTGGTGAATTTCTTGATGAACAACTTGCTAGGGCTAGAGAGAATGAAAATATTGAATCTGATAATATTGATGAAAGTGATGATGAATACTCACCTGTTATTCCTGAGGGTTATGTTTATTTTAGCTTGCAAAGATAGATACGAGCTCAAGGGGTTATTAGCTAAATGGAAGCAGCAATCTCTTAATGCTAGAATGAAACCTGACCCTGATTTTGCCACTTCACTTATCTTTGTTACTGATAAGGATTATGAATTCTCTATTGATCCTGATATAATTACTTTGGTTGAATCTGGTCCTTTTCATGGCTATGAATCTAAAACTATTGTGGCACATATTACTAAATTAAATGATATAGCCACCCTGTTCACTAATGGTGAGAGAACTCATTACTTTTATATCCTTAAAATATTTTCGTTCTCATTAAAGGGTGATGCTAAGATATGGTTTAATTCTCTTGATCCTGGTTGTGTGCGTAGTCCCCAGGATATGATTTATTACTTGTCTGCTAAATATTTCCCTTCTCATAAGAAACAAGCTGCTTTAAGGGATATATACAATTTTGTGCAAATTTAAGAAGAGAGTCTCCCACAAGCTTGGGGGAGGCTTCTCAAGTTACTTAATGCTTTGCCCCATCATCCTCTTAAGAAAAATGAAATACTTGATATCTTTTATAATGGACTAACCGATGCCTCGAGAGATTACCTGGATAGTTGTGTTGGTTCTGTTTTCAGGGAAAGAACACCGGATGAAGCTGAAATTCTATTGAATAATATGTTGACAAATGAAAATAATTGGACACTTCCTGAGCCTATTCCTAAACCAACTCCGAAGAAGAGGGGTATTCTATTTCTCAGTCCTGAAGATATGCAAGAGACAAAGAAATCTATGAAAGAAGAAGGTATTAAAGCTAAAGATGTTAAGAATTTACCTCCTATTGAATAAATACACGGTCTTAATTTACCGCCTATTGAAGAAACATATGATCTTAATCCATTACCTATTGAGGAAACTCATGGTCTTAATAACCCAACACAGGTAGTAAAGGTAAATTCTCTCTATAGATATGATAAAGCTGAAATCCCATTTCCTAAGTTTGCTAGCCCATGCTTAGATGAGTTTGATAAATTTATGGTTAAGCAAGAAGATTTTAATGCTTTTTTTGGTAGACAATTGATATACAATTCAAATATGCTTGAACACTTGGGTGATTATATGGCTAATTTCAAAGGTGAACTTAAACTTATTTGTAAACATGCTTCTATGGTTACCACTCAAGTAGAACAAGTACTTAAAGCTCAAAATGATTTGCTCAATGAATTGAATAGTAAGAATATGATAATGTTGTTAGATTTATGACTAGAGGTGGTAGAATGACTCTGGAACCTTTGTATCCTGAAGGCCACCCTAAGAGAATTGAGCAAGATTCTCAGAGAAATAATATAGATGCACCTAGTCCTTCTAATAGGAAGAAAAAGAAAAATGATAGGACTTTGCATGCTTCTAGTGATCCTATTGTTGAAACACCTGAGAATCCAAATGACATCTCTATTTCGGATGCTGAAACACAATCTGGTAATGAACCTGAATCTAGTGATAATGTTAATGATAAGGGATAATTAGATTTATGCCCCTAGTTGTGTTCCACTCGTCTGTTTTACCCCTAATTCCCAAAAGTCACCAGTTCTGTCCAAGTCACTTTGCTCCTCATGTGGTTTTGCCCTTTGACCGTTTGATCGTCTATTTGAAAACTTCATAACTAATTCATACTAAATTAGAAAAATGCAAATAGGATACCAAAATGTTCAGAAAAACATCACCTATATGTCAGTGTCATTTGCATTCATGAAAAAAGTGTTGGAAAGTGCACATCCGAGTTTTAGCTCTTTTGATACCACCATGAATAGTGAACTCTAAAAATATTCAAAAAAATATGGTGGCGAAGAACAAAAAATGTTCTAAGTGCTTGCCAAGTTTCATTAGGGAACGACATTCGTGGAAGTCGTGGCAAAAAAATAATCTATTTTGGAGTGCTGATTGTTTTTTTATCGTGGCACCCATGAATGTTATTCCCTGATGAAACTTGGCACGCACTTAAAACATTTGTCATTCTTTTCCACCAAATTTTTTTAATTTTTTTTGAATTTTTGTAGATTTTACTATTCATGGTGGTAGCATAAGAGCTAAAACTCGGATGGGCACTTTCCAACACTTTTTTCATGAATGCAAATGACACTGACATATAGGTGATGTTTTTCTGAACATTTTGGTATCTTATTTGCATTTTTCTGATTTAGTATGAATTAGTTATGAAGTTTTCAAACTGATGGTCAAACGGTCAAAGGGCAAAAGCATAATAGGAGCAAAATGACTTGGACAAAACCAGTGACTTTTGGGAATTAGGGATAAAACAGATGAGTGAGACACAACTAGGGGCATAAATCTAATTATCCCTAATGATAATGTTCATGTTGATGCCCAACCTAGTAATGATAATGATATAGAAATTGAACCTGCTGTTGATCTTGATAACCCACAATCAAAGAATCAACGTTATGAAAAGAAAGACTTTGTTGCTAGGAAACACGGTAAAGAAAGAGAACCATGGGTTCAGAAACCTATGCCTTCTCCTCCCAAACCATCCAAGAAAACGGATGATGAGGATTTTGAGCGCTTTGCTGAAATGATTAGACCTATATTTTTGCGTATGCGATTAACTGATATGCTCAAAATGAATCCTTATGCTAAGTATATGACAGATATTGTTACAAATAAAAGAAAGATACCGGAAGCTGAAATTTCCACCATGCTTGCTAATTATACTTTTAAGGGTGGAATACCTAAGAAACTAGGAGATCCAGGAGTACGCACTATACCATGCTCCATTAAAAGAAACTATGTTAAAACTACTTTATGTTATCTTGGAGCCGGTGTTAGTGTTATGCCTCTCTCTTTATATCGTAGACTTGATTTGAGTAAGTTGACACCTACTTAAATATCTTTGCAAATGGCTGATAAATCAACTGCTATACTTGTCGGTATTTGTGAGGATGTGCCTGTTGTAGTTGCAAACGTTACTATTTTAACGGACTTTGTTATTCTTGATATTCCCGAGGATGATAGTATGTCTATTATTCTTGGAAGACCCTTCTTGAATACTGCAGGGGCTGTTATTGATTGCACTAAAGGCAATGTCACTTTTCATGTTAATGGTAATGAGCATACGGTACACTTTCCGAGGAAACAACCTCAAGTTCATAGTATCAACTCTATTGGAAAAATCCCATCGATTATACTTGGAGGTTTTGAATTTCCTCTTCCTACTGTCAAGAAGAAATATGACATTCTTATTATTGGGGATGTGCATATCCCCGTTGAGGTAACATAGTGTTATTCGAAATTTCTCCGGTTCCATGTTATTCGGAATGAGTTCGTTAACAAGACTTGATCAACCTTGTTAGTGGATTCCTTTTGATGAGCATGAGATGGATGGAACTAGAAGGCACAACCTGCTGTACCCTCCTCTTACTTTCTGTTATTTATATTAAATAAAATAAAAATAGTATTTTCTGTCTGTTATCTGATTATCCGTGCAATATAAAAATACCCCGAAAATAAAAGTTGTCCAAATGCCCTGAAATTTAAATATGATTTTTTCTAGAATATTTGAGAATATTTGGCACTGAGAACACAGCAGGGGGGTCATCCACCTGGCCACGAGGGTGGAGGGCGCGCCCTACCCCCTGGGCATGCCGCCCTGCCTCGTGGGCCCACTGTGGCCCTCCTCCACTTATCCTTTCACCCACACACTCCTTCTTCCTCCCCCAAACACGAATATCCAGCTCAAACCCGAGTCCAAGCTCATTTTGCTGCCATTTTCGATCTCCTTGCTCAAAGCACCTCTCACAAAACTGCTTGGGGAGATTGTTCCTTGGTATGTGACTCCTCCATTGGTCCAATTAGTTTTTGTTCTAGTGCTTTATTCATTGCAAATTTTTGCTGCTTAGGTGACCCTGTTCTTGAGCTTGCATGTCAAATTTATATGGTTCCGAGTAGTTTTGATGCATGATATAGGCTCTAGGCACTTGTAGGAGTAGTTGCTATCAATATTATTGAGTTTGGTTTACTTTTATTTTGAAGTTACTAAAAATTTCAGAAATTTTTCAAAGGAAGAAATATGCTTAGGAAAATGTTCCAAGGTGGTTCTTCAAGGAAGCAAGGACCCAGGCTTGCAATGCGTGATGCTGATGAAGAGCCACCAAGAGATGCTCCAGTACGTCCTTGTGAATGGCCTTCGGAAAATTTTATGGATCGAGCGGGAAGTAAGGAAGAATTTACGCATATTTGTGTAACGCTGATCTTGTGAGCTTCGAGGAAGAAAAGTGCTGCCAGTATCACTATCTCACTAGTTCCTTTGTGAGGAGGTTTGAATTTTCATCTTCACGTAATTCTCCAACTGTCCTGTTTGATCTTTATGAAAATTCTTACACTATGGACTTAGAGGATTTTACCACTGCTTGAAAACTTCCACAATGGGGTAGTATCAGGGATCCTCACAAATCTGAATTTAGAGATTTTCTTGCTAGTATAACTGTTGGAGAATCTAGAGATATAACACAAGCTACCATAGGGAGCAGTCACTTTCCTACTATACATTATTTTGCTCTCTTCATAGGTAGATGCATTAATGGTAAAGATGAGGCATGTCACATGTGTGTCCCTGACCTCAGTATTCTAAGGAGTGCTGTGTTAGGAGACAAATCTTATAATTTGAGAGCCATTGTTGCACGTAGGTTGCATCTTAATAGATTTAATGGAGATTTCTTTAGTGGAATTTATGCAAACCGCATAGCTAATTTTCTTGGTGTAGCCATACGTGAAGATGATATTGAGTTGCCTCGTGCTTACCTAGACTTTAATGCTATGGTTCACCACCAGTTTGTCGAGAGGAATGAATCACCTCTCCAGTATTGTTTAATCTTTGATAGACGCCTTGATGTCCATATTACTCTCCCTGCTCCTGCCTTCTTTGATTATGAGGCAAAAGGAAGATATGTTATTACCAGAGAGGAGGCAGATGAGTACGAGAGGAGGGAGGAGGCCGCTCGTCGCTACGCTGCAGCTCAAGAGGCGATAGCCGCTGCATCTCAGTATGACCCCAACTTTTACTATGGATATCCGCCAGGCCAGCCGTGGCCATAGACCAACTTAGGCCAAAAGCCTAAGCTTGGGGGAGTACGTATTTCTTACCGACATTACATTTATGTTCACACACTCATTGCCAGATGTCGGTGCTCATACTTTTTCATTGTATCATCCATGCTAGTTTATTTCCCTTTTTATGCTTTCTTCTTGTGTGTTTGATAAACCTTAAGAAAAACAAAAAAATAGTTGTAGCTTTTAATTAGTTTACTTTCTATGCTTGTAGTAGTAATTAAAAAGAAAACCCAAAAAGATTTCCTGTTCTTCTTTTACTTGTTGGGAGCTCTCCCGTGTAAATAGTTTTATTTCTTTTCTTTGGGGGTCGATAGGAGAAGACCATAATTAAATTGTTGAAGTGGCTCTTATATGCATTATTGTTGATCTGACAAAAGAGCCCATATTGCCTTGTCTTCTCCTGTTTATTGAATGCTTGCATATTCCAGCTTAGTCCAATGCACGTGCACTATTATTATTATCCACATCGTTCGGTCATGCAAGTGAAAGGCAATAATGATGATTATATGATGAACTTATTGAGATGAGAAAAGCTGGTATGAACTCGACCTCTCTTGTTTTTGTAAATATGATTAGTTCATCGTTCCTGATTCAGCCTATTATGTATAAACATGTTTGCAATGACAACTAGAGATCATAGTTCTTGTGCCATGTTTGATTATCTAGGAGCTTATAATAGTTTACCTTGCGTGCCAACATGCTATTAAAATGGTTGTGATGTGGTATGATAGGGTGGTATCCTCCTCTGAGTGATTTAAGTGACTTGACTTGGCGCATGTTCACGCATGTAGTTGAAACCAAATCAACATAGCCTTCACGATATTTATGTTCATGGTGAATTATATCCTACTCATGCTTGCATTCGGTGTTGATTAATTTTAATGCATGTTCATGACTGTTGTCGCTCTCTAGGTGGTCGCTTCCCAGTCTTTCTCTAGCCTTCACCTGTACTAAGCGGGAATACTGCTTGTGCATCCAACTCCCTAAACCCCAAAGTCATTCTATTTGAGTCCACCATATCTACCTATATACGGTATCTACCTGCCGTTCCAAGTAAATTTGTATGTGCCAAACTCTAAACCTTCAAATAAATATCCTGTTTTGTATGCTCGAATAGCTCATGTAACAACTAGGGATGTCTGTATCTTCCATGTTAGGCGGGTTATTCTCAAGAGGAGTGGACTCCGTTCCTCATTCACGAGAAAGTGGTTGGTCACCGGGATGACCAGTCCCATGCTTTATGCAAACTAAATCAAAATAATTGCAAACATAACTCCCCCTGGGACTCTTGTTAGTTGGAGGCACTCGTTGTTTTGAGCAAGCCATGGATTGATGCTTGTTGGTGGAAGGGGGAGTATAAACTTTACCATTCTGTTTGGGAACCGCCTATAATGTGTGTAGCATGGAAGATATCGCCACCTCTTAGTTGTTATGTTGACAATGAAAGAATACCGCTCAAAATATTATTCACCTCTATTTCAAAACCGAGCTCTGGCACCTCAACAAATCCCTGCTTCCCTCTGCGAAGGGCCTATCTATTTACTTTCATGTTGAGTCATCATCCTCTTATTAAAAAGCACTAGTTGGAAGAGCACCGCTGTCATTTGCATTCATTACTGTTAGTTTACATTGAGTATGACTTGACTGGATCTCTTTTACCATGAATTACAATGTCTAGTCAGTCCTTGATCTTTAAAGGTGCTCTGCATTTATGTTTTGCGGTCTCAGAAAGGGCTAGCGAGATACCATCTTGTTATATCATATTATGATTGTTTTGATAAAGTGTTGTCATCCGAGATTTATTATTATTGCTCGCTAGTTGATTATGCCATTGATATGAGGAAACTTGAGACCTAAGCGTTATTGTGAATGTGGTTAGTTATAATCTTTGCTGAAAACTTGAATGCTAGCTTTACATATTTACAACAACAAGAGCAAACAGAGTTTGTAAAAGTATTTCTTTATCACTTTCAGTTTATCAACTGAATTGCTTGAGGACAAGCAATGGTTTAAGCTTGGGGGAGTTGATACGACTCCGTCGTATCTACTTTTCCAAACACTTTTGCCCTTGTTTTGGACTCTAACTTGCATGATTTGAATGGAACTAACCCGGACTGACGCTATTTTCAGCAGAATTACCATGGTGTTATTTATGTCCAGAAACAAAAGTTCTCGGAATGACCTGAAACTTCACGGAACAACTTTTCGGAAATAATAAAAAATCCTTGCAAAAGATGAATGCCAGGGGGCCCACCGCCTGTCCATGAGGGTGGGGGCGCGCCCCCTACCTCGTGGGCCCCCTGGAGCTCCTCCGACCTCAACTCCAACTCTATATATTTGGTTTCGGGGAGAAAAAACCAGAGAGAAGGATTCATCGCGTCTTACGATACGGAGCTGCCGCCAAGCCCTAAAACCTCCCGGGAGGGCTGATCTGGAGTCTGTTCGGGGCTCCGAAGAGGGGAATCCGTCGCCATCGTCATCATCAACCATCCTCCATCACCAATTTCATGATGCTCACCGCCGTGCGTGAGTAATTCCATCGTAGGCTTGTTGGATGGTGATGGGTTGGATGGGATCTATCATGTAATCGAGTTAGTTTTGTTAGGGTTTGATCCCTAGTATCCACTATGTTATGAGACTAATGTTGCTATGACTTTGCTATGCTTAATGCTTGTCACTAGGGCCCGAGTGCCATGATTTCTGATCTGAACCTATTATATTTTCATCAATATATGAGAGTTCTTGATCCTATCTTGCAAGTCTATAGTCACCTATTATGTGTTATGATGCGTTAACCCCGAAGTGACAATAATCGGGATACTTACCGGTGATGACCGTAGTTTGAGGAGTTCATCTATTCGCTATGTGTTAATGCTTTGTTCCGGTACTCTATTAAAAGGAGGCCTTAATATCCCTTAGTTTCCAATAGGACCCCGCTGCCACGGGAGGGTAGGGCAAAAGATGTCATGCAAGTTCTTTTCCGTAAGCACGTATGACTATATTCGGAATACATGCCTACATTACATTGATGAACTGGAGCTAGTTCTGTGTCACCCTAGGTTATGATAGTTACATGATGAACCGCATCCGGCATAATTCTCCGTCACCGATCCATTGCCTACAAGCTTTCCATATACTGTTCTTCGCTTATTTACTTTTTTGTTGCTAGTGCTATCATCACTACAAAATACTAAAAACATTACTTTTGCTATCGTTACCTTTTGCTACCGTTACCACTACTATCATATTACTTTGCTACTAAATACTTTGCTGCAGATATTAAGTATCTAGGTGTGGTTGAATTGACAACTCAGCTGCTAATACTTGAGAATATTCTTTGGCTCCCCTTGTGTTGAATCAATAAATTTGGGTTGAATACTCTACCCTCAAAAACTGTTACGATCCCCTATACTTGTGGGTTATCAAACCCCTTTCCGCGACGGCATTTGGAACCATCGCCTAGTGAGTGATGGTGATAGGGGGTCCTTCCCACACGACCCAGAAACCGTGGGGGATATGGCCGTCCTGGCACACACGCTCCGCAAAATGAGTTCGTGTGCGACCGACGAGTGCTCAAATACGAAAATACGTATAGTAGAGCTAAAAAATACAATTATAAAGGCAAAATTGTTTCTGATTGGAAGTACATACCACACAGTCAGTCCCCGCTAAACATTTCTGTTCTTATGTACATCCCGCACAGTCGCTCCAAGGAATACGTTTCCGTTCACAGGTACATCACACACAATTTTTACCGTTAAATCATTTGTGATAGCGTTGCCATTGCACACGATGTTAACAATTTTGTCGTTTGCGTTATTGAAGGCATCACACACGGTCCATAGAAGAAACTGTGTGGCAAAGGCTATCCATTACACATAGTTTTTATGTCGTAAACGTTTGCGCAAGGTGGCCTAATGCAAATAGTTTTCAAGAGGATGTCGTGTGTGAAGTGGAGATTGATCGCACACGTAGTGAATCCTAGAAACGTTTATGATCTCCACGTCTATCGCAGACGTTTCGCTTTCGCAAACCATGTGCAGTGTAATCCCTAATTAATCCCTAATTTAAAATCACATGTTTTGAATCTGAAAGTAGGCAATCACTTATTTCATATCCAACCATGTTTATTACAAATATAGGTTCAACCCCGAATGCATAATTCGATGCACAGGTACATATACTGAAGAACTACAGAAGCACCAAGTAAAGAATGATGAACCACAACTGTACTAAAGAATGTAAAGAGAGAGGCAAAAGACATTCTGGTTGCTGGAGAAGGTGAAGCGGAATGCCCATATTGTGCCCTCCTCCATGCGTAATGCGCGCACGACTCTAGGCCAACCCCTTGTGATGGTTGCCCGTCCATCCTTCACTGTCTTCATTACGACTTCTCTATGCTCATTTTAGTCTGGATGAAATACTTTAACCTTCATTGTGTGTCCACCAATCATGTACTTTGCGAGGTAATCTTGAGTGAACTTCTTCGGGAACCACTAGGAACGAAAAAGATTCAGACATTGTTGTCTAACAACTCATTATGGGCAGTAAAAAGTGAAGGCTGCAGAGTTTGTAGTTACCATCCTGCAACTCACTATTATGTTGGATAGAGCATAAACAAATAATTTGCTTGCCACCATTCGTATATTTTTGCTAATAATCCTTATCAGTTTCCTCACTTGATGGTTGTTCATGAATATCTCATTACCCCATGCGTAAAAAGGGTCCATGCGTGGATCCTTACCAAGGGCATATGTACCTACAAGCAACGAGTCAATATTAGAAGCTAACAAGTGTCCAAGCCTGGATCTATATGCAATACATTATGGAACGACGGGGGGAGTACAAGCTGAGGGATGAAGCTAACCTCAGCGGAAAATGGTGGCCACTCCTGTTGTTGTGCTGTACTAGTGGAAAGGCATGATAAGTACAGCAACCTTAACATCAAACAAATATAGCAAAGGTAAACAACATCATCTCCAAATGATAGCTTGAATGTGTTGGTTTCAGCTTGCTGTTAAAGCAGATATAAAATGGAAGGCAATGTTACCGACAGTAGGCTTAACAGCCATCAAATATTGCAATTCAAATTGGTATTGTTGAAAATGAATAGAAGGTAGGTAATGCTTAAACATCACACTGGATAGATGTGTAAAACTGAAATAAAGGGCATGTGCTAACTACACCAGGAATAACTGGAACCAAATATAGTCGTTCAAACTGGTATTGATGTAGTCGAGCGGCACAGTTCCGAGTTGCACATAATGAACAACACATTGTGTATGACTGAAATAAGCAAGGCATAAATGATGAGTATAACAACCAAATATAGCCATTGAAAACTGGACAGAGTCTCACTGCAACCAACCTAACAAGCAAATACAGATAAACATGGCATATGCTTGAAAACTGGACAAATGCTCACTGCAACCAACCTAACAAGCATATAATGATAAACAAGGCATCTGCTTGATAACAGGACAAATGCTAAAAAAGCAACCTAACAACCAAATACAGATAAACAAGGCATCTTCTTGATAACTGGACAAATGCTAAAAAAAGCAACCTAACAACCAAATACAGATAAGCAAGGCATCTGCTTGATAACTGAACAAATGCTCACAACAACCAAACTAAGACCAAATACATATAAAAAAGGTATCTGCTCGATAATTGGAAAAATGCTCACTCCAACCAACCTAACAACCAAATACAGATAAACAAGGCATCTACTCAGTATAAACAACCAAATATAGCCAGTCTTGAAACTGAAGTGGACAATTCATACTTAAACATCACATAGCCATATTGAACAATACATTTTTGCATAAATGGAATAATTAAACATGGCACAGCTAAAACACCGCACGGCAAATGCTACTACAACAAAGGGTATGGGTTGGCAAGCTAGAAAAGGTAATATTTGCTCATAGAATGTTGCCTCACATTTCATGGACGGGATCCTTCCAGTTGGAAGAGCACATACCCATGGTGCGCTCTCTGATGTCACAGATGGGCTATTTCACCTTGGAAGAACCTTCGTGGGTGCCCTCCTCGTGGTCGTGGTCGATGATTCAACTTGGCAATTGAGGATCGCAAGCCACCGCCGTAGAACGTGTCCTTCAGAAATGAAAAAATGGGCTCGATGGGGTATAAAGCTCGCAAATCCGTGACCGCTTGGTGGAGGAGATCAGCGGCAGGGCCGTCGAAGAGATCGACGGTGGTTGAACCAAAGGGGTTGGGGATGGACCACTTAACCTATGACATGGCCCGCGTGAAGCCGTCGATGTGGACGAGCTTGATGTCGTAGCGAGCTTTCCCAACATACAGTAATACGCTAGCCCGCTAACATGAAGCCTTCAGCATGGCAACATGGTCAACATCTTCGCCTGCTTCCGCGGCGATGTGTTGCTCCGGGATCGACAGGTCGGGGCGAACGGCAGCCACCTCACTAACGTCCGCCGGAGAGGCCATGATAAACCTCTTCTTGGCCGAACGCTCGTGGGGCTCCCCGAGATACGTGGTCGAGCTTAGGTTGCGACCTTCGGGAGCAGGGGATGTGGATCTGGCAGGGAGGGACACCGCAGGCCTCATCTAAAAACTCATGGAGTGGGGCGATTGTATGGAATCGTTGGGTAACCTGAACTTTATTATTTAAGCTAGGAGGAATGGGCAGACCAGCAGGGGTTGGCGGCGGCGCCGACGGTGGCCGTGAGCTAGGGTTTGAGGGGGGAGGGGCACGTGGGGGACTGTGGAGGGGGTGGGGGTTGGTGTTTGAGGATATGTCGCGGCTACCGACAATTTTAGTAATGGTGGGTGGAGATGGTGGTGGATGAGGGAGGGCGACGGTTCAAATGCCTCAGCTACTGCAATTTTACTATAAGGTCGGTGCTGGAGGAGCATGGGCAACAGTTGAAGTACGACGGCTACTAAAATCCGGGTAAAGGAATTGATGCGGGGCGGGAGTCCCAAGATCGCGACGATCCAATAACAATATGCGTGTATGATAATAAGGAAAAGTGGCGCGGAACCGCCGATTTTTGCAACACTCAAGGCAGGTAGTTTGTTTTTTATATTTCTAGCTAGATGGTCTATCGCACACGATTCGTCCTAATTTCCAAATAAACTTACCCGCCTTTAGCTTGCACATGTGGTTGTTTTACAATGCACTTGCATCGCACACAATTAAGCTAGGACCTCCACGGCTCCACCCTTTGCTCGCGCTTGCGCGATCGTGGTGATTTTACAGCGCACTTGCATCGCACACGGTTGAGCAAGTACCTCGACCTTTGCTCGCGCTTGTGCAGGCGTGGTGATTCACAGCGCACTTGTATCTCACACGGTTAAGATATTATACCCGTGTCCGTTGAGCGTCATCAGAGTCTTTGCAGCAAAAAATAACATTAGAGAGGGTTAGAAGATAGCCACATCAGCATGTGGCCCAAATATATATGAGTGAAAATGGTGGTCTGTGATGTTCAAAATTCCAATGCACAACTTTGACCGCGTGGGCCCACGGCTGGGCGCGTCGTCGAAGATCGATGAGAGGGGCCGAAAGTCAAGAACCACCTGGAAGTGACCAAATATATGTAGGAATATTCGGGATGTTTAAAACTTTAAATACACAATGCATAACTTGGGTGGCACGTGCCTCGTAAACCCAAAAGCACCCTTGGATATATATATATATATATATATATATATCGTACCTAGCTAGGATGCTTGGCCCACCACCTCCCACTTCGTGTCAGCGGGGCGGATGCATGTAATTATCGATACTTTGGTCATACATGCATGTCACCATGACCTACCATAAGATGGACCAATGAATCTATCGTTTGGTCAAATGACAGTTGTTGTTGTCGATAAACCGCTTGGGCCAATAGATTGAACCATCATAAAAATCGCATGAGAGGGACTACAAAACCAGCACCTCTTGCGTGCGGCCCAAAATGATGTACGTTGGGAAGGGGTGATGTGTGTTTTCAATATAGAATAATGTACAATTTAGATGTGGTGCGTACCTCTCGATACAGACAACAACCATGAAGGCAAGGTAGTTAAGGACGAGATAAGCAGGGTTTGACGTAGGTCGAACCCAGCAATCCAAGCATGTGGGAGGGAATCCTGACAACGCATGAACTCGAGCTTTGGTTGAGCGACATGTGACGGTGATCTGCCCTAACACGAACTAGGAGGAATCCACTCATGGCCAACACATACCCCTTATTATCGGTCAAAGGGATGATATATATACACTCGGGGAGCCCATAGATATGCGTGTCGTCACAAAAAATCACACAAGGGAGACGTGGTCGATCAGAAGACCCCGTATACACTTCATGCGGACCGAAAATATGTATGGGTACGGTGGTGTGTGATGTGTTTAAATCCCAAATGCCCAACTTCCATGGGCCACCAACTACATTACAAACCGAACACCGTACCCGACTCCAAACCTGGTTCAATACGTATGATGTCAGTTTCCCAACTTCAAGGCGGCGGGGGGGGGGGGTCATCCCACGCATGCGCTCAAACTTTATTTGGCCTAGCATGGGACACATCTATATATTTCTATACACCTATATAGTGTGTGAATAACTTTGAAAGTTGGTCATTGGATGAAGCCAATCTGACGGTACAGAGATGGAGCACTACTGGTCGTTGGATATCATCTACATTCCACCAGATTCTGCCACGTGTACAATCTAGAAGACTCCATGGTTGAACTTAAGCATAATGCACAAACCTCAAAACACAAGCACTTCTCCTTTCTTCTCTAGAATCTTCCATATCGTAATTGCCCAAACTGTTTTTTTCTAAATGAATTGTCACCGTTTGTTTTTACCTTTAGAATGCACAATTCAATGAATATTAAAATAGTTTTTTTTATAAAACTAATTGATTCTGGATGAGATTAACTATAGGAATTAAACGAACATCTACATCATGCATATATGACTCAAAACTTCAATGAGCACTGACACTGGTAGCGGGAAAACGATGGGAGAAGAGGCGGGAAACCGATGATAGGAGTGGCGAGAAATGGTAGCCTGTTTTGAAAACCTAGTAGAGAAGGAAGCGTGAGCTAGCACGACGCATGCGCATAGTGCTTACCCATGTACTACATGTGTTGTCAAAAGGGCTCGGGGTTGCCGTTCGATCTGGGAGCATCCAACGGTGCACACGTATGATCCGTGGGGTTTGGATTCTGGCCAACATTCGGTGGAAACTGGTGAAAACCACGAGAAAAAGATGTTTTGAAGTTTCAAAAAAATTTAAAAAAATGCGGGATGTTAAGAGGATGATGTTTTATTGCCACACAAAATTTCAAGTTGAAACATATTACGAGATGTGAGATATGAAAAAGACAAAATCAGCGTTGAATAGTGCTGAATAGTAATGTCACTATTCAGGGCTGAATTTTGCCTTTTTCAGAGCTCACATCTCGTAATGTTTTTCAACTTGAAATTTTGTGTCGCAATAAAACATCACCTTCTTAACATCCCACATTTCTTTCAGATTTTTATGAAACTTTAAAATATGGTTTCCATGAAATTTTTATTGAATATCGGCTTTCGTGAGTGAACCGTGTGCTATTTGAAAACATTTCGTGAGAAGAATCTCAGTTTTTAAATCCCCGTACATCCAAAAATCAGCAGAACATCATGAAACCTAGCATGGTGTCACGACATGGCACTTATATGTCGAGGAATTTTTTTGTCCATTGTGGCGCAAGTTTTATTACAAGCCTCTTACAAACTAGATCTTCTCTCAAAGAAGCCTCGTGGTTTCAATAGGGAAACGTGTCCCCCTTGTGGGCGAAATGTAATCACTGCCTCTTTTTGCCTTGTATTTTCTTCTATGGGCAACATGGAACAACAGGATATCCGAGCTGAAATTTAAAAATATTCAGGGTTTGTTTGGCCTTTTTATACACTAATTGAGTTTCATAGGCATTTATTGTCCATGATTCAAATCTGAACTTCAAATACATGCTCGAGTTCACCAAAATGGCTAGAAAATTTATAGATGTGTCCTTGGGTGCATGTTTAGGTCCCATGCCAGGAATGGGAACGAATTACAACCGTACCCGCGTCATGGCTCGTCGTCAAACATTTGGAATCTCGGTTTTTAAATCCCAGTAAATCCTAAACTCACCAGAAAATCATCAAAGCTGGCATGGTGTCACTTAGGCACATGCTTTATTAGAAACCTCTTACAAAACCGGAGCTTCTCTCAAAGAAGCCTCTGTGACGCCCCCGATTTCACCGTACACTAATCATACATGCAAATGTGTACGACCAAGATCAGAGACTCATGGGAAGATATCACAACACAACTCTAGACACAAATAAAATAATACAAGCTTTATATTACAAGCCAGGGGCCTCGAAGGCTCGAATACAAATGCTCGAAGACACAAGAGTCAACGGAAGCAATAATATTTGATTACAGACATAAGTTAAACAAGTTTGCCTTAAGAAGGCAAGCACAAAAGTACCAACGATTAAAAAGGTGAGGCCTCCTACCTGGGACCTCCTAACTACTCCTCGAAGCCGAACTCCATGTAGAATCATCCTCGGGGTCCTCTGGCTCCTGGACTCCATCATATTATCGCAATAACTGGGAAAGGGGGAAAAGAAGTAGCAAACGAACCATGAGTACTCATCTAAAGTACTCACAAGCAAGGATCTACACTACATATGCATTGGTATAATTGAAATGGGTAGTATCTGTGGACTGAACTGCAAAATGCCAAATTAAGTGGGGGATAGCTAGTCCTATCGAAGACTACATTTCTGGCAGCCTCCATCTTGAAGCATATAGAAGAGAGTAGATGGTAAGTTCACCAAGTATCATCGTATAGCATAATCCTACCTGGCGATCCTCTCCCTGTCGCCCTGTGAGAGAGCGATCACCGAGTTGTATCTGGCACTTGAACGGGTGTGTTTTATTAAGTATCCAGTTCTAGTTGTCATAAGGTCAAGGTACAACTCTGGGTCGTCCTTTTACCGAGGGACACAGCTATTCGAATAGATAAACTTCCCTGCAGGGGTGCACCACATTTCCCAACACGCTCGATCCCTCTGGCCGGACACACTTTCCTGGGTCATGCCCGGCCTCGGAAGATCAACACGTCGCACGCCGGTCTTAATCCTATGGCGCAGGGGTCTGGGCCCATCGCCCGTTGCACACCTGCACGTTGTGAATGCGGCCGGTAAGCACACCTAGCCTCCCTAATACAAGAGCAGGCGTTCCAGTCCAATCCGGCGCGCGCCGCTCAGTCGCTGACGTCAAGAAGGCTTCGGCTGATACCACGACGTCGAGTGCCCATAACTGTTCCCGCGTAGTTGGTTAGTGCGTATAGGCCAGTGTCCAGACTCAGATAAAATACCAATATCTCGTTAAGCTAAATTGTACCCATCGTGACCGCGTGGCGCACAAGGCCGGGGCTCGAATCCGTCGAAGATCAAGTCTCCGCGGGCATCGGACGTGTAATTTAAGCTTCCAAACCTGACCTGGTGGCCAGGGGCGTAACTTTCGATCTGCTCTAGATGGCCAGGCGAGTTGGCCCGCAGTGCGAACCGCCGAACACAAAGATCTGTCCAAGGAGAAAAGTCTCACCCTGGACTGCATCACTATCGATGATCGTAGGAGCCATCAAGCCTAACAGCGACGACACAGAGGAACTCTCAATGAAAGCACCAATGTCGGTGTCAAAACCGGCGGATCTCGGGTAGGGGGTCCCGAACTGTGCGTCTAAGGCGGATGGTAACAGGAGGCAGGGGACACGATGTTTTACCCAGGTTCGGGCCCTCTTGATGGAGGTAAAATCCAACGTCCTGCTTGATTTATTCTTGATTATATGAGTATTACAAGAGTTGATCTACCACGAGATCGGAGAGTCTAAACCCTAGAAGCTAGCCTATGGTATGATTGTATGTTGCCCTACGGACTAAAACCCTCCGGTTTATATAGACACCGAAGAGGGTTAGGGTTACACAAGGTCGGTTACAAAGGAGGAGATATCCATATTCGTATTGCCTAGCTTGCCTTCCACGCCAAGGAGAGCCCCATCCGGACACGGGACGAAGTCTTCAATCTTGTATCTTCATAGTCCAACAGTCCGGCCAAAGGATAGAGTCCGGCTGTCCGGAGACCCCCTAATCCCAGACTCCCTCAGTAGTCCCTGAACCAGGCTTCAATGACGACGATTCCGGCACGCAGTGTTGTCTTCGGCATTGCAAGGCGGGTTCCTCCTTCAGATATACCACAGAAGAGTTCAAATAAAGGATAGTGTCCGACCCTGCAAAATAAGTTCCACATACCACCGTAGAGAGAATAATATTTCCAAAAATATAATCTGCTGACACGTTTAGGCAACATGACATTATGCCATGGCTCGGCGATTATTCAAACCGTTTTTCTTTAACTAGCCCTGAACATAACACGAGGCAGTTTCTTGACACGTCTTGTCAAAGCAGAGATCGTGTTCCCCTTATTATGGGATTCTCATCAATATGGGCGTGGGTAACCCAACCGTTCCTAGGACTCCTAGATTTTAGGCAAGTCCCAAAAGGCTACGGGGAGGACGCTTGATATTCACCCTCTTTATAAAGGGACAAGGCTTTTAATTTTTTCCTCCCGTGCTCAATTGAACCCTTCCCCTGCCTCTAGTTCTAACACCCAAAGCCTAGATCAGGTGCTTCGGATCTTCAATCATGTCCGGATCTAGCCTCCAGGGCTGGTGGATGCCCTCCTCCGTCACGGAAGAGGATATCAAGAAGTTGAGGGAGGCAAGATACCTGACCGCCGAAGTCTCACATCGGCTGCCCGCCCGAGGGCAGGTCGTCCCTACTCCTGAACCCAACGAAGACGTCGTGTTCATCTCCCACTTCCTCCGAGGACTAGGCCTCACTCTGGATCCCTTCGCAAGGGGTTTAATGTTCTATTACGGGCTTGATTTCCATGATCTAGCCCAAGATTCCTTTCTCCACATCTCAGCATTTATTGTCGTATGTGAGGACTTCCTCCGCATTACCCCTCACTTCGGCCTGTGGCTCAAGACCTTTGATGTGAAGCCGAAGACGCTCAAGGGGTAGTATGCAGTGTGCAGAGGCGCATTAATAAGCAAGATTGCAGGAACTCCGTGGCTAAAAGGTTCCTTTCTAGAGGTGTCTGGATTATGGCAACGGGAGTGGTTCTACATCACCGCTCCTAGAAGTGCCAAGTGGGTAGCTTCCCCCGCCTTTCGCTCGGGCCCTCCACCACAACTGATGTCATGGATCAGCAGGGGGCTGAGCTGGGTTCCAGCCAAGGATGTGCCCATATTGCAGAGCTGCATCTGAGATCTCTTCGAGGGAGATTTTAGTTTGGTTATGGTAGTGCAAGTCATGCTGGTTCGTCGAGTCCAGCCATGCAAACGCCGACCCCTCCGCTTGTGGGAATTCAACCCAGAAGGACCGCGTGCTATTCAGAATTTCCTCGACCTAACGCATGAGGAGATGTATAAATCATTCTTCGGACCTCAAATAGAGTGTCCGGATACTACCAAGGACGTGGGCCTGAGCAGCAACCGCACCGCCGACCAAGTAAGTAATCCTCTAGCCGAACACACCATCTTTCATTTATCATGACGCCATTCTGAGAAATCGCTCTTCGACCAGGACTGGCTAACAAAGGCGAATATGATTTGGTGTTTGGCCCCCCTTCCTGAGGGTTTGGACAATCCGGTACTGGAAAAGATGCTCGAGCTAGCACCTTGCCCGGAGCCCTCAAAGGAAGATAAATGGGGGAATAATGAGGGCGAAAGCGGGCCCCCATCGCTACCAATTCAAACTGAGGGAATGAGCGCCTCCGTGAAGGAGGATAACCAAGGGGAAGATTCTGACCTTCTCTCGCTCCGGGGAAGGAAGAGGACTGCCTCTGAAGATCCAGAAACCAAGGCTTCCTAACGGGAGAAGAAGTCTCCAACAGAGGGTCCTGCCTTGGGGGGTGCTCTTTCCGCACAAAGTCCGCGCGGGGATCAGCCCTCTAACGAGCCGTAAGTGATCAAAAAATACTTAATTGTAAAGATATTCTACCTTACTTCCGAGGAAAATAACCGAAGTGTTTATCTTGCAGTTCGGATCTTAGCCCTTCTCAACAGAGCTCGTCTTCAGGGGACCTTCTTCCGGAGATAATGGAGAGCGAAACGCCTCCTCCGGACTGCCCCGCTCAAGAAGCGGGCGACCTTGAAGTGTCATCACGGAGGGCCTCTACGGATCCGGTGAGGCCAGAAGATAATCCTATAGTCACCCAAAGTCCCCAGCATCCGGCTCTTGAAGAGAGCGAACAAAGGAGTCCGGCGCCGTCTGGTATGCGGTCGGACGCACTGAGGGATCTGCTAAAGCAAGCGACCATCTCGTAAGAACACCGTACATTGATGGGTACGGTGATGGAAAGGATTTCATCCGCCGAAAGCGGGTTGCATGACGCCTTTATGAGTCTACTAACGGGCTTTGAGGTACATAAAATGATATACATTTGTGATAGTATCACACTTTTTTAGGTGTGCCCTGTGTAGATAGTAGCCCCTGAGACTCTGGTTGTTGACGAGAGCGGCGGCAAACAGAGGATCGTAGTCCAATGTAATAACAAGACTGCTTTTATGTGCAGGTGGTGGAAGCTCCGGTGGCTAGCCGGGTTGATGAGTTTGCTGAACTAAAGCGGCAACTGGATGCGGTGGATGCCGACATCGAGCTTGTTAACAAGCGGCTTGACGAGGCACAGGGTAAGTGATGTTTTCTGGTGAATGTCACATAGTAAGAGTAGCGTGATGCCAGTATCTTTAATATGCGTTGACTGCAGATGGAGCTGCCACCGTGGAGACCCTTCAGGCGGAACTTTCTCGAGCCAAAGAACAAACAAGGAGTAGTAATGCGGCTGCTTTGAAGGCGGCCGAAGAGTTAAGAGCCGAGAAGGCCGCGCATTGCGAGAGCAAATAGAAGATGGCGAAGATGGCTGTAAAGTTAAAAGACACTCTCGACCGTTGCCAGTTCCTTGCAGAAGAAAACCGAGCGAAGGCGACGGACCTCGAAAAGGCCACGATGGCGGCCAAAGACACCCGCTCTGGCATGAGGGCGAAGAAGGAAGAGTTGTGTAAAGCCGGTGATATTGTGGCTGGGAAGCCCTTTTGCTGCGGAGGAAGTTCGGAGATCCGCGGTATGCCCCTCTGGATCGGCTGTGGAGTTCGGTAGACGCATATCTGGATTTGATGCCGAGTGCTGTCGATGTGGCCGAATACTTCCGAGATCAAACAGATCGTGAAGTGGACAAGCTATTCTGGTCGTAGTTTAACGTTCCAAAGCGTCCACTTCCACTAACTAATCAGCTTACCGAATGGGCCGAACTCAATAGATTGTCCGAACTTGCCATGAGGTCTGTCGTAGATCATCTGTGGCCGGAAAAGCCGAAGCAGAACATCTATTTCAGCTTAGTGCAGCAGTTCCTTGGTGTGGTGCTGTGCATCAATGCGATGAAGAGGTCGGTGTGCATAGAAGGCTCGCGGATGGCCCTTGCCCGTGTCAAAGCATACTGGGCGGAGATGGATGCTACCACTGTTGCGGCGCAGGGTTCCGCCATAGGCCGAGTGGCTGCCGAGCACTATTTTGAAGAAGTTCTTGGGGGTGCTCGTTTGATAGAGGCCCAGTGCTCGAAGAATATTATGTTTGAGTGACATGTATTCCCATTGTAAAAGCAATGTTTAATTGAATTTATCGAGGATGTATTTTATACTTGTGCTCGAAAGTATTGTGAGGCCTCCTGTGTGGCCGTTTATGTATACATGTATATAACCTGAAAGATTGCAGTCGTCGGCTTCAGCCCCCATGCATATAATGCGGGTGTGTTCGCAGAAGACGTGTATTCACACTTAATCCAACGTCTTGGTCCTAATAAGGAGGTGATAGCGCAACGAACTAGGCAACCGGACTATAATGCTTTAACACTTTCACTTAGCCATAGGAGTTTGACAGTGGGCTACTATATAGCCCCTGGTGGCTCCGCACTCACCCGAATTCGGGGTGCGTACATGCCCGGCCGGGGAACGACCCTTCGTTAAGGCGGAGGAATTCTAAGATTCCGATAGGTCATCGAGTGGTTGACCAGTCTCGCGCAAGATCATGACAGTCAGTTTTCGGCTTTCTCTATTGAGGTGCTCGTCCGGATGAACCAGGGCACAATCGCAGTAGTTCTCCTGGTGCCGCCTTAGCCGATAGAGCGGACCGTAAGGCAGCAAAACACAGGAGCCAGGCAAACCCAACATTTGACTAAATACATGATTCGGAGCTGATGCATACAAGGCCAAACTCGCGACGCCAAACACTTCCTAAGGTATTCGGTCTTTATGGTGTAAACCGGGCCTAAACAGTGCCCTTTGTAAGAAGCCCCTGTGTCCAGGTACGTGCATTGTTCTGGCGTGGCCACATGCCAAGATGTCAGCATCCTTCTCGATTGTACTGAGAATCCGAGGGATGTGTATCAACAAGAGCCAGTAAAAAAGGTTAACGCAGGGTCTTAATCTAAAAAGAATCCTTTGAACGGGTCCTTGCTGCACGTCTGCGCCTATGTCTCCGTTGTGCCATATCCTGGACGGGTGTAGCATGATGGTCATCTGCAAAAGAGAGGAACTTAGGTGAAAAGTTGTCGTGCAAAAAGGTAGGTTTAAAGAAACCATGTACAGTTCAAGATGAGTAAAAATTGCCACTTGTCTGCGCGCGTTGAGCCCCTTGTATTTGTAATAGGGGTGTGGTCATCAAACCTGTATGAATTACATATAGCAGCGCCGGACTCATATAACCGTGTCCGTGGTCTTGACAACCTATCGAATGCTTTAGTTGGTGAGGCCATTTTAGTGTGCGGCTGCCAAGGCAGCCGCACTCTCTTCGGCGCGTAAGGATCGCTCAATATTTCCATTTACTGTAATGATGCCGCGTGGACCGGGCATCTTAAGCGTGAGGGAAGAGTAATGCGGTATTGCTTTAAAGCGAGCGAAAGCTTCGCGTCCAAGTAGGGCTTGATAGCCACTTTGGAACGGAGCAATGTGGAAGGTTAAATTTTCGCTACGGAAGTTGTCGGGGAAGCCGAATATAACCTCTAGTAGCAGGGAGCCCGTGCAATGAGCCCCTGGGCCTGGCGTTACTCCTCTAAAGGTAGTATTGCTGTGGCAAATTTTCGTTGGGTCTATCCCCATTTTGTGGATTGTGTCCTGATATATCAGGTTTAAGCTGCTGCCGCCGTCCATCAGGACTCGTGTGAAGTGGTATCTGTCAATTATTGGAACTAATACCAAGGCAGCCCATCCTGCACTCCGGATACTTGCTGAGTAATCTGATGGTTGAAGGTGATCGGTTGAGACGGCCAGTGGCAGAACTCCGCAGTGATAGGCCCTTGGGCATGTTTATCTGGGAGTGCCGCTTTGCTTCTCCCCTTTATCACGTGTAACATGTTTACTGTTTTGACTTCTGGTGGAAATTTCTTCTGTTCCCCAGTGTTTTGCTTGCGAGGCTCATCCTCGTCTCCGCTTGGTGTATCCTGCCCCTTATGTTTGGCGTTGAGCTTGCCGGACTACTTGAAGACCCAACATTCTCTGCGGGTATGATTTGCAGGTTTATCGAGGGTACTATGGATCTGACATATTTGGTCCAGAATTTTATTTAAGTTGGATAGTTCATCTTTGGCACCTTTAGAGGGCGGCTTTTGCTGACCTGGCCGAGAGCTTCTGAATTCGGTGTTTACCGCCGTGCTCGTCGGGATGTCTTCTTTATTCCGGCGCTTATTATTTTTGCTGCGTCGTGATTTCCCATTTCTGCCTCTATCTTCGGATGTACTTGGGTCGCTGGTGCTGCATCGGGCTAGCCAGCTGTCCTCGCCCGCGCAAAAGCGGGTCATGAGGCTTGTTAATGCTGCCATTGTTCTCGGCTTTTCTTGGCCGAGGTGTCTGGCAAGCCATTCGTCTCGGACGTTGTGCTTAAAGGCTGCCAAAGCTTCGACAGTCGACTATTTGGTTCTTTTTAGTAAGAAACGTATTCCAAAGCTTTCGGGCTGACTCTCCGGGCTGTTGAGTTATATGACTCAAATCGTCCGCATCCGGAGGTCGGACATAAGTCCCTTGAAAATTCGCCCGAAAAGCGTCTTCGAGATCTTCCCAGCTTCCAATGGAGCTTTTGGGGAGGCTTTTAAGCCAGTGCCGAGCTGGCCCTTTGAGCTTCAGGGGCAAGTACTTGATGGCGTGGAGATCATCTCCTCGAGCCATATGGATATGGAGGATATAGTCCTCAATCCAGACCCCAGGGTCTGTTGTTCCGTCGTATGCCTCTATGTTTACAGGTTTGAATCCCTCTGGAAATTCATGGTCCAGCACCTCATCAGTGAAACATAGGGGATGTGCGGCACCCCTGTATCTGGGTGTACTGTGTTGTTCGGATGTTCGTTGTGTTGCATCATATGCTGGAGCGCGCTTGTGTGGTCCATAAATGTATCTGGTTGCGCCGTCCTTTTGATGCGAGCCCTCGCGTGGATCGCGTATTGGCTTATGTGCGGCGTTGTTTGCCGCTCTATGTTGGCCGTGAGGTCGTCTATCCGGCCGGATGGCCATTTTAATTTTTGGTTGCGGGGGATCTAAAGCCTCCTCATCGAATTCAGGTAGCAACTTCCGCTTCGGGTAGCTCTTGGTGTGGCGATTACCGCCGTACTTCGCCGCTGTGTTGAGTACTTTACTCCATCTGATTCTGAGTGTGTCTTGCGCATCCTTGAGCCTTTGTTTATGCTTTTTTAGACTCCTCGCGGTGGCAACAAGCCTTTGATGGGCATTCTGTTGCTCCGGGTGTCTGTCCGATGTGATGTCGTCCGGATTATTATCTTTGACAGACTCGGGTTGTTCCTTTTGATTCTCCGTGTTGCCGTGGTTCGGTGATTGTTCACCCTGCTCTAACGCTGGGTCTATATGATCGTTGTTTCTGTCGAGGCGGGATTTGGGGCGGCACTTACGCCACCGCTTTGACTGCTTCTCGAGGGGACAACCCTTCATTGCGTCCTTCCGTTCCTCGTCGTCGTTTTCTTTTGGTGTGTCCACCATGTATATGTCATGTGATGAAGTGGGCGTCTGGTGCCCTGTGGGCAGTGGTTCCTGTTCGTCTCCTGCATCGTCGTCCATACCGTCGATGTCTTCGGAGTCGAAGTCGAGCATGTCGGTTAAATCGTCGACAGTGGCTACTAAGTGGGTGGTGGGTGGGCGGCGAATTTCTTCGTCAGCCGCATCCAAATCCTGCCGGACATAGTTCGGCCAGGATCCTCCTGACAAGGAGAGAGACCTTAATGAGTTCAGTACGTTGCCGAAGGACGAGCGCTAAAAAATATCCGCAAAGGTAAACTCCATGATCAACGCCCAATTGGATTCGATAGGAACAGGCGCAGGCGGTTCGGAGTCCGTGGCTGGAGAAGGATCCGGCAGTTTGACAACACGGCTCTCGTGAAGGGTAAGGTTGATATTCGGCTCGATCGCCGCTGAGGATACGGCCTCCATGACGGGGTCTATCCACCCGTCCATGGATGGCGCAACTTGCTCCGAATTGAAGCTCGGAGCGGCTGCCAGTGCGATCTCCTGAATACAGTCCGATGGCAGAGCTAAATCATACCCATCATGACCACGTGGCGCACAAGGCCGGGGCTCGAATCCGTCGAAGATCAAGTCTCCGCGGGCATCGTCCGTGTAATTTAAGCTTCCAAACCTGACCTGGTGGCCAGGGGCGTAACTTTCGATCTGCTCCAGATGGCCAAGCGAGTCGGCCCGCAGTGCGAACCGCCGAACACAAAGATGTGTCCGAGGAGAAAAGTCACCCTGGACTGCATCACTATCGATGATCGTAGGAGCCATCAAGCCTAACAGCGACGACACAGAGGAACTCTCAATGAAAGCACCAATGTCGGTGTCAAAACCAGCGGATCTCAGGTAGGGGGTCCCGAACTGTGCGTCTAAGGCGGATGGTAATAGGAGGCAGGGGACATGATGTTTTACCTAGGTTCGGGCCCTCTTGATGGAGGTAAAACCCTACGTCCTGCTTGATTTATTCTTGATGATATGAGTACTACAAGAGTTGATCTACTACAAGATCGGAGAGGCTAAACCCTAGAAGCTAGCCTATGGTATGATTGTATGTTGTCCTACGGACTAAAACCCTCTGGTTTATATAGACACCGGAGAGGGTTAGGGTTACACAAGGTCGGTTACAAAGGAGGAGATATCCATATCCGTATTTCCTAGCTTGCCTTCCACGCCAAGGAGAGCCCCATCCGGACACGGGACGAAGTCTTCAATCTTGTATCTTCATAGTCCAACAGTCCGGCCAAAGGATAGAGTCCGGTTGTCCGGAGACCCCCTAATCCCGGACTCCCTCACCCACCTCTCACCTAGGTGGTCTCCACCTGCCCTATTGCTCCACCACAAGTAACAGTCGGGGGCTGTCGGGAACCCAGGCCCACCACTACCTGGATGGAACCACTTGCCCCTTTAGTACCCACATCGGAATCACTTGCGAGTACTCTACGAGCCGACCTGACTTTAGTCACCACATGTATCACATATTATGTATATAAGTATATACCCGGGATCACCACCCAAGTGATCACGGCCCGATAGTATAGCATGGCAGACGGACAAGAATGTAGGGCCACTGATGGAATACTACCATCCTATACTAGGCTTTTAGGATTGCAGGTAAAGATAACAACAGTGGTAGCAAATACATGCTATGCATCAGGATAGGAATAACGGAAAGCAGTAACATGCTACACTACTCTAATGCAAGAAGTAGAGAGAAGAATAGGCAATATCTGGTGATCAAGGGGGGGCTTTCCTGGTTGCTCTAGCAAGGAGGGGTCATCAACAACGTAGTCGATCGGGGCACCAGCAGCAGCATCAGTCTTGTAGTCCACTGGAGAGAAGAGGGGAAGAAACAATGAATATAATGCAAAAATATGCATATCGATGCATGACATGACTAGTAAGTGTGCCAGATGTGCCCTAACGCGGTAGGAGGTGATACCGGCGAAGGGGGGAAACATTTGGGAAAGTACCCCCGGTGTTTCGCGTTTTTGGATAGATGAATCGAAGGGGGAAAGTTGCACGTTCGCTACACTAGGGACGTGTGGCGGGCGAACGAGCTACATATCCGGATTTGTCGCATCGTTTTGAGCAACTTTCATGTACAAAGTATTTTCATCCGAGTTACGGTTTATTTACTATGATTTATCAAAATTTTATGCAATTTTTGGAATTTATTTAATTATTTTAAATCGAATATTATCCAGAACAGTGAAAGGTGATGTCAGCATGACATCACCATGATGTCAACAGGTCAAACCCGGCTGACCAGAGTCAACCCTGGCTTGTGGGTCCAGTGGGACCCACCTGTCATTGAGACAAACGTGAAATAGTATTTGTTTTAAAACTAATTAGGATTAATTAAGTGTGGGCCCCATTAGTCAGTGACAGATTATTATTTTAATTGTCTAATTAGGTTAATGAATCAGGGTTAATTAGTTAATTAATTGATTCATTTTAATTATTATTATATATATTTTTACTCCTTTTTTAAATTCGTTCTGGGCGGGGGCCCCCGTGTTAGTGGCCAGGGGGGCCTTAGCGGTTACGGGAGCGGGGGATGCGAGCGCCCGACCCAGGAGAGGGTCCAGCGGTGCTGATGGGTGTCGGAGCCGGGCGCCGGATGCGGCAGCGATGGAGCCCGGCGGACAGTGCGGGGAAACGACAGACACAACATGCGACGAGAAGCTTCGCGGCAGTGGTGGTCGGGGCGGGGCATAGTGCGGGGCGGTGGCATGCTGCGCAGTGACCGAGTGGCGCAGGCAAGGTGATGCACGGGCGAGCGTCGGGCGGAGGAGAGCAGGACGGCGGTGAGCCAAAGTGGCAGAGCGGCGAGGGGCGCCGCGGTGCGGCGGAGCGAGCTGGCGGCGTGCGCGTGTGGAGGAGGGTGAGGTCTCCATGGCGCTGGTTGTGGCGAGCGTGAGCGAGGCGCCAGTGCAAGCTGCAGAGCGCGACGACGCAAGAGTAGTGCACGGGAGGGGGCCTGCGGGCGGCCAGGGGCCGAGCGGGAGTGCGACGAGGTCAACGGGTGGGGAAGAGGGCGGCAGCACAGTGAGGTAGAGCAGCACAGGGCCGGCCACGGCGCGGGTGCAACACATGAGGGCAGTAGCGGTGGAGGGCGAGTGCGACTTGGAGCGGGCGGGCACAGCATCGGGCCCGGCGGACGATGTTCGACAGGGGGAGAGGGGAGAGGTCGGGGCCTCACTACAGGAGTGTAGGGGGTATGGGCAGCGAGGGTCGAGGAGGTGGACGGGGATGACGTTCCGGCGAGGAGAGGGATGAGGAGGCAAGGAGGTAGGCCGGCATGGTGGCTCCGGTGTTGGCGGCGTCGTGGTGGTGGCGACGGGGTCGGGCGGCAGGCATCGGCGGGTCGTTCCCCCGATCCAAATTTGGACCAGGGAGGAGGAGGCGATCGTGGGGGGGGGGGGGAATGGGGAGACGGGGGTTAGGGTTTGCGGTTGCGAGGGGATAAAGGAGTGAGTGGGGAGGTGGCCTGGGCCAGGTGGGCTGGCCGGGCAGCCTGGTGGCCTTCTGGGCCAATGCCCAGTGAAGGGGTGGGGCCTCCTTTTCATTTTTGTTTTTTTTTTATTTTCTTTTCTTTTATTTATTTTTATCTTTGTTTTCTATTTGTTTAGTTTTTGTAAAATATATACTTGGCATCTAACTTAGTATTTCAATTTAGTCCGCTGTCACAAAAAGTCTAGTCCCCGAATAATTTAGTTTGATATTTTATTAATTAGTAAAGTCATTTAAATAGTTAGCTTTGCTACTATTTAAATCATTTTAGTGCAGTTAAGCATTTCATAATAGTTTGGTTTCTCCACCATAATTACTTATGCATTATTTGGCACAACCCGAACAATTTGGTTTTAATATTTGAAAACTTTTATTGTTTGCCTTCAATTAAATTTTGAATTTGTTTCAGTTTTGAACTATCGAGAGTTTATCAACAGTAACCGAGGTGACGTGGCATCATTAGCGGGGGATCACTATAGCTTAATTATTCGGGCGTCACAATTCTCCTTCGCTACAAGAAATCTCGTCCTGAGATTTAAGAAGCGTAAGGGGGAAGGTTATGGTTACGAAATTCTAGCGAGTGTTCTTGGTCTTAGTTGCTCTCCTCAAAATGGTCGATCCATAACGCTGATGTCCTCATACTTCAGCCTGAGGTCATCATGATGAAGTCGACATCCTTTCTTCGTGAACTCCATCGTACTTACAAAAAGGATAAGGGGTAGCTTCGGAAGAACGGAACTCTACAAGGTGGCCATCTGTTAGATAGCTTAGGGGAAGTGGCAGGAAGTATCTCTCGAATTAAACCTAAGATAAACATCGAGAGCAAAATAAGAAGGCCCAATAAGAAGTATCTAGCAGATAGACAATCGTTCTATGCTTGAAATAGAGCGTGAAAGCGTTTCAGAGAAACGAGAATAATTATTGTGTCTAATACTAGAATAGATCACTAGGAAGGTGGCTTGCGAATTACCTACGAAACCAAGAGCAAGGATAACTTTGAAACAGGGATGTTCAGGAGAGTCGGGTTTGGATCATGTGGAACGGTGGGCCATGGGCCCACCATGTGGGTCAAAAGTAGGGAGAGCGGTGACGTCTTGCACATCATGTAAGCATGGCATGTCAGAGGATAGTCTGTCAGTTATGTAGGCAACAACGTTGGTACCAAGGGCGAAGGACAAAGAGAACCATTTTCCTGCTTGTTGAAACGATGCGGACCAATAGGCAAAGTTCACATCCATCGGTGGTTACCGGAATGCCATCAACAAAAGCAACAGGGTCTTACCGACACGGTTGTACACCAAGGTGTTTACATAAACATGAGAATATTACTGCATAGATCATATAGATCACCAGAAAGGTTAAACAAACCAATGTAAAGGATATGTGATCATCAGATTAAACAGAACAATGGAGAGGAAAATTTATTTAAACACATATTTCAGGGGTATATCCTTCCCAAGGGCAAGCAGAGCATGATATCCATAACGGGATATAACATAGAAAACCCTTTACCAAAGGGGATAGAAATTTCATGCCATTATACATACGATGGTGTTTTGATAATTGATAAAGAAAATGTAGCTTTTTGCTTCAAATGTTCTTATTGAAAATCGGAGTATCAGTGACATGCTTTGAGATAGCATTGACATGGTCTTCAAGCAAAGTTCAGACTCTGGATACACGAAGCATCCATCAGGGACAACTTGTAGAATAAGTTTTAAAATTTCCTCATGGATGAATGGATAACCTTGCAGAAAAGGAAACTATAACACAAGGTGCTCCGGCCAGGTGTGCTAGGCATGACATCACCTTACCGGGTCATGTAAAGGTGTTATAACTCCTGGAAATATGTTCCAACCATCATACCTGACCGAGACTCAGATCTGATTGGTGTCAGGATACCTCAGACTCAAGATGCCTGAGAAGGAAAAGTTCAACACAAATTGACGAGATGACATTGTAAGATCCTCGGGAAATGAACTATGGAAGTGAGTTCTGAAACAAGAGTTCCTCATTAAATCAAGGAGAGGGTGAGGAGGTGGCTGATGGACTCAGCGCCAATTCATTGAGATTTCCAAAAAGATGGACTTCCACAATTATATGAACAAGGACATAACATTTGCCACATCAAATGATATAATGATGTATGCTCGAGAACATACACAATTAACATTGGTTGAAGGGTGCACCCGAAATATGGGCTTAGGTAGCAGAATCAATGTTAGAATGGTGATTCAATAATCAATGGCCTAAGGATGTAATGTTGACCATCAACTCCAAAGCAATAGAGTTGATAGAAGGGTAGAATCCAAACAGCACTGTTCACCTGTTGGTATCCCGGTTAGAAATAACACAAGAAAGAATGGTGATGGTGAGAAGTATCACTATACCATGAATTCTTAAGAGGTGGAGCAATTCTCACAACATCCTTGACATAAAAGGTGGTAATACTTCAAGGTAGAACATAATATAAGCTCGATAGCACGGTGCATCCACAACATGAACAAGTTTATGATGAAAGAAAGATAAGGATTTTGTCGATGGTAACTCAAATTACCAAGGGACAAGGATGCTACTTACCATCATGAATTTGGTTGATATCCTGGAAGGAGTCAAAATGTTGACGATGATCACGACACATTTGTCGAGGGATTTCATGAAGATGTAATCGATTGGTGATGGCATCAAGTCAAAGGAATGATGAAGCGCAAGTTTATTGTAACTATGGGTACGACACAAACTCGGAACCAAGCTTGTTGTTCAAGGAAAAATGATATGACGAGGAAGATCGACGTAAGCTTAGCTCACCGTCGAAAATTTTGCTCCGGGAAGAAGGACCAGGTAGCACAGTTAAAATTTAGCACAAAAATGATATAGCCGATCAGGCTAGGAATGACTTGAAGGATTAATAAACTCGTAAGCAATTACAATTATTTAAGAGTTATTGAATCGGAGTGCAGAGTTGATTCACTTATCGGTGTTCTCGAGAGACTAATAACTCAGAACCCGTGGGAAATCTGAAATTGGTGAGAAGCAATACTAGATGAAGACTCATAAGCAGTTATGTAGTTTAGTGATATTCTCGAGATAACAGAGGTGAAACTCGGAGGTAGATCAGAATAGAAACTGATCTGTCTCGTAGACTTGCGATAGTATATACTATAATCTTGTCAGAATAGACGAGGCAATGGAATGGTTTCCTTTCAGATATATTGAATAAGGTTAGCATGGTCGGAACCATAACTACAAGGGATCCAATTTACGATACCGGAAGAATTATTCAAATGATTAAATATTCTTGCAAGAAGCTTTCATAATAAGTTCCACACTGTGTCCATGGGAATGAACACAAAGTTTCAGGGTCGACTCCCACTTCTGCAATGCATAAGTTTTCATTCACTTCTCATTTTCGAAAAAGTTGTAGTGTTGAAATTTTATTTGGCAAAGCAACAAAAGAGTATGACTTGCGAAAACTTTCGGTTCATACGGTTTGGGGAAGGCATAGGTTCAACCCATCGGGGAATCTTAGGATCATATACCATAAATTTCAAGAATAAATAACACAAGCTCAATAGTAGAGCATGCTCGAGCAAGCAGAGGATACAATTTACCAAAGGCATTATGTAACCGAGGAAAGGCTCACAAGCTTATTGAATATGAAGGACGTTGTCAGATAAAATCCAACAAAGGGTCTGGTGGTCCACAAGGGATCGGATGTGAGCGTCAGTACTCAACTAGAGGAAGAAAGAATGCAAGGAAATCAGATTATAGAAACAACTGACTAACTCAAAGCTCAATTGCAAAGGAATTATGAATTCCAAGACAAGGGATCAGAAGCAATGCTCTGATTAGGGATGGATAGGTAGAATAGCCTTAGGCATACAATCGATGGCGATTTGATTGGTCGATAACCAGCTCATGTTCAAAATGACATCTCAGTCAGAAAAATAATTTTAAAAGGATCAACCGATGATTACTTGCATTCGCACTCATGTTGAATTAATAGAATCAAAATGACGGTGTCAAAGGAGACTAATGAATGTTGCTAGACCTATGGGAAGCATCCATAATGCAAGCAGACAAGTATATCCAGAGCAATAGTTTTAAAGAGGATTCTTGAAAGATCGGATAGTATTTCAAAGTATCATAAGAAACATATGAAGAACTGGGGATGGATGAATACTCGATAAGTGCGAGTAATAATCCGTAGAGGGTATTCATGTGGCAAGAACTGCAAGGCAATAAGATCAAAGGATTCTTGGAACAACGGAGAGCAGTTCAAGGCATCTTGTAATAACAAGATCAATGGGATTGAATGTAAGAATGGCAGGTGTATGCAGTTATCAATAAGGATATAACAGTGGTAGGGAATTTGCAAAGGCGGTGGGTACAAGTTTCTCGGGAGAACATCGTAGAGTGTCCTCAGAATATTCTAGTGCAGCAGTCGACCATCGGTAATAAGATGCTCTTCAGGTGAAAGTGATCACGAGATCCTAATGTTAGATCTATCAAAATTCATTTAACCCGAATAGAAGAGAGTAGAGTACCAGAGTAAAGATCAAGGAGTAAAAGATCCTAATACCACCCAAATGGTGACGTGGACCGTAAGACACACAGCCATGTTAGTAAAATTTTTGCAATTTCTAGACTTGACTTTGGCCAAGGAGTGTGGAAGGGGGATTCCTACAGGCAGTCGGCTCTAATACCGACTTGTGACGCCCCCAATTTGACCATACACTAATCATACACGCAAATGTGTACGACCAAGATCAGAGACTCATGGGAAGATATCACAACACAACTCTAGACACAAATAAAATAATACAAGCTTTATATTACAAGCCAGGGGCCTCGAAGGCTCAGATAGAAATGTCCGAAGACATAAGAGTCGGCGTAAGCAATAATATATGAGTACAGACATAAGTTAAACAAGTTTTCCTTAAGAAGGCTAGCACAAAAGTAGCAACGATCGAAAAGGCGAGGCCTCCTGCCTGGGACCTCCTAACTACTCCTCGAAGCTGAACTCCATGTAGAATCATCCTCGGGATCCTCTGGCTCCTGGACTCCATCATATGATCGCAATAACTGGGAAAGGGGGAAAAAGAAGTAGCAAAGCAACTGTGAGTACTCATCCAAAGTACTCGCAATCAAGGATCTACACTACATATGCATTGGTATCAATGAAATGGGTAGTGTCTATGGATTGAACTGCAGAATGCCAGATTAAGAGGGGGATAGGTAGTCCTATCGAAGACTACACTTCTGGCAGCCTCCATCTTGAAGCATATAGAAGAGAGTAGATGGTAAGTTCACCAAGTATCATCGTATAGCATAATCCTACTCGGCGATCCTCTCCTCCTCGCCCTATGAGAGAGAGAGAGAGCGATCACCGAGTTGTATCTGGCACTTGAAAGGGTGTGTTTTATTAAGTATCCAGTTCTAGTTGTCATAAGGTCAAGGTACAACTCTGGGTCGTCCTTTTACTGAGGGACACGACTATTCAAATAGATAAACTTCCCTGCAGGGGTGCACCACATTTCCCAACACGCTCGATCCCATGGCCGGACACACTTTCCTGGGTCATGCCCGGCCTTCAAAGATCAACACGTCGCAACCCTACCTAGGCACAACAGAAAGGTCCGCATGCCGGTCTAAATCATATGGGCAGGGGTCTGGGCTCATCGCCCTTTGCACACGTGCACATTGTGAACGTGGCCGATAAGCAGACCTAGCCTCCCTAATACAAGAGTAGGCGTTCCAGTCTAATCTGGCGCGCGTTGCTCAGTCGCTGACGTTAAGAAGGCTTTGGCTGATACCATGACGTCGAGTGCCCATAACTGTTCCCGTGTAGTTGGTTAGTGCGTATAGGCCAGTGGCCAGACTCAGATCAAATACCAAGATCTCGTTAAGCGTGTTAATTGAAGTATCCGCGAACGCCGACCAGGGCCAGGCCCACCTCTCACCTAGGTGGTCTTCACCTGCCATGTCGCTCCACCACAAGTAACAGTTGAGGGCCGTCGGGAACCCAGGCCCACCACTACCTGGATGAAACCACCTGCCCCTTCAGCCCCCACATCAGAATCACTTGCGGGTACTCTACGAGCCGACCCAACTTTAGTCACCACATGTATCACATATTATGTATATAAGTATATGATACGTCTCCAACGTATCTATAATTTTTGATTGCTCCATGCTATATTATATACTATTTTGGACATTATTGGGCTTTATTATCCACTTTTATATTATTTTTGGGACTAACCTATTAACCGGAGGCCCAGCCCAGAATTGCTATTTTTTGCCTATTTCAGGGTTTCGAAGAAAAGGAATATCAAACGGAGTCCAAATGGAATGAAACCTTCGGGACGTGATTTTCTCACCGAACGTGATCTAGGGGACTTGGACCCAACGTCAAGAAACAAAAGAGGAGGCCACAAGGTAGGGGGTCGCGCCTACCCCCTCCCAGGCGCGCCCTCCACCCTCGTGGGCCCCCTATTGCTCCACCGACGTACTCCTTCCTCCTATCTATACCTACGTACCCCCAAACGATCAGATACGGAGCGAAAACCCTAATTCCACCGCCGCAACTTTCTGTATCCACGAGATCCCATCTTGGGGCCTATTCGGGAGCTCTGCCGGAGGGGGCATCGATCACGGAGGGCTTCTACATCAACACCATAGCCCCTCCGATGAAGTGTGAGTAGTTCACCTCAGACCTACGGGTCCATAGTTAGTAGCTAGATGGCTTCTTCTCTCTTTTTGGATCTCAATACAATGTTCTCCCCCTTTCTTGTGGAGATCTATTCGATGTAATCTTCTTTTTGCGGTGTGTTTGTTGAGACCGATGAATTGTGGGTTTATGATCAATTCTATCTATGAACAATCTTTGAATCTTCTCCGAATTCTTTTATGTATGATTGGTAATCTTTGCAAGTCTCTTCGAATTATCAGTTTGGTTTGGCCTACTAGATTGATCTTTCTTGCAATGGGAGAAGTGCTTAGCTTTGGGTTCAATCTTGCGTTGTCCTTTCCCAGTGACAATAGCGGCAGCAAGGCACATATTGTATTGTTGCCATACATGAGTGTTTTCAATACTAAGAGAAGTTTGATGCTTGATGATTGTTTTGAGATATGGAGGTAATAATATCAAAGTCGTGCTAGTTGAGTAGTTGTGAAATTGAGAAATGCTTGTTTTTAAGTTTGCAAGCCCTGTAGCATGCACATATGGTAAACGTTATGTAACAAATTTGAAACATGAGGTGTTATTTGATTGTCCCCCTTATGAGTGGCGGTCGGGGACGAGCGATGGTCTTTTCCTACCAATCTATCCCCCTGGGATCATGCGCGTAGTGCCGACGTTTTTGATGACTTGTAGATTTTTGCAATAAGTATGTGAGTTCTTTATGACTAATGTTGAGTCCATGGATTATACGCACTCTCACCCTTCCATCCTTGCTAACCTCTTCGGTACCGTGCATTGCCCTTTCTCACATTGAGAGTTGGCGCAAACTTCGCCGGTGCATCCAAACCCCATGATATGATACGCTCTTTCACACATAAACCTCCTTATATCTTCCTCAAAACAGCCACCATACCTACCTATTATGGAATTTCCATAGCCATTCCGAGATATATTGCCATGCAACTTTCCACCATTTCCGTTTATCATGACACATTCATTATTGTCATATTGCTTAGCATGATCTTATAGTTGACATAGTATTTGTGGCAAAGCCACCGTTCATAATTCTTTCATACATGTCACTCTTGGTCCATTGCATATCTCGGTACATCGCCGGAGGCATTCATATAGAGTCATCTTTTGTTCTAGTATCGAGTTGTAATCATTGAGTTGTAAAATAAATAGAAGTGTGATGATCATCATTTTCTAGAACATTGTCTCAAGTGAGGAATTATAAAAAAAGAAAAAGAGAAAGGCCATATAGAAAAAAGGGAGAAAAAGGCCAAATAAAAAAAGAGAGAAAAAGAGAGAAGGGACAATGTTACTATCCTTTGCCACACTTGTTCTTCAAGGTAGCGCCGTAATCTTCATGATAGAGAGTCTCTTGTTTTGTCACTTTCATATACTAGTGGGAATTTTCATTATAGAACATGGCTTGTATATTCCAACAATGGGCCTCCTCAAGTGCCCTAGGTCTTCGTGAGCAAGCAAGTTGGATGCACACCCACTTAGTTTCTTTTGTTGAGCTTTCATACATTTATAGCTCTAGTGCATCCGTTGCATGGCAATCCCTACTCCTTGCATTAACATCAATCGATGGGCATCTCCATAGCCCATTGGTTAGCCTCGCTGATGTGAGACTTTCTCCTTTTTGTCTTCTCCACATAACCCCCTCATTATATTCTATTACACCCATAGTGCTATGTCCATGGCTCGTGCTCATATACTGCGTGAAAGTTTATAGGTTTGAGATTACTAAAGTATGAAACAATTGCTTGGCTTGTCATCGGGGTTGTGCATGATGAGAGCATTCTTGTGTGACGAAAATGAAGCATGACTAAACTATATGATTTTGTAGGGATGAACTTTCTTTGGCCATGTTATTTTGAGAAGACATAATTGCTTTGTTAGTATGCTTGAAGTATTATTATTTTTATGTCAATATGAACTTTTGTCTTGAATCTTTCGGATCTGAATATTCATACCACAATTAAGAAGAATTACATTAAAATTATGCCAAGTAGAAAAGACAGGCTATGCATCAAAATTTTTGTTTTTTATCATTTACCTACTCGAGGACGAGCAGGAATTAAGCTTGGGGAAGCTTGAGACGTCTCCAACATATCTATAATTTTTGATTGATCCATGCTATATTATCTACTGTTTTGGACATTATTGGGCTTTATTATCCACTTTTATATTATTTTTGGGAGTAACCTATTAACCGGAGGCCCAGCCCAGAATTGTTGTTTTTTCCTATTTCAAGGTTCGAAGAAAAGGAATATCAAAAGGAGTCCAAACGGAATGAAACCTTCGGGAACATGATTTTCTCACCGAACGTGATCCAGAGGACTTGGACCCTATGTCAAGAAACAAAAGAGGAGGCCACGAGGTAGGGGGCGCGCCTACCCCCAGGCGCGCCCTCCACCTTCATGGGCCCCCTATTGCTCCACGGACGTACTCCTTCCTCCTACATATACCTACGTACCCCCACACAATCAGATACGGAGCCAAAACCCTAATTCCGCCGCCGCAACTTTCTGTATCCATGAGATCCCATCTTGGGGCCTGTTCTGGAGCTCCGTCGGAGGGGGGCATCGATCATGGAGGGCTTCTACATCAACACCATAGCCCCTCCGATGAAGTGTGAGTAGTTCACCTCAGACCTACGGGTCCATAGTTAGTAGCTAGATGGCTTCTTCTCTCTTTTTGGATCTCAATACAATGTTCTCCCCCTCTCTTGTGGAGATCTATTCGATGTAATCTTCTTTTTGTGGTGTGTTTGTTGAGACCGATGAATTGTGGGTTTATGATCAATTCTATCTATGAACAATATTTGAATCTTCTCTGAATTCTTTTATGTATGATTGGTTATCTTTGCAAGTCTCTTTGAATTATCAGTTTGGTTTGGCCTACTAGATTGATCTTTCTTGCAATGGGAGAAGTGCTTAGCTTTGGGTTCAATCTTGCGGTGTCCTTTCCCAGTGATAGTAGGGGAAGCCAGGCACCTATTGTATTGTTGCCATCGAGGATAAGAAGATGGGGTTTTCATCATATTGCATGAGTTTATCCCTCTATATCATGTCATCTTGCTTAAGGCGTTACTCTGTTTTCATTAACTTAATACTCTAGATGCATGTTGGATATCGGTCGATGAGTGGAGTAATAGTAGTAGATGCAGGCAGGAGTCGATCTACTTGTCTCGGACGTGATGCCTATATACATGATCATACCTAGATACCTATATACATGATGTCAATTGCTCAACAGTAATTTGTTCACCCACCGTAGAATACTTATGCTCTCGAGAGAAGCTACTAGTGAAACCTATGGCCCCCGGGTCTATCTTCATCATATTAATTTCCCAATACTTAGTTATTTCCTTTGCTTTTTTACTTTTCTTTTATTTGACTTTGCATCTTTATGACAAAAATACCAAAAATATTATCTTATCATATCTATCAGATATCATTCTCGTAAGTGGCCGTGTAGGGATTGACAACCCCTTATCGCGTTGGTTGCGAGGATTTATTTGTTTTGTGCAGGTACGAGGGACTGGCGCGTAGCCTCCTACTGGATTGATACCTTGGTTCTCAAAAACTGAGGGAAATACTTACACTAATTTGCTGCATCATCCCTTCCTCTTCGGGGAAAACCAACGCAGTGCTGAAGAGGTAGCAGGATATAACCCTGATCACCTCCCAAGTGATCACGGCCCGATAGTATAGCATGGCAGACGGACAAGAATGTAGGGCCACTGATGGAATATTAGCATCCTATACTAAGCATTTAGGATTGCAGATAAAGATAACAACAGTAGTAGAAAAGACAGGCTATGCATCAGGATAGGATTAACGGAAAGTAGTAACATGCTACACTACTCTAATGCAAGCAGTAGAGAGAAGAATAGGCAATATCTGGTGATCAAGGGGGGGGGCTTGCCTGGTTGCTCTGGCAAGGAGGGCTCGTTAACAACGTAGTCGATCAGGGCACCAGTAGCGACATCAGTCTCGTAGTCTACCGGAGAGAAGAGGGGGAAGAAATAATGAATACAATGCAAACAGATGCATATCGATGCATGACATGACAAGTAACGGTGCTAGATGTTCCCTAATGCAGTAGGAGGGGATACCGGTGAAGGGAGGGGAACATCCGGGAAAGTATCCCTGGTGTTTCGTGTTTTCGGACAGATGAATCTGAGGGGGAAAGTTGCACGTTTGCTATGCTAGGGACGTGTGATGGGCGAGCAGGCTCCGTATCCGGATTCGTCTCGTCGTTCTGAGCAACTTTCATGTACAAAGTATTTTCATCCGAGTTACGGTTTATTTACTATGATTTATTGAAGTTTTATGCAATTTTTGGAATTTATTTAATTATTTTTAATCGAACATTATCAAGAACAGTGAAAGGTGATGTCAGCATGACATCAGTAGGTCAAACCCAGCTGACTAGAGTCAAACCTGACATGTGGGTCCAGTGGGACCCACCTGTTATTGAGACAAACATGAAATAGGATTTGTTTTAATACTAATTAGGATTAATTAAGTGTGGGCCCCATTAGTCAGTGACATATTATTATTTTAATTGTCTAATTAATTAATTTTAATTATTATTATATATTTTTTACTCCTTTTTTTAAATTTGTTTTGGGCATGGGGCCCCCGTGTCAGTGGCCAGGGGGCCTTAGCGGTTACGAGCGCGGGGGATGCGGGCGCTGGGCGATGCGAGCGCCTGACCCTGGAGAAGGTCGAGCGGCGCCGATGGGGGCCGTCGCCGGGCACCGGATGCGGCAGCGACGAGGCCCGTCAGACAGTGAGGGGAAACGGCGGACACATCCTGCGACGAGAAGCTTCGCGGCAACGGTGGTCGGGGCGAGGTAGAGTGCGGGGTGGTGGCGCGTCGTGTAGCGAGCGAGCGGCGCAGGTGAGGCGATGCACGGGCGAGCGTCGGGCGAAGGAGCGCGGGGCGGCGGTGAGCCACAGCGGCAGAGTGGCGGGGGGCGATGGGGCAGAGCAGGCTGGCGGCGTGCACGTGTGGAGGAGGGCAAGGTCGCCATGGCGCTGGTTGTGTCAAACGCGAGTGAGGCGCCAATGCATGCTGTAGAGCGCGACGACGTGAGAGCAGCGCACGGGGGGGGGGGGGGGGCTGCGGGCGAGGCCAGGGGCCGAGCGGGAGCGCGACGAGGTCGACGGGTGGGGAAAAGGGCGGCAGCGCGGTGAGGTAGAGCAGTAAAGGGCCGGCCACGGCGCAGGTGTAGCACGTGCGGGCGGTAGCGGTGGAGGGGAGTGCGACCTAGAGCAGGCGGGCACGGCGTCGGGCGCGACGGACAACGTTTGACAGGGGGAGAGGGGAGAGGCCAGGGCCTCACCGCGGGAGTGTAGGGGGTACGGGCAGCGAGGGTCGAGGAGGTGGACAGGGACGACGTTCTAGCGAGGAGAGGGATGAGGAGGCGAGGATGTAGGCTGACGTGGTGGCTCTGGTGTCAGCGGACTCCTGGTGGTGGCGACAGGGTCAGGCGGCAGGTGTCAGTGGGTCGTTCCCCAGATCCAAATCTGGATCGAGGAGGAGGCGATTGTGGGGGGGGGGGGGATGGGGCGACGGGGGTTATGGTTTGCGGTTGCGAGGGGATAAAGGAGTGAGTGGGGGCGGCCTGGGCTAGGTGGGCCGGCCGGGCGGCCTGGTGGCCTGCTGGGCCAATGCCTAGTGAAGGGAGGGTTCCTTTTCATTTTTGTTTTCTGTTATGTATTTTCTTTTCTTTTATTTATTTTTATCTTTGTTTTCTATTGTTTTAGTTTTTGTAAAATATAAACTTGGCATCTAACTTATTATTTCAATTTAGTCCACTGTCACAAAAAGTCTAGTCCCCAAATAATTTAGTTTGATATTTTATTAATTAGTAAAGTCATTTAAATAGTTGGGTTTGCTACTACTTAAATCATTTTAGTGCAGTTAAGCATTTCATAAAAGTTTGGTTTCTCCACCATAATTACTTATGCATTATTTGGCACAACCCGAACAATTTGGTTTTAATATTTTAAAACTTTTATTGTTTGCCTTCAATTAAATTTTGAATTTGTTTCGGTTTTAAACTATCAAGAGTTTATCAACTGTAACCGAGGTGATGTGGCATCATTAGCAGGGGATCACTGTTGCTTAATTATCCGGACGTCACAGCCTCGTGGCTCCGAAAGGGAAACATGTTCCCCTTGTGGGCGAAACGTAATCATTGCCTCTTTCGCCTTGTATTTTCTTCCATGGGAAACATGGAACGACATGATATCCGTGCTGAAATTTAAACTTATTCAAGGTTCATTTGACCTTTTTATATATACACCAATTGAGTTTCCTAGGCATTTAATGTCCATAATTCAAATCTGAACTACAAATGCAAGCTCCAGTTAACAAAAATGGCTAGAAAAATTATACATGTGTCCTTGGGTGCATGTTTAGGTCCCATGCCAGGAATGGGAACAAATTACAACTGTACCGGTGTCCTGGCTCATCCTCAAACATTTCGAATCTTGGTTTTTAAGTCCCCATAAATCCAAAACTTGCCAGAAAGTCATCAAAGGTGGCATGGTGTCACGTCATGGCACATATATGTCGTGGGAAAAACATTGCCAATTTGGGCCAAGCTTTATTACAAACCTCTTACAAACTTGAGCCTGTCGCAAGAACCCTCATGGTTTTGATAGGGAAACGTGTCCCCTTGTGGGCCAAATGATAATCACTCCCTCTTCTAGCCTTGTATTTTCTTCTACACGCGACACGGAACAACGGGAGATTCGCGCTGAACTTTGAAATTATTCAGGATTCGTTTGACCTTTTTTATTCATTAATTGAGTTTTCTAGGCAATTTAATGTCCATAATTCAAATCTGAACTACAAATACATGCTCCAGTGCACCAAAATGGCTAGAAAAATGTAGATGTTTCCTGGGGTGCATGTTTAGGTCCCTTGGAACGAATGGGAATGAATTCAACCGACTCGTCATCCTGGCTTGGCCACAAACATTGCGAATCTCAGTTTTAAAATCTCTGTAAATCCAAAAGTTACTAGGAAATCATGAAACTTGGCATGGTGTCACTACATGGTACATATAATTGTCCAATTTGGGCGAAGCTATATTACAAGCATCTTACAAACCGGAGCCCATTGCAACCCTCGTGGTTCCGGTAGGGAAACATGCCCCTCTTGTGGGTGAAATGATAATTGCTGCCTCTTCTCGCCTTGAACTTTGTTTTCCATGGGCAACATAGAATAACAGGAGTGTCGGGCTAAAATTTGGAACTGTTCAGGGTCCGTTTGGCCATTGTATATATATATATATTACTAATTATTAAGTTTTTCTACGCATTTAATGTAGTCCATAATTCAAATTTGAACTACAAGCACTTGCTCCAGTGAGGCAAAATGGGTGGGAAATCGTACATGTGTCATTGGGTGCATGTTTAGGTCTCATTTAAGGAATGGGAATGAATTACAAACTTGTCATCGTCCTGAAACATTGAGAATCTCCGTTTTTAAATCCCAGTAGATCAAAAACTCACCCAAAAAGCATGAAACTTGGCATGGTTTCATGGCATGGCACATATATGCCGTGTTAAAAAAATCGTCCAGTTTGAGAAGAGGCGCACACATTAGTAGCCAATGAAGTCCTTTTTGAAACAAAAAGCTGACACGTTAGTATCGCAAATGGTTGTATTATATTAACTGTGTCAAAATTTAACCGTACTCGGTGGCATGCGTGCAGTTGTTTGATTAGACGGGACGAGCGCGAGAAGTCCGCTGTGCAGGCTTGACGGGACGCGTGCGAGCAGTCTGCTGCGTAGGCTCGATTGGACGCGTGCATCATGTCCACCTCCCAAGCTCGACGGGACACGTGCGAGAAGCAAGGCCGCCCATGCTCACCGAGAAGCGAGCTCTTTGACCTCCATGCACCAGCCGCCGCCTGCCTCGCTCACAACTTCTCCATTAATGGGTTAATTAAAGCACCTGGACGGAGGGTGTTTGCTTGTGATCCCATGGCAGCATTTGCTTTATTCGTGTTTTCAACTCGTATTCCGCCCTAATTTAAATTGCCACATAGGGCAACGGATAATACGACCACAAATAAAATGGCCATAGATAATACGATATCAAATTTACAATGGCGTGGATAATAATTGTCTTACATATTCCAGATAATTTAAAATGCCATGTGCGGCAAAGCCCGGAAGACACGGGGGCAAGAGAAAAGGAATTTGCAGACAACGATTTGGGTCCCTACTGTCTCTACTCGTCGATGGATCGCTGGGCGATGAAATCCTCCAGCTCCTTCTTCAATTCCTCAGGACTTTGCTTGGAAGCAACCATGGATTCCTCCACCTGCTGCTCGCGCTCGATCCGGAGCTTCCTCAAGCCACCCATCAGTTCCTCAATGACCGCTTTCAACGTCATCTCCGAGGCACTGCTCTACTCATGCAGCAACTTCTAGCCGGCGAACTCCTCCTCCTTCTCAGCGAGCAACTTGAGGAGCTTCGCATTGTCACCCATGAGTTGCTCGACAAGGCCGGTCGCCTTGTCAACCGAGGCATCGCTGATCTTGAGCACCTTCATCAAGCCGTCGATCAACTCCTGCTGCATAGTGACGCCAGCGAGAATGTCGTCGTCGCCGGTGAAGGACTTCAGGAACGCCGGCTCATTGCGTTGGCCGACGCCGCGAATGCGCTTGTGAGAGCCCTCGCGTTCCCGTGAGAGCTTGTTCGAGGGCTTCGCGACGCGCCGGGACATCTCTGTTGCGGCTGCGGCTTCGCGGTGGGACCTCTCTAGCCCTTCCGCGGCCTTGGTCTCTGTTGCACGGTTATATGTCCACCCTAAACTCCTCCTACTGGTCATGGCGGAACGACTCGACAGGAAAGACCAGTTTTGTGGGTGATGAGGAGAGGAACTGTGAAGTAATTTTCGAGTGGGTAGTTTTTATAGCCCGGTGCTAAGTCTGAACACATATTAGTTTGATAGATGTGAACAGATTTGCAATTACTTATTGCGTTGTAATCTACAATGTGATGAGAAACAAGGTCAAAATTTATTGATGGCAGAAGGTTGACCACGTGGTTGCTCGCCGTTGAGGCGGCCGCGGCGTGCTCCGCTCTGGCATCCCTGCGCATGCTCTGCTCGCCGTTGAGGCAAGTTTACAGTGGCAATGGTTAATAATTCTTAATTATTGGCTTACATATTGAGAATAATTTAAAATGCCACATGCAGCAAGGCCCAGAACACTCACGACCTACATATGCATACAATTATAATAAAATATAAGCTAAAAGGCTGAGCTGGCGGCCTTCCGACGATGGTCTTCTCGGACTCCATGATCAGTAGGGCACCCTTGCGGCCGTTCACTCCAAGTGTCTCGACCCGCCGCCGCCTACGGAGTTGCTGGTGCTGGGAGGCTCTTGGGGCTGCTGGGCCTCTTTCGGAAGAGCTTGATAGCGTGCAATCACGCACATGAAAACTCCGCAGAACCGCTGCATTTCCATGTCTCTGGCCTAGTAGCAAATTACTTCCATTACCTGCATCCTCAAGATATCACGTTGGCGATGTTCTACTTCATCGGGGACGTCAACTCCGCCAAGGATGCGTTCGAGCCTGGCCACCACATCATCGGGGTCGAGGTTGACACGGCCACCACGGGAAAATGATGAAGCCGCAGGCTGCCTTTGTCTTCACTAAATCGCAGAGGTCCTCTGCCCATTCCTTGCGGGGCATCGGGCTCTCGATGAGCACTGGTGATGGCGGCTCTTCCGGTGGGTCGTCGATCATGCCGCCGAGCAGCTCTGGATCTTTTGCACGGTGGATGGCAAACTGCTCATCACACATCCTCTGCAATATGTTGATTGTGCTCCCAAGGACTGTCACGCCAATATCGCTGCCGATGGGCCATAGTGCCTGCACCGGTCGATGAAGCTCTTGTTCCCCGACCTGCTCTGGCTCGTTCTCCTCGCCAAAGATGTAACGCAGTTAGGCGTCGATGTCGAAGCTTTGGTCGTTGCCTAGCATGCTTGGAATAACTAACGGTAGATGGGTGAGGACTAGATCTGCGCAGAGTGTCGCGGCGGTGCATTGCCACCTAGGTTATATGCAGCAAGCCGTTAGCTAGTGGCGGGAAACGGGTGAGGGAAGAGGCGTGGATTTTACAATTCACCCGTGTGGATAACGGGAAGCATTCGCTGGAGCACGGGAAGACTAAGTGGAGCACACACACAACCTGAATACCGTATCCGGTGCCACGTGTTATTTATTACACAAGTGTTAACATAAGGAACCATATGTGTAACTTCTAATAATCGCACACGAGTACTCGCAGACGCATCGTGTGCGATACTCCTAGCCACCGCAAGTAACTAGTTTGCATTTTTTAAAGTTTTTTGTACACACAGAATTGCACACGAACTAACTGTATTAACCGTCTGTGTTGTAATTTCTCATCGCAAACAGTTGATCTGAGTCGGCTGTTTGCCACGTATCACACACATCTTGTTAAGTTGAACCGTTTCTGTTGTGTTCGCCAATCAAAAAACAGTTTGTCCGAGTGAACCGTATGCCCTATATCACACACACACCTTGATCTGGCTAACCGTTTCTGTTGCACTCCCTAATAGCAAATAGTTCATCGGAGTAAACTGTATGTCGTATATCACACACACATTGATATGGCTGCCCGTTTCTGTTGTTCTGCCTCATCGCAAACAGTTCGAACGGGTTAACCATGTGCCCTAAATCGCACACGCAACTAAAATTTGAACTGTGTTTGATGGCTCCCCCATCAAAAACGTTTTGCACCTTTTTTGATGGTTTTTTTACATCCCCATTTGTGATTAATGCATCGCACACAGTTTCATCAAAGGGTCTCTGATCGTAGTGTCGCATTAGCAGCATCCTACAGTAGTGATACTACAACTAAATGAACTAGCTAGAAAGAAAAACTAAAAAGAAGCGAGAACTAATTTTTTTAGATTTGCTCAAAGTTATTCAAACACACAAGAAGAAAGCAAGAAAAATAAACTAGCATGGATAAGACAATGAAAAAGTATGAACACCGACAACTAAAATGAGTGTGTGAACATGAAAGTAATGTCGGTGAGAGATACGTACTCCCCCAAGCTTAGGCTTTTGGCCTAAGTTGGTCTAGGGCCATGGCTGGCCTGGATTGTATCCAATCGTAGTTGGGGTTGTATTGAGCAGCGGCTACTACTTTTTGAAGGGCTGCAACATGGAGGCAATCGGCCTCCCCCTCTCTCTCATACTTGATTGCCTCCTCTCTGGTTATGAAGTATCTCCATTTTACCTGAAAGTTGAAGAAGGCGGGAGCGGGAAGCGTAATATAGAAGACGCGCTCCCTGTCGAAGATTAGTTGATACAAGAGGGCTTGTTCCCTCCTCTCAAGAAACTAGTAAAGAACCATAGCATCATTATCAAGGTAAGCGGGTGGTAACTCAACATCATTTTCTCTTATGGGTACCCCGAGATAATTAGCTAACCGGGTGGCATAAATCCCACCAAAGAATTCTCCATCTTTAGCATTATTATGTAACCGCCTTGCAACAATGGCCCCCGAATTAAATCTTTTATCACCAACTACTGCACTCTTGAGGACACTAAGGTCTGGTGCAGCAAGGTGGCTATGATCATGTTTACCATTAATGCATCTACCTATAAAGAGAGCAAAATAATGTATAGCAGGAAAGTGAATGCTCCCTATAGTAGCTTGTGTTACATTTCTAGTTTCTCCCCTGGTGATGCTAGCAAGGAACTCAGAACAATCAATTTTACGAGGCTCACTATGAATGCCCCATTGTGGAATTTTGCATGCATCATTAAAATATTCTTGGTCCATGGTAAACGTTTATCATAAAGATCAAATAGAATAGAATGAGTATTGCGCTAGGATGTAAACTTGAATCTTTGCACAAATGAATCAGTGAGGTGATAGAACTACCAACACTTATTTGACATGAAGTCTTCAAGGCCAGCATTTTGCACGTATGCGTCAAATTCCTCCTTAAAACCAACATGATCCATGAAATGATCTGATGGCCATTCACAAGGCTGCACTAGAGCTTCCCTCTGTGGTTCGAGGTTTCGCTCACGTAGGCCTTCTTCGTCAAGGAACCCTCTTGGTATATCTTCCTAAACATTTTTTTCTTCCTCTGAAAAATTTCTGAAATTTTTAGTGACTCAAAATAAAAGTGAATCAAAACTCAATAAGATTGATAGCAACTACTCCTACAAGTGCCTAGAGGCTATCTCATGTATCAAAACTACTTTGGACCATATAAATTTGACAAGAAATCTCAAGAACAAGGTCATCACAGCAGCAAAAATTTGCAATATATAAAGCACTAGAACAAAAACTAATTGGACCATTGGAGGGTCACATACCGAAGAACAATCCCCAAAACAGTTTTGCGACTGGAGCTTTGAGCTAGGAGATTGAAAATGGCAGCAAAATGAGCTAGAACATGGCTTTGAGCAATGGTGGGATTTTTTCTGAAGGAGGACGAAGTGGATGGGTGCTGGAATAAGTGAGAGGGACCCACGTGGAACCCACAAGCCCTATAGGCGCTGCCAGGGGGTGGGCGCGCCTTGTGGGATTGTGGCCCGCTGGTGCACTCCCTGCTCTGTTTTTAGTGCCAAAAATTCTCAAATATTGTATAAAAATCATACTAAATTTTCAGGGCATTTGGTGAACTTTTATTTTCTGGTCGTTTTTTTTATTGCACGGATAATTCAGAAAACAAGAAAATAATAGTCTCATGCCCATCTCATGCCCATCAAAAGGAACCCTAAATAATAGGAAGTCAAAAGTGGGTACAAAAAGTTTGTGTTTACTAAATTCATCCATCTCATGCCCATCAAAAGGAATCCATTAACAAGGTTGATCAAGTCTTATTAACAAACTTCTTTCGAATGACATGAAACCAGAGAATTTTTCTATAACACTAGGTTACCTCAATGGGGATATGCATGTCCACAACAATAAGAACATTGTATTTATTTTTGACAGTAGGAATAGGGAATTCAAAACCTCCAATATCAATAGTTGATTTTTTTCCAATAGAATTGATGCTATTAACTTGAGGTTGTTTCTTCCGAAAGTGTAGCGTATGCTAATTACCATTAACATGAAAGGTGACATTGCCTTTGTTGCAATCAATAACAGCCCCTGCAGTATTCAAAAAGGGTCTACCAAGGATGATCGACATAAAGTCGTCCTCGGGTATATCAAGAATAACAAAGTTCGTTAAAATAGTAACGTTTGCAACCACAATAGGCACATCCTCACAAATACCGATGTGTATAGCAATTGATTTATCAGCCATTTGTGAAGAGATTTCAGTGGGTGTCAACTTATTCAAATCAAGTCTACGATATAAAGAGAAAGGCATGACACTAACACCGGCTCCCAAATCACATAAAGCAGTTTTAACATAGTTTCTTTTGATGGAGCATGGTATAGTTGGTATTCCTGGATCTCCTAGTTTCTTTGGTATTCCACCCTTAAATGTATAACTAGCAAGCATGGTGGAAATTTCAGCTTCCAGTATCTTTATTTTATTTGTAACAATATATTTCATATACTTATCATAAAGAGACATTTTTAGAATATCAGTCAAACGCAAGCGCAAAAAGACAGGTCTAAGCATTCAACAAAGCGCTCAAACTTCTCATCATCCTTTTTCTTGGATGGTTTAGGAGGAAAGGGCATGGTTTTCTGAACCCATATGGTTCTCTTTCTTTACCATGTTTCCTAGCAATGAAGTCCCTCTTATCATATCTCTTTTCATTAGGTTGTGCGTTATCAAGATCAATAGTAGGTTCAATCTCCACATCATTATCATTACTAGGTTGAGCATCAACATGAACATCATCATTAAAATTATCACTAGGTTGAGCATCAGAAATAGAAATATCATTTGGATTCTCAGGTGTGTCTATAACAGGTTCATTAGAAGCATGCAAAGTCCTATCGGTTTTATTTTTCCTCTTTGAAGAACTAGGTGCATCAGTGTTAATTCTCTAAGAATCTTGTTCTACTCTCTTGGGATGACCCTCAGGATACAAAGGTTCCCGAGTCATTTTACCTCCTCTAGTCATAACTCTAACAGCAGGATCATTCGTCTTATTATTCATCTCATTGAGCAAATCATTTTGTGCTTTGAGAACTTGTTCTAATTGAGGCTTTACCATGGAAGCATGTTTACTAATAATTTTGAGATCATTAACAGTTCTACACATGTACCCACCCGAGCAGTCAAGCATATAAGCATTAGGTTTCAATTGTCTACTAACATATGCATTCAAGTTTTCTTGTTTAACGATAAAGTTATTAAATTCATCCAAGCATTCACTAGCAGGCTTATTATGAGGAATATCACCTTCATAAAATCTATAGAGAGAATTTACCTCTACTACCTGTGTCGGGTTATCAAGACCATGTATTTCTTCAATAGGTGGTAAATTCTTAACATCTTTAGCTTTTATACATTTTTCTTTCATAGATTTCTTTGCCTCTTGCATATCTTCAGGACTGAGAAATAGAATACCTATTTTCTTCGGAGTTGGCTTAGGAGATGGTTCAGGAAGAGTACAATCATTATCATTACTCAATATATTATTCAATAGCACTTCAGCTTGCTCAATAGTTCGTTCCCTAAAAACACAACCAGCACAACTATCTAGGTGGTCCCTTGAAGCATTGGTTAGTCCACTATAAAAGATATCAAGTATTTCATTTTTCTTGAGAGGATGATTGGGCAAAGCATTAAGTAATTGGAGAAGCCTCCCCTAAGATTGTGGGAGACTCTCTTCTTCAATTTGCACAAAGTTAAATATTTCCTGTTAGGCAGCTTGTTTCTTATGAGCACGAAAATATTATTAAGAGAAGTAGTAAATCATATCCCAGGGACTACTCACACAACGAGGAGCAAGAGAATTAAACCATATCTTAGCATCACCCTTTAATGATAAAGGAAACAACTTAAGAATATAGTAATAGGAAATTTTTTCCTCATGAGAAAATAGGGTGGCTATATCATTTAGTGTAGTAAGATCTGCCACAACAGTTTTAGATTCATAACCATGGAAAGGATCAGATTCAACGAAAGTGATTAACTCAGGATCAATAGAGAATTCATAATCCTTATCAGTAACAAAGATAGGTGAAGTAGCAAACTTAGGATCATATTGCATTCTAGCATTCAAAGATTATTCTCTCCACTTGCATAATAATTTCTTAAGATCTTTTCTATCTTTACAAGCAAGAAAGTCCCTAGCTACCTCTCCATCCATAGCATAACCCTCAGGTATAATAGGAAGTTCATATCTGGGAGAGCTAGTCTTATCAGGTGTCTCAAAGTTTTCAGTTTCGATAATTCCATCAGTTTCAAAAATATCATCACTTTTAGCATTCTCAATATCATTAACTCTAGCTATTTGTTCATTAAGAAATTCACCGAGTCGCACATATCAATAAAAGCGGAGTATCATCATAAGCATCATGCATAGAAGAAGTAGCATCATCAATTACTTGCAACATATCAGAATCAATAGCAGGTGTAGGTGTCGCAAGTTTACTTAAAACAGAAGGTGAATCGAGTGCACAGCTAGATGATAGTTCCTTACCTCCCCTCGTTCTAGAGGAAAAAAATCTTGGTTTTTGTATCTTTCAAATTCTTCATAGTGATCAACAAATATCAATCCCAAGTGACTCACAGGATAGAGCTATGCTCCCCGACAACGGCGCGAGAAAAAGGTCTTGATAACCCACAAGTATAGGGGATCGCAACAGTTTTCGAGGGTAGATTATTCAACCCAATTTATTGATTCGACACAAGGGGAGCCAAAGAATATTCACGAGTATTAGTAGCTGAGTTTTCAATTCAACCACACCTGAAAGACTTAATATCTGCAACAAAGTTTTTAGTAGCAAAGTAGTATGGAAGTAACGGTAACGGTGACAGAAGTAATAGTAGTAGTTTTGTAGTCATTGTAACAGCAGTAGCAACGAAAGTAACTTAGCAAAGATCAATATGTGAATAGCTCGTAGGCAATGGATCGGCAATGATAATTGTGTCAGATGATATTCATCATGTACCAGTCATAACCTAGGGTGACACAGAACTAGCTCAATTCACCAATATAATGCAGACATGTATCCTGTATATAGTCCTACGTGCTGATGGAAAAGAACTTGCATGGCATCTTTTGTCCTACCCTCCTGTGGTAGCGGGGTCCTAGTGGAAACTAAGGGATATTAAGGCCTCCTTTTAATAGAGAACCGGACCAAAGCATTAGCACTTCGTGAATACATGAACCGGAAAGAAACCCAACTATTGTCACCTTCGGGTATGCAGATCATAACTCGTAATAGGTGTCTACAACTTGCAAGATGGGATCAAGAACAAAAATATATTCATGAAAACATAATAGGTTCAGATCTGAAATCATGGCACTCGGGCCCTAGTGACAAGCATTAAGCATAGCAAAGTCGTAGCAACATCAATCTCAGAACATAGTGGATACTACGGATCAAACCCTAACAAAACTAACTCGATTACATGATAAATCTCACCCAACCCATCACCGTCTAGCAAGCCTATGATGGAATTACTCACGCACGGCGGTGAGCATTATGAAATTGGTGATGGAGGAAGGTTGGTGATGATGATGGTGACGAATCCCCTTGTCCGGAGCCCCGAACGGACTCCAGATCAGCCCTCCCGATGAAGAACAGGAGGCGGCGGCAGCTCCGTATTGTAAAACGTGATGAATCCTTCTCTCTGATTTTTTTTCTCCGAGAATAGGTACTTATAGAGTTGGAATTAGGGTCAGAGGAGCTCCAGGGGGCCCACAAGCCTACAGGGCGTGCCACTGGGGCTTGTGGCCTCTGGGTGGCCTCCCTCTAGTTGATTATTTTGCCAATATTTTTGATATCTTCCAAAAATATTCTTTGTAAATTTTCAGGTCAAACTGAGAACTTTTATTTCTGCACAAAAATAATACCATGGCAATTCTGCTGAAAACAACGTCTGTCCGGGTTAGTTCCATTTAGACCATGCAAGTTAGAGTCCAAAACAAGGGCAAAGGAGTTTGGAAAATTAGATACTCCCTCCATTCCAGAATATAAGGTGTATTGATTTCCCTGCAAGTCAACCATTTGAATGTTTGACCAAGATTATAGAACAAACTAACAACAACTTTAATACCTAATAGATAAAGTATGAAACTCCTTTTCATGATGGATCGAATGATATTAATTTTGTATTGTGGATATTGATATATTTTTCTAAAAACTTGGTCAAACATGCACTCGTTTGACTTTTAAAAAAACAAATACACCTTATATAAAGGAATGGAGGGACTACGATGGAGACGTATCACATACCTACTTAAATCATCAGTGAATGTTATAAAATAACGATACTCACCACGTGCTTCAACACTCATCGGACAACATATATCAGTATGTATTATTTCCAATAAGTGATTAGCTCGCTCCATTGTTCCAGAGAACGGAGTTTTAATCATCTTACCCATGAGGCATGATTCTCCAGTATCAAATGATTCGTAATCAAGTGATTCCAAAAGTCCATCCTGATGGAGTTTCTTCATGCGCTTTAGACCAATATGACCTAAACGGCAGTGCCACAAGTATGTTGCATTATCATTATCAACTTTGCATCTTTTGGCATCAATATTATGAATATGTGTATCACTACGATCGAGATTCAACAAGAATAGCCCATTCATCAATGGTGGATGACCATAAAAGATATTACTCATATAAATAGAACAACCATTATTCTTTGATTTAAATGAATAATCGTCTCGCATTAAACAAGATCCACATATAAAGTTCATGCTCAACGCTGGCACCAAATAACAATTATTGAGGTCTAAAACTAACCCTGAAGGTAGATGTAGAGGTAGCGTGCCGATGGCGATGGCGATCACATCGACCTTGGAACCATTCCCAACGCGCATCGTCACCTCGTCCTTAGCCAATCATCGTTTATTCTGTAGCTCATGTTTCGAGTTACAAATATGAGCAATGGAACCAATATCTAATACCCAGGTGCTACTATGAGCAATAGTAAGGTACGCATCAATAACATGTATATCAAATATACCTTTGTTCACTTTGCCATCCTTCTTATCTGCCAAGTACTTGGGCAGTTCTGCTTCCAATGACCATTTCCTTTGAAGTAGAAGCACTCAGTTTCAGGGTTGGGTCCAGCTTTGGGCTTCTTCACGGGAGCGGTAGCTGGCTTGACATTCTTCTCGAAGTTCCCTTTCTTTCCCTTGCCCTTTTTCTTGAAACTAGTGGTCTTGTTAACCATCAACACTTGATGCTCCTTCTTGATTTCTACCTCCATCGATTTCAGCATCGCGAAGAGCTCGGGAATTGTTTTCGTCATCCCTTGCATATTATAAGTCATCACGAAGCCTTTGTAGCTTGGTGATACGTCTCCGTCGTATATCCTTTTCCAAACAATTTTGCCCTTGTTTTGGACTCTAACTTGCATGATTTGAATGGAACTAACCCGGACTGACGCTGTTTTCAGCAGAATTGCCATGGTGTTATTTTTGTGCAGAAATAAAAGTTCTCGGAATGACCTGAAAATCAACGGAGATTATTTTTGGAATATATAAAAAATACTAGACGAAGAATCCACGTTAGGGGGCCCACACCCTGTCCACGAGGGTGGGGGCGTGCCTACCCCCCGGGCGTGCCCCCTGCTTCGTGCCCCCCCTGATGCTCCACCGACCTCAACTCCAACTCCATATATTCATGTTCGGGGAGAAAAAAAATCAGAGAGAAGGAATCATCGCGTTTTATGATACGGAGCCGCCACCAAGCCCTAAACTCTCTCGGGAGGGCTGATCTGGAGTCCGTTCAGGGCTCCGGCGAGGGGAATCTGTCGCCATCGTCATCAACCTTCCTCCATCACCAATTTCATGATGCTCGCCACCTGGCGTGAGTAATTCCATCATAGGCTTGCTGGACGGTGATGGGTTGGATGAGATTTATCATGTAATCGAGTTAGTTTTGTTAGGGTTTCATCCCTAGTATCCACTATGTTCTGAGATTGATGTTGCTATGACTTTGTTATGCTTAATGCTTGTCATTAGGGTCTGAGTGCCATGATTTTAGATCTGAACCTATTATGTTTTCATGAATATATGTGAGTTCTTGATCCTATCTTGCAAGTCTATAGTCACCTATTATGTGTTATGATCCGTTAACCCCGAAGTGACAATACTCGGGACCATTACCGGTGATGACCGTAGTTTGAGGAGTTCATGTATTCACTATGTGTTAATGCTTTGGTCTGGTACTCTATTAAAAGGGGGCCTTAATATCCCTTAGTTTCCAATAGGACCCTGCTGCCACGGGAGGGTAGGACAAAAGATGTCATGCAAGTTCTTTTCCATAAGCACGTATGACTATATTCAGGATACATGCCTACATTACATTAATGAACTGGAGCTAGTTCTGTGTCACCCTATATTATAACTGTTGCATGATCGATCGCATTCGACATAATTCTCCATCACCGATCCAATGCCTACGAGATTTTCATATATTGTTCTTCGCTTATTTACTTTTCCGTTGCTACTGTTACAATCACTATAAACCAAAAAATATTACTTTTTCTACCATTACCACTACTATCATATTACTTTGCTACTAAACACTTTGCTGCAGATATTAAGTTTCCAGGTGTGCTTGAATTGACAACTCAGTTGCTAATAGTTGAGAATATTCTTTGGCTCCCCTTGTGTCGAATCAATAAATTTGGATTGAATACTCTACCCTCGAAAATTGATGCGATCCCCTATACTTGTGGGTTATCAAGACTATTTTCTGGCACCGTTGCCGGGGAGCATAGCTCTATTCTTTGAGTCACTTGGGATTTATATCTTCTTATCATTGTAAAAACTTGAAAGATCAAAGAACCAAGATTTTTCCCTCAACTACGAGGGGAGGTAAGGAACTGCCATCTAGCTCTACACTTGATTCACCTTCTGTTTTGAGTAAACTTGCAACACCTACACATGCTATTGATTCTGATAGGTCACTTGTTATTGATGATGCCACTTCTACTTTGCATGATACTTATGATGAAACTACTTCTATGCTTGATACTACTGTGCCACTAGGTGAATTTCTTGATGAACAACTTGCTAGGTCTAGAGCGAATGAAATTATTGAAACTGATAATATTGATGAAAGTGATGATGAAGATTCTCCCCCTAGATATGAATTGCCTGTTGTGCCTGAGGGTTATGTTATGGATGAAGAAACTGCTAGAGACTTTCTTGCTTGCAGTGTTAGATCTGATCTTAAGAAATTATTAGCTTAGCTTAAAGAAAAGTCTTTGAATGCTAGAATGAAATATGACCCTGCTTTTGCTACTTCACCTATCTTTATTAGTGATAAGGATTATGATTTCTCTGTCGATCCTGGGATAATTACTTTGGTTGAATCTGATCCTTTTTATGGCTATGAATCTGAAACTGTTGTGGCACATCTTACAAAATTAAATGATATAGCCACCATGTTTACTCATGATGAGAAAACTCGCTATTACTTTATCCTTAAGTTGTTTCCGTTCTCATTAAAGGGTGAGGCTAAAACATGGTTTAATTCTCTTGATCCTGGTTGTGTGCGTAGTCCCCAGGATATGATTTATTACTTCTCTGCTAAATATTTCCACGCTCATAAGAAACAAGCTGCTTTAAGGGAAATATATAATTGTGTGCAAATTGAAGAAGAGAGTCTCCCACAAGCTTGGGGGAGGCTTCTCCGATTACTTAATGCTTTGCCTGATCATCCTCTCGAGAAAAATGAAATACTTGATATCTTTTATAATGGACTAACCGATACTTCCAGAGACCACCTGGATAGTTGTGTTGGTTGTGTTTTCAGGGAAAGAACTGTTGATCAAGCTGAATTGTTATTGCATAATATGATGACTAATGTAAATAATTGGACACTTCCTGAGCCAACTCCTAAGCCAACTCCGAAGAAAGGGGGTATTCTATTTCTCAGTCCTGAAGATATGCAAGAGGCAAAGAAATCTATGAAAGAAAAAAGTATTAAAGCTGAAGATGTTAAGAATTTACCTACTATTGAAGAAGTACACTGTCTTGATAACCTGACACACGTAGTAAAGGTAAATTCTCTCTATAGATTTGATGAAGGTGATATTCCTCGTAATAAGTCTGCTAGCCAATGCTTAGATGAGTTTGATAATTTTACTGTTAAACAAGAAAACTTCAATGCTTATGTTGGTAGACAATTGAAACACAATGTTGATATGCTTGAACACTTGAACGATTATATGGCTAATGTTAAAGGTGAACTTAAACTTATTAGTAACCATGCTTCTATGGTTACCACTCAAGTAGAACAAGTACTTAAGTCTCAGAGTGATTTGCTCAATGAATTAAATAATAAGAAAAATTATAATGTTGTTAGAGTTATGACTAGAGGTGGTAAAATGACTCGGGAACCTTTGTATCCTGAGGGCCATCCTAAGAGAATTGAGCAAGATTCCCAGAGAACTAATGTTGATGCACCTAGTCCTCCTAAGAGGAAGAAAAAGAAAAATGATAGGACTTTGCATGATTCTAGTGAACCTGTTGTTGACACACCTGAGAATCCCAATGATATTTCTATTTCTGATGCTGAAACACAATCTGTTAATGAACATGAACCTAGTGATAATGTTAATGATGATGTTCATGTTGATGCTCAACCTAGCAATAATAATGATGTAGAAATTGAACATGTTGTTGATCATGATAACCCACAATCAAAGAATCAACGTTATGATAAGAGAGACTTCGTTGCTAGGAAACACGGTAAAGAAAGAGAACCATGGGTTCAGAAACCCATGCCTTTTCCTCCTAAACCATGCAATAAAAAGGATGATGAGGATTTTGAGCGCTTTGCTGAAATGATTAGACCTATCTTTTTGCGTATGCGTTTAACTAATATGCTTAAAATGAATCCTTATGCTAAGTACATGAAAGATATTGTTACTAATAAAAGAAAGATACCGGAAGCTGAAATTTCCACCATGCTTGCTAATTACACTTTTAAGGGTGGAATACCACAGAAACTAGGAGAACCAGGAGTACCGACTATACCATGCTCCATTAAAAGAAACTATGTTAAAACTGCTTTATGTGATCTTGGAGCCGGTGTTAGTGTTATGCCTCTCTCTTTATATCGTAGACTTGATTTGAATAAGTTGACACCTACTGTAATATCTTTGCAAATGGCTGATAAATCAACAGCTATACCTGTCGGTATTTGTGAGGATGTGCCTGTTGTGGTTGCAAACGTTACTATTTTAACGGACTTTGTTATTCTTGATATTCCCGAGGACGATAGTATGTCTATTATTCTTGGAAGACCCTTTTTGAATACTGCAGGAGTTGTTCTTGATTGCACCAAAGGCAATGTTACTTTTCATGTTAATTGTAATGAGCATACGGTACACTTTCCAAGGAAACAACCTCAAGTCCACAGTATAAACTCTATTGGAAAAATTTCAACAATCACTATTGGAGGTTTCGAATTTCCTCTTCCTACTGTCAAGAAGAAATATGATATTCTTATTGTTGGGGATGTGCATATCCCCGTTGAGGTAACCTAGTGTTATTCGAAATTTCTCCGGTTTCATGCGATTCGGAATGAGTTTGTTAACAAGACCTGATCAACCCTGTTAGTGGATTCCTTTTGATGAGCATGAGATGGATGAAGTTAGAAAACACAACTCTTTGTACCCTCTTTTTACATTCTGTTATTTATATTAAATAAAGCAAAAATAGTATTTTCTGTCTGTTTTCTGAATTATCGATGCAATAAAAAATACCCCAAAAATAAAAGTTCTCCAAATGCCCTGAAATTTAAATATGATTTTTTCTAGAATATTTGAGAATATCTCGCACTGAGAACACAGCAGGGGGAGCAGCCACGTGCCCACGAGGGTGGACGGCGCGCCCACCCCCTGGGTGCGCCCCCTGCCTCGTGGACCCCATGTGGGTCCCCTCCACTTATTCCAGCCACCACACACTCCTTCTTCCTCCCAAAAAAATCACTAGCCAACACAAACCCGAGTTCTTGCTCATCTTGCTGCCATTTTCGATCTCCTTGCTCAAAGATCCATTCACAAAACTGCTTTGGGGGATTGTTCTTTGGTATGTGACTCCTCCAATGGTCCAATTAGTTTTTGTTCTAGTGCTTTATTCATTGCAAATTTTTGCTGCTTAGGTGACCCTGTTCTTGAGCTTACATGTCAAATTTATGTGGTCAAAAGTAGTTTTAATGCTTCATATAGCCTCTAGTCACTTGTAGGAGTAGTTGCTATCAATTTTGTTGAGTTTGGTTCACTTTTATTTTAAGTTACTAAAAATTTCAGAAAATTTCAGAAAAAGATGAGGAGATTTTTGAGGGGCTCATCGAGCCGAAGCTCGAAGGATAAGCAAAGTGAAGAGAACAAGAAGCCCAAGTATAATCTCCCTCGTACTGCGGAGGTTCGGCCATGTGAATGGCCTTGTGATGAGTTCTTGAAAGAGGCCGGGATTCATGAAGATTTTTATCATTTGGCTGAGAATGCAGGCCTCACCGCCTTCCTCCATGACCAGCGTGAACGGTATCTCTTACTCACCAATATCTTTGTGCAAAAATTTCATTTCCATGCTAGGAGATCACCACCTTCGGTGGAATTTTATTTATATGATGTGCATAAGGAGATGTCACTTTATGATTTTTGCCGGGTTTGTTTGATACCTTTGAGGGCAACATAGAGGAACCACATCGTAATGATGTGGAGGGATTTATTGATATGATTGATGTAGGGGAAACGAGGAAAGCTTTCGATGCGAGAATCACTAGCATACATTTTCCTATTCTACGTTACTTCGCACTATTTGCTAGTAGATGCTTAATTGGTCGCGGGAACTGTGGGAACCTTAGTGCTCCTGATATTGCTATTTTGCACCATGCCTTATTTAATGATACTACTTTCAGCTTAGGAGCTATTGTTTCCAGATGGTTAAATCTGAACCGTACAAAGGGCCCCGTCCTCAGAGGCATATTTGCCTCACACTTTAACATACCTATCAGGCATTATGAGAAATAGGAAAAGTTGTTGCCTCCTATTGCTCTAGGTTATAAGAGTATGGTAGCACATGAGTTTATTGTTAAGGATAGAAATAAGACACTCAAATATAAATTGATATTTAACAAAAATTATTGTGAGTTTATTACCTTGCCTACGCCCTCTTTGTTTAACATATTTTCAGGCATATACCTTGTTCCGCCGGAGGACATTCTTGCCTACCAAAACCAGATGTCAGCTGTAGAGTTGGAGCCACCATCTGACCCTCACCATCAGTATGTTTACTAGTGGAATCAGGAGGAGATTTCCAGCCAGTGGCAATCTGAGGACCCTACTCAGTACGACCCGAGCTAGAACTTTGATCCATGGGCATAGACCAACTTAGGCCACAAGCCTAAGCTTACGGGAGTACGTATTTCTCACCGACATTACATTCATGTTCACACACTCATGCCAACTTTCGGTGCTCATACTTTTTCATTGTATTATCCATGCTAGTTTATTTTCATTCTCTAGCTTTCTTCTTGTGTGTTTGAAAAATCTTAAGAAAAACTAAAAAAAATAGTTGTAGATTTTAGCTAGTTTACTTTTCATGCCTGAAGTAGTAGTAATTAAAAACAAAACCCAAAAAGATTTCTCTTCTTCTTTTGCTTGTTGGGAGCTTTCCCATGTAAATAGTTTTGTTTCTTTTCTTTGGGGGTCGAGAGGAGAAGACCATAATGAAAATGTTGAGTGGCTCTCATATGCATTATTGTTGATCTAACCCATATTACCTTGTATTCTCTCTTAAATTGAATGCTTGCAGATTCCAGCTTAGGCCAATGCACGTGCACTATTATTATTATCCACACTATTCGGTCGTGCAAGTGAAAGGCAATAATGATGATATATGATGAACTGATTGAGATGAGAAAAGCTGGTATGAACTCGACCTCTCTTGTTTTTGTAAATATGATTATTTCATCGTTCCTGATTCATCCTATTATGAAAGAAACATGTTTGTAATGAAAATTAGAGATTGTAGTTGCTTATGCCGTGCTTAATTATCTAGGAGTTTATAATGGTTTACCTTGCGTGCCAACATGCTATTAAAATGGTTGTGATGTGGTATGATAGGATGGTATCCTACTTTGAACGATTCGAGTGGCTTGACTTGGCACATGTTCACGCATGTATTTGAAAAAAAATCAACATAGCCTCTACGATATTTATGTTCATGGTGCATTATATCCTACTCATGCTTGCATTCGGTGTTGATTAATTTTAATGCATGTTCATGACTGTTGTCGCTCTATAGCTGGTCACTTCCCAGTCTTTTTCTATCCTTCACTTGTACTAAGCGGGAATACTGCTTGTGCACCCAATTCCATAAACCCCCAAAGTTATTCCATATGAGTCCACCGTGCCTACCTATATACGGTATCTACCTGCCGTTCCAAGTAAATTTGTATGTGCCAAACTCGAAACCTTTAAATAAACATTCTGTTTTGTATGCTCGAATAGCTCATGTATCAACTAGGGCTGTCTGTATCCTCCATGCTAGGCGGGTTATTCTCAAGAGGAGTGGACTCCGCTCCTCATTCACGAGACAATGGCTGGTCACTCGGATGCCCAGTCCCATGCTAAAATCAAATCAAAATAATTGCAAACAAAACTCCCCCAGGATTGTTGTTAGTTGGAGGCACCCATTGTTTCGGGCAAGCCATGGATTGATGCTTGTTGGTGGTGGGGGTATAAACTTTACCATTCTGCTTGGGAACCGCCTATAATGTGTGTAGCATGGAGGATATTGAGATCTCTCAATTGTTATGTTGACAATGAAAGTATACCGCTCAAAATATTATTCATCTGTAGTTCAAAAACCAAGCTCTAGCACCTCTACAAATCCCTGCTTCCCTCTACGAAGGGCTTATCTATTTACTTTTATGTTGAGTCATCATCTTCTTATTAAAAAGCACCAGTTGGAGAGCATCGCTGTCATTTGCATCCATTACTGTTAGTTTACATTGAGTATGACTGTGACTGGATCTCTTTTACCATGAATTACAATGTCTAGTCAGTCCTTGATCTTTAAAGGTGCTCTACATTTATGTTTTGCGGTCTCAGAAAGGGCTATCGAGATACCATCTTGTTATATCATATCATGATTGTTTTGAGAAATTGTTGTCCTCCGAGATTTGTTATTATTGCTCGCTAGCTGATTATGCCATTGATATGAGCAAACATGAGACCTAAATGCTATTGTGAATATGGTTAGTTCATAATATTTGCTGAAAACTTGAATGTTGGCTTTACATATTTACAACGACAAGAGCAAACAGAGTTTGTAAAAAATTTTCTTTATCACTTTCAGTTAATCAACCGAATTGCTTGAGGACAAGCAAAGGTTTAAGCTTGGGGGAGTTGATACGTCTCCGTCGTATCTACTTTTCCAAACACTTTTGCCCTTGTTTTGGACTCTAACTTGCATGATTTGAATGGAACTAATCCGAACTGACGTTGTTTTCAGCAGAATTGCCATGGTGTTATTTTTTTGCAGAAATAAAAGTTCTCGGAATGACCTGAAAATCAACAGAGATTATTTTTGGAATATATAAAAAATACTGGAACAAGAATCCACATCAGGGGGCCCACACCCTGTCCACAAGGGTCGGGGCGCGCCTACCCCGCTGAGCGCACCCCCTGCCTCATGGGCCCCCTGACGCTCCACCAAGCTCAAATCAAACTCCATATATTCGTGTTCGGGGAGAAAAAATCAGAGAGAAGGAATCATCCCGTTTTACGATATGGAGCCGCCGCCAAGCCCTAAACTCTCTCGGGAGGGCTGATCTAGAGTCCGTTCGGGGCTCCGGAGAGGGGAATCCATCGCCATCGTCATCATCAACCTTCCTCCATCACCAATTTCATGATGCTCACCGCCGTGCGTGAGTAATTCCATCATAGGCTTGCTGGACGGTGATGGGTCGGATGAGATTTATCATGTAATCAAGTTAGTTTTCTTTGGATTTGATCCCTATTATCCACTATGTTCTGAGATTGATGTTGATATGACTTTGCTATGCTTAATGCTTGTCATTAGGGACCGAGTGCCATGATTTCAGATCTGAACCTACTATGTGTTAATGCTTTGGTCCGGTACTCTATTAAAAGGAGGCCTTAATATCCCTTAGTTTCCAATAGGACCTCGCTGCCACAAGAGGGTAGGACAAAAGATGTCATGCAAGTTCTTTTCCATAAGCATGTATGACTATATTGAGAATACATGCCTACATTACATTGTTGAACTGGAGCTAGTTCGGTGTCACCCTATGTTATAACTGTTGCATGATCAATCCCATCTAACATAATTCTCCATCACCGATACAATGCCTATGAGCTTTTCATATATTGTTCTTCGCTTATTTACTTTTCCGTTGATACTGTTACAATCACTATAAAACCAAAAAATATTACTTTTTCTACCGTTACCACTACTATCATATTACTTTGCTACTGAACACTTTGCTGCAGATATTAAGTTTCCATGTGTGGTTGAATTGACAACTCAGCTGCTAATACTTGAGAATATTCTTTGGCTCCCCTTGTGTCGAATCAATAAATTTGGGTTGAATACTCTAACCTCGAGAACTGTTGTGATCCCCTATACTTGTGGGTTATCACTTAGTGGCAGTGACTAACTCTGTCAATAACACTCTCAACTGGAAGATCAATTCCCAGCTGAGTCAAGTGGTTATGATACCCAGACATTTTGACTATGTGTTCACTGATAGAACTGTTCTCCTCCATCTTACAGCTATAGAGCTTGTTGGAGACTTCATATCTCTCAACCCGGGCATTTGCTTGAAATATCAACTTCAGTTATTGGAACATCTCATATGCTCCGTGGCGTTCAAAATGTATTTGAAGTCTCGGTTCCAGGTCGTAAAGCATGGCACACTGAACTATTGAGTAGTCATCAGATCGAGCCTGCCAGATGTTCATAACATCTGCAACAGCTCTTGCAGCAGGTTTGTCACCTAGCAGTGCATCAAGGACATAATTCTTTTGTGCAGCAATGAGGATAATCCTCAAGTTACGGACCCAGTTCGTGTAATTTCTACCATCATCTTTCAACTTAGCTTTCTCTCAGAACGCATTAAAATTCAAGGGAATGGTAGCACGGGCCATTCATCTACAACATAGATATGCAAAAACTATTAAGACTAAGTTCATGATAAATTTTAGTTCAAATAATCAAATTACTAATGAACTCCCACTTAAATCAACATCCCTCAATTTGTATAAGTGATACTCCAAATCAACTAACCCATGTCCGATCATCACGTGAGATGGGGTAGTCTTCAATGGTGAACATCTCTATGTTGATCATATCTATTATATGACTCATGTTCGACCTTTCGGTCTCCAGTGTTCTGAGACCATGTCTGTACATGCTAGGCTTTGTCAAGTTCAACCCAAGTATTATGCATGTGCAAAACTAGCTTACACCCGTTGTATGTGAACGTAGAATCTATCACATCCGGTCATCATGAGGTGCTTCGAAACGACGAACTTTGGCAATGGTGCATACTCAGGGAGAACACTGTTATCTTGAAATTAAGTGAAGGGATCATCATATAATGCTACCGTCATTCTAAGAAAAAGAGGATGCATAAAGGATAAACAGCACATGCAATCAAAAATATGTGACATGATATGGCCATCATCATCTTGTGCTTTTGATCTCCATCTCCAAAGCATCTGCATGATCTCCATCGTAGCATCGGGGTCATCTTGCCAACTATTGCTTCTACAACTATAGTTAATGCATAGCGATAAAGTAAAGCAATTACATGGCGCTTAAATGATTGACACACAGGTCATACAATAAGGAAAGACAACCCTAAGGCTCTTGTAAATTGTCGTACTCATCGACATGCAAGTCATGAACTTATTACAAAACATGATCATCTCATACATCAACATATATCACATCATATCTTGACCATATCACATCACAACATGCCCTGCAAAAACAAGTTAGTCGTCCTCTACTTTGTTGTTGCAAGTTTTACGTGGCTGCTACGGGCAACTAGCAAGAACCGTTCCTACCTATGCAAAACCACAACGGTGATTATCAAGTTTGCTATTTTAACCTTCTGCAAGGACCGGCCATAGTCAAATTTGATTCAACTAAAGTAGGAGAAACAGACACCCACCAGCCACCTTTATGCAAAACAAGTTGCATGTCAGTCGGTGGAACCGGTCTCATGTACTTGGATATGTAAGGTTGGTCCGGGACACTTCATCCCACAGCCGAATCAAAATAAGACGTTGGTGGTAAGCAGTATGAACATCACCACCCACAACTCCTTTGTGTTTTATTCATGCATATCATCTAAGCATAGACCTGGCTCATGATGCCACTGTTGGGGAACGTTGCATGGAAAACAAAAAAATCTATGCACACGCAAGATCTATCCATGGAGATGTATAGCTATGAGAGGGGGAGAGCATCTGCATACCCTTGTAGATCGCTAAACGGAAGCGTTTATCAATGCCATTGATGTAGTCATACACGTTCATGATCCGTCCTGATCAAGTACCGAACGCACGACACCTCCGCGCTCAGCACACGTTCAGCTCGATGACATCCTCGCCTTCTTGATCCAGCAAGAGAGGCGAAGTAGTAGATGAGTTCCGGCAACACGATGGTGTGGTGACGGTGGTGGTGAAGAACAATCTCCACAGGGCTTCGCCAAGCACAACAGAAACTATGACGGAGGATAAACTAGAGGGGGCGGGGTTGCCGACACATGGCTTGGTGAATCTTGATCTTTTCCGGGTGCTAGCCCTGCTGCTCTATTTATATGTTGAGCCCTGGGGTCGTTTCTTGGAGAAAGAGCCTCCTCAAGGTCGGTTTGGCATGCAAGGAAAGAGTCCTTCTCGGACTCGAGGACCAGACGCCAGAGTCCTCGACGTCTGGCCCCACACGCCAAGGTCCCTGGCGTCTGGCCCCTAGCCTCCACAAAACTTCCTTTTGCACCTTCTGAAAGCGCCGTAGGCTTTACCCCTTGGCCCAAATAAAGTGTTCTCACACTAGCACATTTCAGGAAACATCCGGAACCCATTCCGGTGAATTCTGGAACCCTTTCGGAGACCAAACACTATTATCCCATATATCAATCTTTACCTCCGGACCATTCCGGAGATCCTCGTCATGTCCGTGATCTCATCCGGGATATCGAACAACATTCGGTCACCAACATATACAAAACTCATATAATACTTTGTCAATGAACGTTAAGCGTGCAGACCCTATGGGTTCGAGAATGATGTAGACATGAGGGAGACGCTTCTCCGATCAATAACCAATAGCGGGTCCTGGATGCCATATTGGTTCCTACATATTCTACGAATATCTTTATCATTGGAACCTGTATGACAACATATGTAGTTCCCTTTGTCTGTTGGTATGTTACTTGCCCGAGATACGATCATCGGTATCTCCATACCTGGTTCAATCTCGTTACAGGCAAGTCTCTTTACTCGTTCCATAATGCATCATCTCGTAACTAACTTCTTAGTCACTTTGCTTGCAAGTTTCTTGTGATGTTGTATTATCGAGAGGGCCCATAGATAGATGTCCATCACACAGACTGATAAATCCCAATTAATCTCGATCCATGCCAACTCAACAGACACATTCGGAGATACCTGTAGAGCATCTTTATGATCACCCAGTTACGTTGTGACATTTGATAGCACACAAGGTATTCCTCCGGTATCCGGGAGTTGCATGATCTCATGGTTGAAGGAATATATATGTATTTGACATTAAGAAAGCGGTAGCAATAAACTGAACGATCATATGCTATGCTAACGGATGGGTCTTGTCCATCACATCATTCTCCTAATGATGTGATCCCATTATCAAGTTAAAACTCATGTCTATGGTTAGGAAACCTTAACCATCTTTTGATGAAAAAGCTAGTCTAGTAGAGGCATACTAGGGACACAGTATTTGTTTATGTATCCACACATGTATTTAAGTTTTCGGTCAATACAATTCTAGCATGAATAATAAACCTTTATCATGACTAAGGAAATATAATAATAACCATTTTATTATTGCCTCTAGGGTATATTTCCATCAAAAAATGTCAGAAAAAGAAAATAGAAAACAAAATGAGAAAAGAGAGCTCACCTAGCAGCCTGGCACTGTGCAACCCAGCCGGCCCACTGGCCCAACTGCCAGTCATCCCCAACCTCCTGCCAGGAGGACTCGGGCGCGTACTCGCCGCACGCTGGCACACACGGGGCCACGTCCGCCTTGCCGCCTTCTCCCCGACGCGCCATGATGGCAGCACACACCTCCCTGCCTATCAGTCTCACTCTCCCTCACTCTCACCCCCTCCCCTGGATCTCTCTCTCGCTCTCTCTTACGACCGAGCGAGCCCGTCGCCGCCATCCAAAGCCACCATGGCGATAGCCACCGCCTTGCCCCTCCATCGTGTCTGAAAGGTCCTCTGTGATGCCCTCTTCCTCATCACTGAGCCACACGTCGCAGGAAGGCCTACTCCACTGCCAACAAGGTCATCTTCCTCCTCGACTGCCGCCGATCTCCCTCGCCAATTCGTCGTCCACAATACACCCCCGAGCTTGCCAACTGCACCAACAAAACCCCTGTGAGCTCCGCCGTCTTCTCCCCTGCCCTCAGAGCTCGTTCCCGTCCCCTAGACCTGCTCACCGTCAGAGCCGAGATCTCCTCGCCGCCGGCCATGTCGCCACCGTCGCGCTAGTCATTGGAGCTTGTGTCTGAGCACTCCTTCGTGCTCAGCACGCTCCCCGGACCACATAGCACCCCACCTCCCGCCCTGCCATGCACCACAGCGCAATCCCGCACGCGACCGAATTCTGGCCGCTACCTCGAGCTCCGGTCACCCCGCTGCCTCCCACCTGCCCCTGGACGCGCACGTGCACGGGCTACGTCCCAGTGGCCTCGGTAGCCGCTCGCATGGCCTGCAGCGCGGACTCTGCCGAGCCTCGTGGTCCCTGACGACCTCGCCAGCGTGTGCCACCCCCATGTGGGTCCGGCTTGTTTGATGGTTAGTTTAGATGCTAATTACCCCCCACAGCCACTGACAGTGGGACCCGGCACCACCTAATCTTTGAGTTAAGCTAATATAACCCCATGTTAACCCTGTGTTACTGACGTGTGGACCCGACACATCAAGTTTGAATCTGGACAGCACTGCTGACTTGCTGAGGCAGCCATGACGTAGTGCTAACACAGTAAATGATTTTCTGGATTTAAAATAATTCAGGAAATTCCAGAAAATTGTTTAAACTACTCACGCTTTATCGGAGAGGCAATGGTGTTGATGTAGAAGCCCTTTGTGATCGAATCCCCCTCCGGCGGGATGCCGAAAAAGGCCCCTAGATGGGATCTCACGGGTATAGAAGGTTGCGGCGGTGGAAAAGTGTTTTTGTGGCTCTCCTGATTTGTTTTGGAATATTTGAGAATATATAGGTAGAAGAAATAGGTCGGTGGAGTCACAAGGGGCCCACAAGGGTGGGGGCGCGCCCTCCGTCCTTGTGGCCGCCTCGTGGCTTTCCAGTCGTGCACTCCAAGTCCTCTGGATGTCTTCTGGTCCAAGAAAAATCATCGCGGAAGTTTCATTCCATTTGGACTCCGTTTGATATTCCTTTTCTGCGAAACTCTAAAAGAAGGAAAAAACAGGAACTGGCACTGGGTTCTAGGTTAATAGGTTAGTTCCAAAAATAATATAAAATTGCATATTAATGCATATAAAACATCCAAAACAGATAATATAATAGCATGGAACAATCAAAAATTATAGATACGTTGGAGAGGTATCAAGCATCCCCAAGCTTAATTCATTCTCGTCCTCGAGTAGGTAAATGATAAAAACAGAATTTTTGATGTGGAATGCTACGTAACATATTTATCCATGTAATTTTCTCTATTGTGGCATGAATGTTCAGATCTGTATGATTCAAAACAAAAGTTAAATATTGACATAAAAACAATAATACTTCAAGCATACTAACAAAATAATTATGTCTTCTCAAAATAACATGGCCAAAGAAAGCTTATCCCTACAAAATCATATAGTCTGGCTATGCTCCATCTTCATCACACAAAATATTCAAATCATGCACAACCTCGATGACAAGCCAAGCAATTGTTAAATACTTTTGATGTTCTCAAACATTTTCAGCTTTCACGCAATACATGAGTGTGAGCCATGGACATAACACTATAGGTGGAATAGAAGGTGATTGTGGAGAAGGCAAAAAGAGGGAGATAGTCTCAGATCAACTAGGCATATTAACAGGCTATGGAGATGCCCATCAATAGATAACAATGTGAGTGAGGAGGGATTGCCATGCAACGGATGCACTAGAGCTATAAGTTTATGAAAGCTTAAAAAACTAAGTGGGTGTACATGCAACTTGCTTGCTCATGAAGACCTAGGGCATTTTGAGGAAGCCCATCGTTGGAATATACAAGCCAAGTTCTCTAACGAAAATTTCCCACTAGTATATGAAAGTGATAACATAGGAGACTCTCTGTCATGAAGATCATGGTGCTACTTTGAAACACAAGTATGGAAAAGGATAGTAACATTGCCCCTTCTCTCCTTTTCTATCATTTTTCTTTCTTTCTTTTTTCTCTTTTTTTCTTTTTTCTCTTTTTCTTCTTTCCTCCTTTTTTTCTTTCTTCTCCTTTTTTTTTCCATCTTCTTTCTATTTCCTCACATTGGGCAATGCTCTAAAAAAAGGAAGATCAGCATACTTCTATTTACTTACAACTCAAAAATTACAACTCGATACTAGAACAAGATATGAATCTATATGAATGCCGCCGGCGGTGTACCGGGATGTGCAATGAATCAAGAGCAACATGTATAAAAAATAATGAACGGTGGCTTTGCCACAAATACAATGTCAACTACATGATCATGCAAAGCAATATGACAATGATGATGCATGTCATAATAAATGGAATGGTGGAAAGTTGCATGGCAATATATCTCGGAATGGCTATGGAAATGCCATAATAGGTAGGTATGGTGGCTATTTTGAGGAATGTATATGGTGGGTTTATGATACCGGCAAAAGTTGCGTGATACAAGAGAGGGCAGCAATGGTGGAAGGGTGAGAGTGCGTATAATCCATGGACTCAACATTAGTCATAAAGAACTCACATACTTATTGCAAGAATCTATTAGTCATCGAAATAAAGTACTACGCGCATGCTCCTAGGGGGGTAGATTGGTAGGAAAAGACCATCGCTCGTCCCCAACTGCCACTCATAAGGAAGACAATCAAAAAACTTCGTTACATAACGGTTAACCATACGTCCATGCTACGGGACTCACAAACCTTAACACAAGTATTTATCAAATTCACAACTACTTACTAGCATGAATCTAATATCACCTTCTTCATATCTCAAAACAATCATAAGGAATCAAACTTCTCATAGTATTCAATGCACTTTATATGAAAGTTTTTATTATATCCCTCTTGGATGCCCATCATATTAGGACTAATATTATAACCAAAGCAAATTACCATGCTGTTTAGAGACGCTCAAAATAATATAAGTGAAGTACTAGAGTTCATCAATTTCTATAAAATAAAACCACCATCGTGCTCTAAAAAGATATAAGTGAAGTACTAGAGAAAAAATGCCTAGCTCAAAAGATATAAGTGAAGCACATAGAGTATTCTAATAAATCACGATTGATGCGTGTCTCTCTCAAAAGGTGTGTACAGCAGGGATGATTGTGGAAAGCTAAAAAGAAAAGACTCAAATCATACAAGACGCTCCAAGCAAAACACATATCATGTGGTGAATAAAAATATAGCCTCAAGTAAAGTTACCGATAGACGAACATGAAAGAGGGGATGCCTTTCGGGGCATCCCCAAGCTTAGGCTCTTGGTTATCCTTGAATATTACCTTGGCGTGCCTTGGGCATCCCCAAGCTTAGGCTCTTGCCACTCTTTATTCCATAGTCCATCAAATCCTTACCTAAAACTTGAAAACTTCACAACACAAAACTCAACAGAAAATCTCATAAGCTCCGTTAGCATAAGAAAATAAATCACCACTTTGGGTACTATTGTGAACTCATTATTTATTTATATTGCTGTAATATCTACTGCATTCTAACTTTTCCATGGTTCATACCCCCCGATATGAGCCATAGATTCATCAAAATAAGCAAACAACACATAGAAAACAGAATCTATCAAAAACAGAACAGTTTGTAGCAATATGGATATTTCGAATACTTCTATAACTCCAAAAATTCCAAAAAATTAGGAAGACCTAATAATTTTTTTATTAATCTTTTGCAAGAAGAATAAGTATTTTATCACGCATCTGCTAAAAATGATAATTGTTTTCCTTAGCGCAAAAGTTTCTGTTTTTCAACAAGATCAAATCAACTATCACCGTAAGCTATCCCAAAGGTCTTACTTGGCACAAACACTAATTAAAAACGTAAAACCACATCTAAACAGAGGCTAGATGAAATATTTATTGCAAAACAGAAACTAAGAAGCACAAACAAAATTAAAATTGGGTTGCCTCCCAACAAGCTCTATTGTTTAACGCCCTTAGCTAGGCATAAAACACGAATAGATCTAAGTATTATCATCTTTGGCATGCAATCCATAAGTGGATCTCATAATAGATTCATAAGGTAATTCAATTTTCTTTCTTGGAAATTTTTCCATACCTCTCCTTAATGGAAATTGAAATCTAATGTTGCCTTCTTTCATATCAATAATTGCACCAATTGTTCTAAGGAAAGGTCTACCAAGAATAATAGGACATGTAGGATTGCAATTTATATCAAGAACAATGGAATCTATGGGCACATAATTCCTATTTGCAACAATAAGAGCATCATTAATCCTTCCAATAGGTTTCTTAATAGTGGAATCCGCAAGATGCCAATTTAAGGAACAATCATCAAATTCACGGAAATTTAACACATCACAAAGAGTTTTTGGAATCGTGGAAACACTAGCACCCAAATCACACAATGCATGGCACTCATAATCTTTAATCTTAATCTTCATAGTAGGTTCCTACTCATCATGAAGTTTTCTAGGAATAGAAACTTCCAATTCAAGCTTCTCTTCAATAGATTGCATCATAGCATCAACGATATGTTTAGTAAAAGCTTTGTTTTGATTGTAAGCATGAGGAGAATTGAACATGGATTGCAACAAGGAAATACAATCTATTAAAGAGCAACTACCATAATTAAATCCCTTGAAATCCAAAAGAGTGGGTTCATCACTACCTAAAGTTTTGACCTCTCCAATCCAACTTTTATCAATTTTTGCATCAAGATCTAAAAATCCTGAATCATTGGGACGCCTTCTATCTAAAGTTGACTCGTCTCCAGTCCCATATTTATCAAGATTTACATTGGAAAACAAAGATTCAATAGGAGTCACATCAATCACTTTAAGATCTTCATCATTATTCTCACGGGAACTAGAAGAACACGCATTTATAAACGAATCTTTTTAGCACGCATCTTAGCGGTTCTTTCCTTGCACTCATCAATGGAAATTCTTGGAGCTTTGAGATACTCATTGATATCATGTTTGGGAGGCATAGATCTAAGTTTCAATTAATCAACATCAAGAGAAATTCTATCCACGTTCCTAGCCAAATCATCAATCTTAAGCAATTTTTCTTCAATCAAAGCATTGAAATTCTTTTGAGAACTCATAAATTCTTTAAAACTATTCTCAAATTCAGAGGGATATTATTATAATTTCCATAAGAGTTGTTGTAGGAGTTTCCATAATTATTAGAGGAATTACTAGGAAAAAGCCTAGCATTAAAATTACCTCTATATGCGTTATTACCAAAATTGTTCCTACCAACAAAATTCACATCCATAGATTCATTATTATTCTCAATCAAAGTAGACAAAGGCATATCATTAGGATCAATAGGAGCACTTTTGCTACAAAATAATTTCATAAGCTCATCCATCTTTCCACTCAAAACATTAATCTCTTCAATTGCATGCACCTTTTTACTAGTGGAAGATCTTTCGGTGTGCCATTGAGAATAATTAACCATAATATTATCTAGGAGTTTAGTAGCTTCACCTAAAGTAATTTCCATAAAAGATTTCTAGAAGCAAAATTCAATCCGGCATAAAAAATTTGTATAATCATCAAAAACTTCAAACCATGCATAGGGAAATTTCGTATCATCAATTCATCCTCTCCCAAGATTGTGCAACATGTTCATGATCAAGTTGCTTAAAATTCATAATATCATTACTAAGGGAGATGATCTTAGCGGGAGGAAAATACTTGGAAATAAAAGCATCTTTACACTTATTCCATGAATCAATACTATTTTCAGGCAAATATGAAAACCAAGTTTTAGCATGATCTCAAAGTGAGAACAGAAATAGCTTCAATTTAACAATATCATTATCCACATCTTTTTTCTTTTGCATATCACACAAATCAATGAAATTGTTTAGATGGAATGCATCATCTTCACTAGGAAGGCCGGAAAATTGATCTTTCATAACAAGATTCAATAAAGCAATATTAATTTCACAAGATTCCGCAGTAGTAGTGGGAGCAATCGGAGTACTCATAAAATCATTGCTGTTGGTGTTGGAAACATCACACAGTTTGGTGTTCTCTTGAGTCATTGTGACAAAGCAAACAATCCAACACACGAGCACACAAAAAGCAAGAGAAGAATACGAACAGAAGGGGGCGAAGAAAAGGTAAATCTTTTCGAAAATCATTTTAGAAGTGGTGGAGACGAAAATGAGAGGTGAATGGCAAATAATGTAATGCGAGAGATGAGAATTTATGATGGGTACTTGGTATGTCTTGGCTTGGCGTAGATCTCCCCGGCAACGGCGCCAGAAATTGGCAAGTTGATGGGAGACAAATCTTGGCTTGACTTGGCATAAATCTCCCTGGCAATGACGCCAGAAATTATTCCTTCTACCTCTTGAGCTTGCATTGGTTTTTCCCTTGAAGAGTAAAGGGTGATGCAGCAAAGTAGAGTAACTATTTCCCTTAGTTTTGTGAACCAAGGTATCAATCCAGTAGGAGACAACACACAAGTCACCGAATACATGCACAAACAAACACCAACTTGCACCCAATGCAAAAAAGGGGTTGTCAATCCCTTCACGGTTATTCGCAAAGTGAGATCTGATATAGATGGATAAATGGTAAAGTAATATTTTTGGTTTATGGAACGGAAAGTAAAAGATTCCAAAGAAAGTAAATAGGAAACTAAAATTGTAGATCGGAAACTTATATGATGGAAAGTTGACCCGGGGACCATAGGTTTCACTAGAGGCTTCCCTCAAGACAGAAATTATTACGGTGGGTAAAAAAATTACTGCCGAGCAATTGATAGAAAAGCGCAAAGTTATGACAATATTTAAGCCAATGATCATAAACATAGGCATCACGTCCGTATCAAGTAGATCGACTCTGATGTCGCTTGAAGCTACGTCGGTATTTCCCCAAAGAGGAAGGGATGATGCAGCACAGCAGCGGTAGGTATTTCCCCCAGATATGAAACCAAGGTTATCGAACTAGTAGGAGAACCAAGCAACACAACGTAAACAGCCCCTGCACACAGATAACAAATCCTCGCAACCCGACGTGTTAAAGGGGTTGTCAATCCCTTTCGGGTAACGGTGCCAGAAATTGGTGTGTGACGGGAAAAAGTTGTAATAGATTGAATAAATAGATTGAAAATAAAATAAAGTGCAGCAAGGTATTTTTGGGTTTTTGGATTAATAGATCTGAAAATAAAATCAAATAAAAGTATATTGCAAAGGCAAATAATATGAGAAAGAGATCCGGGGGCCGTAGGTTTCACTAGTGGCTTCTCTCGAGAAAAATAGCAAACGGTGGGTGAACAAATTACTGTTGGGCAATTCATAGAACTTCAAATACTCATGATGATATCCAGGCAATGATCATTATATAGGCATCACATCCAAGATTAGTAGACCGACTCCTGCCTGCATCTACTACTATTACTCCACACATCGACCTCTATCCAGCATGCATCTAGTGTATTAAGTTCATGGAGAAACGGAGTAATGCAATAAGAACAATGACATGATGTAGACAAGATCTATCTATTTAGAGATAGACCCCATCATTTTATCCTTAGTAGCAACGATACATACGTGTCGGTTCCCCTTCTATTACAGGGATCAAGCACCGTAAGATCGAACCCACTATAAAGCACCTCTTCCCATTGCAAGATAAATAGATAAAGTTGGTCAAACAAAACCCAAATATCGGAGAATAAATACGAGGATATAAGCAATCATGCATAAAAGAGATCAAATAAACTCAAATACTTTCATGGATATAAAAAGATAGATCTGATCATAAACTCAAAGTTCATCGATCCCAACAAACACACCGCAAAAGAGTTACATCATATGGATCTCCAAGAGACCGTTGTATTGAGAATTAAGAGAGAGAGAGATGAAGCCATCTAGCTACTAACTACGGACACGAAGGTCTACAAAGAACTACTCATCCATCATCGGAGAGGCACCAATGGAGGTAGTGAACCCCATCCGAGATGTGTCTAGGTTGGATCTAGTGGTTCTGGACACTACGGTGGCTGGATGAATATTTCGTCGACTCCCCTAGGGTTTTGGGAATATTTGGGTATTTATAGACCAAAGAGGCGGTACGGGGGGCACCTGAGGTGGGCACAACCCACCAGGGCGCGATTGGGCCTCCTGGTGCGCCCTGGTGGGTTGTGCCCCCTCGGGGCACCCCCAGGCGCCGCCAGGCCCTGTTGTGTTCCTTTTTGCCCGTCAAAATTCTCTATAAAGTTTCATGTCATTTGGACTTCGTTTGATATTGATTTTCTGCGATGTAAAAAACATGGGAAAAACATCAACCGACACTTGGCACTATGGCAATAGATTAGTACCAAAAATGATATAAAATGACTATAAAATGATTATAAAACATCCAAGATTGATAATATAATAGCATGGAACAATCAAAAATTATGGATATGTTGGAGACGTATCAGCATCCCCAAGCTTAACTCCTACTCGTCCTCGAGTACGGAAGTGATAAAAACAGAATTTTTGATGTGGAATGCTGCCTAACATGTCATATCATATTTCTTTCTTTATAGCATGGACATTTGGACTTTTATATTGTTCAAAGCAATAGTCTAGTTTTAACATGAGAATTTAAATACTCAAGCATATCAACAAGCAACCATGTCTTTCAAAATATCAGCTAAAATAATCTATCAGTAGCCCATCATGCTCAACCATTGATCCATTCATGAAACACACCCGCATATTAGCTACATTCAGTACTCAAGTACGATCATATTGCCTCCTAGTTGGTGCTTTTATAAGAGAAGATGGAGACTCAAATTCAAAATAAAAAATGCATAAAGTAAAAGAAAGGCCCTTCCTAGAGGGAAGTAGGGATTTGTAGAGGTGCTAGAGCTCAAAGCGAGAAACTTAGAGATAATTTTTTTGGGCGGTGTATCCATCCCACCAATGAAAACAACTTAGAGTTCCCAATACTTTCCATGCTTAGATATATCATAGGCGGTTCCCAAACAAAAAATAAAGTTTCTTCCTTTTCCACCATACTTTCACTTTCCATGGCTAGCCGTATCCACGGTTGCCCTCCATACCAATACTTTCCAAGGAATTTATTATTTGACAACATAAAGTAAATTCATTTTTTCATTTCGGGACTGGGCATCCCTAATACCTTTGCCTTACTCTCGTGCAACGACAAGTGAATAAACACTCATCTTGAGAACAACACATCTAGCATGGAAAATATTAGCCACCCCTCACCGCTCCGAGAGCGAAATAAACACACAAAAGAGAAGTTTATTTTTGAAAATTAGAGATGGCACATGCAAATTTGCTTAGAATGGCAAAAGAATACCGCATATAGGTAGATATAGTGGACTCATGTGGCAAAACTGGTTTGAAGGTTTTTGGATGCACAATTAGTGATCATACTTAGTGCAAATTGAAGGCTAGCAAAAGATTGAGAAGCGACCAACCAAGAAACGAATAATCTCATAAGCGAGCATTAAGCATAACTAACACCGAATAATGCACCATAAGTAGGATATAATTTCATTGCATGACTATTGACTTTCGTGCTTGCATAGGGAATCACAAACCTTAACACCAATATTCTTACTAAAGCATAATTACTCATCAAGATGACTCACATATCACATCATCATATCTCAAAACTATTACTAAGAATCAAGTTTATTTTGTCCAATGATCTTCATGACAGTTTTTATTTTATCCTTCTTGGATATCTATCACTTTGGGACTAAGTTTCATGTGTTGCTTTTCATAAGCTCAAACAAATATAAATGCAGATCATGAGCATAATATTTCTTTCTCTCAAATTAATTTAAGTGAAGCAAGAATAATTTCTTGAAAATTTTAAAAACTCTCAAATAAATCTAAGTGAAGCAAGAGAGCAATTCTTCAAAAATACTATGCACTCCGTGCTCAAAAAGATATAAGTGAAGCACTAGAGCAAGTCTATAGCTCATAAAAAATTTAAGTGAAGCAAAGAGAGCAATTCTAACAAGTCATGACATAATTTTGGCTCTCTCAAATAGGTGTGTCCAGCAAGGGATCAAGACTTAAAACACACAAAAAAAACAAGCAGATACTCATATCATACAAGACGCTCCAAGCAAAACACATATTATGTGACGAATAAAAATATAGCTTCGAGTAAAATACCGATGGTCGTTAGAAGAAAGAGGGGATGCAACTCGGGGGCATCCCCAAGATTAGTTGGTTGCTCATTTTTGGATAATAGATTGGGATGATGGGGAATCCACAAGCTTAGGCTCTTCTACTCCTTATTCCTCCATCCATCATAAGATAACCCAAAACTTGAAAACATCAATCACACAAAACTCAACAAAACCTTCGTGAGATCCGTTAGTATAAGAATAATAAATCACTACTATAAGTGATGTATCAAACCAATTCATATTTTGTTCTTGCATTATATCTACTGTATTCCAACTTTTATATGGAAAAAACTCCTCAAAGAAAACCATAGAGCCATCATAATAAGCACACAACACAAAGAAAACAGAATCTGTCAAAACAGAACAGTCTGTACCATTCTGACTATTTCGAATACTTCTGTAACTCCAAAAATTCTGAAAAATTAGGACGACCTGAGAAATTTGTACATTATTCTACTGCAAGTGGAATGGGTAGTTTATCTCGTGAGTGCAAAAGTTTCTGTTTTTTCAGCAAGATCAAACAACTATCACCCAAGAAGATCCTGAAGGCTTTACTTGGCACAAACACTAATTAAACATAAAAACACAATCATAACAGAAGCATAATTTTGCTAACACTCAAAAATATGAAGCAAAAATCAAAAATAATTGTATTCATTGGGTTGCCTCCCAACAAGCGCTATAGTTTTACGCCCTTTGCTAGGCATAAAGCAAGGATCTAAGTTTTGTCATCCTTCTTCTTCACCTTCTTAGAGGTGTTTTCATCATGGGGTTTTGTAAACACAACATGATGACATATTATCCATAGAAACCTTAGCATTCCTAAGTTCATGTTCATCATAACCTATTTGATTCCCCGCAACAATCAAAGAGTAATGTTGATTAACATTATTGAAAACTTGGTGGATTATATCTAGAACGGGGACTTCCTTTTTGAGATTCTCATCAAATATTTTATTATCCCCGAGCAAATGTCTTAAAGCATAATCACTATTGTAAAGAATTTCATCTATCACAGGTTTTTCACGATTCATACCATAAAAATCCAAGATTTCCCTAGCTTCCCGTATTATGTAGTCAAACTCATTCATAAGAACGAGAGTGGCCAACTTTTTAGCCCTAGGATTCTTTATAAATGGAAGCTCAAAAAACAATCTTTGAAAAGTGGGATGGGTACGAATAAATTTACTTTCAAGTTTCAGAACTAGTGCTGAAATAGCATCCGCATAAGATCTAGTAGTTTTAAGTATAGGAGCATCATCAAGACTTAGCTTCCCAACACCATTGAAAAATTCTTGCATACGTTCTTTTCCCATAACATTACCTTGCCCCTAGATTAAAGTTTTAGCATCCAGATTGCCCGTACGTCCAATTTTAGGAGTTAGGCCATCATCTGTTGGTGTCATACCGAAATCACACATGATTTCAAGCAAAGGATAGATGTGACGAGAAAATGGCAATTTTTTGTAAATTGGGGGGAGAAAAATGAGACGCAAATGGCAAATAATGTAAATCGTGAGGAGATGAGATTTGTGATTAGGAAGCTGGTATATGTTGAAGATCCTCCCCGGCAACGGCGCCAGAAGTTCCTTTTGATGTCGCTTGAAGCTATGTCGGTATTTCCCCAAAGAGGAAGGGATGATTCAGCACAGCGGCGGTAGGTATTTCCCTCAGATATGAAACCAAGGTTATCGAACCAGTAGGAGAACCAAGCAACACAACGTAAACAACCCCTGCACACAGATAACAAATCCTCGCAACACGACGTGTTAAAGGGGTTGTCAATCCCTTCCTGGCAACAGTGCTAGAAATTGGTGTGTGACAGGAAAAAGTTGTAATAGATTGAATAAATAGATCGCAAATAAAATAAAGTGCAGCAAGGTATTTTGGGGTTTTTGGATTAATAGATCTGAAACTAAAAGCAAATAAAAGTAGATCACAAAGGGAGATAATATGAGAAAGAGACCTGGGGCTGTAGGTTTCACTAGTGGCTTCTCTCGAGAAAAATAGCAAACGGTGGGTGAACAAATTACTGTTGGGAAAATGATAGAACTTAAAATACTCATGACGATATCCAGGCAATGATCATTATATAGGCATCATGTCCAAGATTAATAGACCGACTCCAGCCTGCATCTACTACTACTACGCCACACATCGACCGCTATCCAGCATGCATCTAGTGTATTAAGTTCATGGAGGAACGGAATAATGCAATAAGAATGATGACATGATGTAGACAAGACCTATCTATGTAGAGATAGACCCCGTCGTTTTATCCTTAGTAGCAATGATACATACGTGTCGGTTCCCCTTCTGTCACTGGGATCAAGCACCGTAAGATCGAACCCACTATAAAGCACCTCTTCCCATTGCAAGATAAATAGATAAAGTTGGTCAAACAAAACCCAAATATCGGAGAATAAATACGAGGCTATAAGCAATCATGCATAAAAGAGATCAAATAAACTCAAATACTTTCATGGATATAAAAAGATAGATCTGATCATAAACTCAAAGTTCATCGATCCCAACAAAACACACCGCAAAAGAGTTACATCATATGGATCTCCAAGAGACCATTGTATTGAGAATCAAGAGAGGGAGATGAAGCCATCTAGCTACTAACTAAGGACACGAAGGTCTACAAAGAACTACTCATGCATCATCGGAGAGGCACCAATGGAGGCGGTGAACCCCATCCAAAATGGTGTCTAGATTGGATCTGGTGGTTCTAGACTCTGCGGTGGCTGGATGAAAATTTCGTCGACTCCCCTAGGGTTTTGGGAATATTTGGGTATTTATAGAGTAAAGAAGCGGTTCGAGGGGCACCCGAGGTGGGCACAACCCACCAGGGCGCGCCCTGGTGGGTTGTGCCCCCCTTAGGGCACCCCCCCCCCCCAGGCACAACCAGGGCCCGTTGTGTTCCTTTTGTCCCATAAAAATTTCCATAAAGTTTTGTGGCATTTGGACTTTGTTTGATGTTGATTTTCTGCGATGTAAAAAACATGGGAAAAATAGCAACTGGCTCTTGGCACTATGTCAATAGGTTAGTAACAAAAAATGATATAAAATGACTATAAAATGATGATAAAATATCCAAGATTGATAATATAACATCATGGAACAAACAAAAATTATAGATACGTTGGAGACGTATCAGACTCCTGCCTGCATCTACTACTATTACTCCACAAATTGACACCGACTCCCGCCTCCATCTAGAGTATTAAGTTCATAAGAACAGAGTAACGCATTAAGTAAGATGACATGATGTAGCGGGATAAACTCAAGAAATATTATGAAAACCCCATCATGTTATCCTCGATGGCAACAATACAATACGTGTCGGTTCCCTTCTGTCACGGGGATCGAGCACCGCAAGATTGAACCCAAAGCTAAGCACTTCTCCCATTGCAAGAAAAACCAATCTAGTTGGCCAAACCATATCTATAGTTTAAAGAGACTTGCAAAGATATCAAAGCATGCATATAAGAATTAAGAGGATATTCAAATAATATTCATAGATAAGCTGATCATAAATCCACAATTCATCAGATCTTGGCAAACACACCGCAAAAAGAGTATTACATTGAATAGATCTCCAAGAACATCGAGGAGAACATGGTATTGAGAATCAAAGAGAGAGAAGAAGGCATCTAGCTACTAGCTATGGACCCGTAGGTCTGAGGTAAACTACTCACGCTTCATCGGAGAGGCAATGGTGTTGATGTAAAAGCCCTCCATGATCGAATCCCCCTCCGGCGGGATGCCGGAAAAGGCTCCTAGATGGGATCTCATGGGTACAGAAGGTTGCAGTAGTGGAAAAGTGTTTTCGTGGCTCTACTGATTTGTTTTGGAATATTTGGGAATATATAGGTAGAAGAAATAGGTCGGTGGAGTCACGAGGGGCCCACAAGGGTGGGGGCGCGCCCTCCGTCCTTGTGGCCGCCTCGTGGCTTTCCTGTTGTGCTCTCCAACTCCTCTGGATGTCTTCTGGTCCAAGAAAAATCATCACGATAGTTTCATTCCGTTTGATATTCCTTTTCTGCGGAACTCTAAAACAAGGAAAACACAGGAACTGGCACTGGGCTCTAGGTTAATAGGTTAGTCCCAAAAATAATATAAAATAGCATAAATGCATATAAAACATCCAAAACAGATAATATAATAGCATGGAACAATCATAAATTACAGATACATTGGAGACGTATCATAGTTCCACATGGGCTTCGACGAGTAGCTTGATACCTCAGCTACGATCTTGTACCCTTGGGAGGGTCTTGTAGATAGTCAGGCTTCTCAGCCTTTTTCATTTGTAGTTATCTGTACTCAGACATGTTGTGCTTCTGTTGCTTGTATGCTTTGTAAGATGGGTCATGTGACCCCTGTTTGTAATATATTACTCCCTCCATTCCACAATGTAGTGCCTATAGATTTTTGTGGAAGTCAAACTTTACCAACTTTGACCAAGTGTATAGAGAAAGCAGTCTACATCTATAATACAAAACATGTACATTCTGAAAATATAACTCATGATGTATCCAATGATGTGCATTTGGTATTCTAGATGTACCTACTTTTCTCTATAAATACGGTCAAAGTTTGTAATGTTTGACTTTTACAAAAATCTATAGGCGCTACATTATGGAACAGAGGGAGTATTACATTGGCTCTTCTGGGCCTTTATCTATATGAGTTGTTGAGTTATGTTGTATACCACATACTTGCATGTTATGCGTACGTGTAACGTGTATTGCTATGTGTGGGGTTCAACACTTCGTTGTTTTCCTTTGGTAGCCTTTCTTAAGGGGAACTGCTCCCTAGTGCTTCCACTGAGCCACAGTAGTTCGCTACTACTCCGCAACACTGGGATTGGCCGGCATGTATCCTTCTTTGATCATGTGTCTGTCCCTTCGGGGAAATGCCACGCATTGTTCCTTTAAGTCCTTGTAGCTTGCTATGACTTGGGTTCATACGTTGATGGCCAACACGTTCATTGCTGGGTTACGTATGCATGTCCCTATATGACTATGTCACCTTGGTTCACAACTAACCATGTCGACCCGGGTTCTCTGTCATATGGATGCTAGCGACACAATCATAAACGTGAGCCAAAAGGCGCAAACGGTCCCAGCTAAGGTAAGGCTGCAGCCATGGGAATACATTGTGTGGGGCCGCAAAGTGATATGATGTGTTACATGCTAGATCGGTGTGACTTAGGATCGGGGTCCCGACATCTGGTTTGGCCTATAAACATGTTATAGTATTTTCGTGAATTGTGCTCTACTACACCTTTGCACTTCTAGAACATCATTAGCCCTAGTCTCTTGTGTGATAGAGTTGTCAACTTGGACTATATGTGGTCTCAAGGCCGGTTTGTGTTGTATGCCGGAGCGGCGGCTTTGGATTGTGTTGTGGGGTGTCGACTTTAGTCGTTTGGGTAATACTGTCGTTGACTCGTTCGGTTTACAGTTTAAAGGATGATGTGTGTTGATGTTTTTTTCTAATTTTCATCGTTAAATGATCAATTCTCTTCTAGATGAAAAAGTTCATGTAGGTTGGTCGGAAGGGAAATAGTGGCTGCATGTGCATGGTAAGCCCATGTAAGTTTTTTCATGGGAACGGCTCATGGCAATGAAGGAAATATGCCCTAGAGGCAATAATAAAGTTGTTACTTATATTTCCTTATTCGTGATAAATTTTTATTATTCATGCTGGAATTGTATTGATCGGAAACATAAATACATGTGTGTGAATACATAGACAAACATTGTGTCCCTAGTGAGCCTCAACTTGACTAGCTCGTTGATCAAATATGTTTTATGTTTCCTAACCATGGACATGATTTGTCATTTTATAACGGGATCACATCATTAGGAGAATGATGTGATGGACAAGACCCATCCGTTAGCTTCGCATATTGATAGTTTAGTTTTATTGCTATTGCTTTCTTCATGTCAACTACATATTCCTTCGACTATGAGATTATGCAACTCTCGGATACCGGAGGAATACCTTGTGTGCTATCAAACATCACAACATAACTGGGTGATTATAAAGATGCTCTACAGGTATCTCCGAAGGTGTTTGTTGGGTTAGCATAGATCGAGATTAGGATTTGTCACTCCGAGTATTGGAGAGGTATCTCTGGGCCCTCTCGGTAATGCACATCATAAGAATCCTTGCAAGCAAAGTGACTAATGAGTTAGTTGCAGGATGATGTATTACGGAACGAGTAAAGAGACTTGCTGGTAACGAGATTGAACTAGGTATGAAGATACCGATGATTGAGTCTCGGGCAAGTAACATACCATTGGACAAAGGGAATAACATATGTTGTCATAATGGTTCGACCGATAAAGATCTTTGGGGGAGTCCTGGATTAGGGGGTGTTCGGGTAGCCGGACTATACCTTCAGCCGGACTCCTGGACTATGAGATACAAGATTGAAGACTTCGTCCCGTGTCCGGATGGGACTTTCCTTGGCGTAGAAGGCAAGCTTGGCGATGCGGATATTCAAGATCTCCTACCATTGTAACCGACTTTATGTAACCCTAACCCTATCCGGTGTCTATATAAACCGGAGGGTTGTAGTCCGTAGGCAATCAACTCCATATACAACAATCATACCATAGGCTAGCTTCTAGGGTTTAGCCTCCTTGATCTCGTGGTAGATCTACTCTTGTACTACCCATATCATCAATATTAATCAAGCAGGACGTAGAGTTTTACCTCCATCAAGAGGGCCCGAACCTCGGTAAAACATCGTGTTCCCTGCCTCCTGTTACCATCCGGCCTAGACGCATAGTTTGGGACCCACTACCCGAGATCCGCCGGTTTTGACACCGGCATTGGTGCTTTCATTGAGAGTTCCTCTGTGTCATCGCCTTTAGGCCCGATGGCTCCTTTGATCATCAACAACGATACGGTCCAAGGTGAGACTTTTCTCCCCGGACAGATCTTCGTCTTCGGCGGCTTTGCTCTGCGGGCCGATTCGCTCGGCCACCTGGAGCAGATCGAAAGCTACGCCCCTGGCCATCAAGTCAGGTTTGGAAGCTTAAACTACACGGTTGACATCCGCGGAGACTTGATCTTCGACGGGTTCGAGCCACGGCCAAGCGTGCCGCACTATCTCGAGGGGCATGATCTAGCTCTCCCTCCGGACAGTGTCCTGGAGGCCGCACACGCATCGGTTCCAACCCCTAACTCGGAGCCTATTGCGCCAATCGAGGATGAGCGGTTGGACGTCACCTCGGGGGCTGCGATCCCGAAAGCGATCGAGCCGAACGCTAGCCCCGCACTCTGCACGACCCGTGACTCCGAGGATCCGGACTCCTCCCCGGACTCCGAACCCCCCGCGCCCCTGCCAATCGAATCCGATTGGGCGCCGATAATGGAGTTCACCGCCGCAGACATCTTTCAGCACTCGCCTTGTGGCGATATCTTGAACTCTCTCAAGACTCTCTCCTTATCAGGAGAGCCCTGGACGAACTATGGTCAGAGGATGGGATACGGACGATGAAGAAATTCAAAGCCCACCCACCACCCACTTGGTAGCCACTGTCGACAATTTAAACGACGTGCTCAACGTCGACTCCGGAGACATCTACAGCATGGATGACGATGCAGGAGATACCGACGAACCAACGCCCATAGGGCATTGGACAGCCACCTCATCTCACGATGTGTACATGGTGGATACCCCTAAAGGAAGCGACAACGAGGAAAAAGGGGATGGGACAGGAGATCGACCCCCCGAAAAGAAATCAAAGCGTCGGCGTAAACGCCGACCCAAGCCCCGCCTCAACAAAAACCCAGCCATAGAGCAGGACAAGCCGGTAGACGACGAGCAGGCCTTAGAGCAACTGTCCAAACAGGGCAACACGGATAGAGAAACCGAACATCCCTCCTCCGGCGAAAACGGCATTCCGGACGACCTCACGCCGAATAAACCTATGGAGCAGAAGAATCTCCACGATAGGCTCGTTGCAACCGCACGCAGCCTAAAGAAGCAGAAGCGGAAGCTAAAAACAGCGGAAGACGCACTCCGGATTAGATGGAGCAAAGTAATCAATACCACAGATAAGTACGGTGACAGTCACCGCACTAAAAGCTATCCGAAAAGAAAGCTACTGCCTGAATTCGACGAAGAGGCCCTAGAACCCTCGCATTCAAAAAATGAAAAATCCACACGGTCAGATAGATGACCCCATAAAGCGTCAAGTGGCGCCGCACCTAAATCGGCATGCGACCCACTTAAGGATTTGCATCATGACCCAGTCAGGTCCATTTATGGGCCAAGAAAGAAAGCTCTCGTAAGCAACGCTATGAAGCCATCATCAGAATCCGGCACACCCAAATACAGGGGCGCCGCACACCCCCTATGTTTCACCGATGAGGTCCTGGACTATGAATTCCCAGAGGGATTCAAACCCGTAAACATAGAGGCATATGATGGAATAACAGACCTTGGAGTCTGGATCGAGGATTATATCCTCCACATACACATGGCTAGAGGAGATGATCTCCACGCCATAAAATATCTACCTCTTAAGCTTAAAGGGCCAGCCCGGCATTGGCTTAAAAGCCTTCCCGAAAACACAGTTGGAAGCTGGGAAGAGCTCGAGGATACTTTCCGAGCAAAATTTCAAGGGACCTATGTCCGCCCTCCGGATGCAGACGATCTTAGTCACATAACTCAACAACCCGGAGAATCAGTTCGGCAGTTCTGGAATAGATTCCTCACTAAAAAGAATCAGATAGTCGACTGTCCGAACACCGAAGCCTTAGAAGCTTTCAGGCATAACGTCCGAGACGAATGGCTCGCTAGACACCTCGGCCAAGAAAAGCCAAGAACAATGGCCGCACTAACAAGCCTCATGACCCGCTTTTGTGCAGGGGAGGACAGCTGGTTGGCAAGGTGCAGCCCCAGCGACCCAAGTACATCCGAAACTAGGGATGGAAATGGAAAACCGCGACGCAACAAGTACCATCGCCGGACTAAGGACAAAAGTCCGAAGAGCATGGCAGTCAATGTCGGATTCAAAGGCTCACGACAAAATCAGGAAAAATCGCCCCCCCAGGATAACAGGGACGATCCATCCAACCTAAATAAAATCCTGGACAGGATATGTCAGATACACAGTACTCCCGGGAAGCCTGCTAACCATACCCACAGAGACTGTTGGGTTTTCAAACAATCCGGCAGACTCAATGCCGAACACAAGGGGCTCGACACACCAAGCGAAGACGAGGACGAACCCCAAAAGCAGAGCACCAGGAAACAAAAGAACTTCCCACAAGAAGTAAAAACAGTGAACTCACTTCACATAACAAAACGTGCGGCGCCCGTAAAGGTACGCACCACACGGCCCATCCCCAAAGGGTCCTGCCACTGGTTGTCAAAACCGATCATCTTCGATCAGCTAGATTATTCTAGGAATATCAAGAATGTAGGCTGGACTGCCTTGATACTCGATCCAATAATTGGCGGACTCCAGTTTTCAAATGTCCTTATGGACGGCGGCAGCAGACTAAACCTGATATATCAGGATACAATCCAGCACATGGGGATAAACCCAGCAAGAATCCGCCGCAGCAAAACCTCCTTTCAAGGGGCAACACCTGGTCCGGACACCCATTGTATGGGTTTTCTCCGGCTCGAAGTTATATTCGGCTCTGCCGATAACTTCCGCCGCGAAAAGCTGACCTTCCATATCGTCCCGTTCTCAAGTCGCTATCAAGCACTACTGGGACGCGAAGCTTTCGCCCGCTTTAACGCAATACCGCATTATGCATCTCTCACGCTTAAGATGCCCGGTCCACGAGGCATCATCTCTTTGAAGGGGAAGCACTAAAGTGCACCTCCCCAAGCGGGGGACTGTGCGGCCGCTTTGACAGCCCCACAGTAAAATGGCCTCACCGGCCAAAGAACTTCGAAATAGGTCGCGGATAGACGAGTTCGGTACAAAATCATCAATGATGCAGGCTTAGTGGCCATATACCCCCGCACTAGGGGCTCCATGCATATACAATAAGAGACAATAAAGCTCAATTTTATATATTTTACTTCACACTTTGTTTATTTTAAACTTTTGTTCGGCATGACCCGTTTTCAACTCAGTTCCTCTCTTTTACAGATGAATGTCATGCGGCGCCCGTCCAGGATACGGCACAACGGAGACACAAGCGCAGACGTGCAGTAGGGACCCGTCCTAAAGGATTCTTTTTAGATTAAGACCCTGAGTAAACCTTTTTTACTGTCTCTTGTTGCTACACATCCCCTGGTTTTTTCTGATATAACCAAGGAGGAGGCTGGCGTCTTGGCATGTGGCCACGTTAGAAATTTTTGCACGTACCTGGACACTAGGGGCTTTTTTAATAAAGGGTGTTGTTTCGCCCGCACTCATAAAGACCGAACACCTTAGGGAGTGTTCGGCGTCACGAGTTTTTGCATTATATGCATCAGCTCTGAATCATGTCTTTGGTAAAATATTGGGTTGCCCGGCTCCTGAGTTCGGCTACCTTACGTTCCGCTCTATCGGCTAAGGTAGCACCAGGAGAACTACTGCGATTGTGCCCCCGGTTTGGCCGGGCGAGCACCTCAGTAGAGAAAGCCGAAAACTGACTATCATGACGTAGCGTGAGACTGGTCAGCCACTCGATGACCTATCGGAATCTATCAGATTCCTCCGCTTTAACAAAGGGCCGCTTCCCGGTCAGGCACATATGCGCCCCGAATTCGGAGGAGCGCAGTTGCCACCAAGGAGCTACCTAAAGAGTCTCATTGTCAAACTCCTATGGCTAAGTGAAAGTGTTAAAGCATTATAGTCCGGTTGCCTGGCCCGCTGCGCTATCACCTCCTTTGTAGGACCAAGACGTTGGGTTAAGTGTGAAAATGCGTCTTCTGCGAGCACCCCCGCACTATGTGCGTGGGGGCTGAAGCCAACGACTGCCATCTTTCAGATTCTATATATATATATATATATATCTTAAAACGGCCGCACAGGAGGTGTTCCCAATACTTGGAGGCACAAGTATAAAAAAGGCCACTACAGTTTATCAAAATATTACTTTATAATTACATATGCTATCATAACATAGCATCTTTCGGGCACTGCGTCTCTATTACACGAGCGCCTTCAAGAACTTCCTGAAAATAGTGCTTGGAGGGTACTCGGCTTTTGTCCGAATCTTGGGACGCAACAACGGTGGTCTCCATCTCTGCCCAGTATGTCTTAACACGGGCAAGAGCCATCCTAGGGCCCTCTATGCATGCTGACCTCTTCATTGCATTTATACGCGGCACCGCGTCAAGGAATTGCTGCACCAAGCTGAAATAACTCTTCGGCTCCGATCTCCCCGGCCACAGGTGACCCATGACGTACTTCATAGCGAGTCCAGACAACCTATTCAGTTCGGCCCATTGAGCCAAACGATCATCCACTGCCAGTGGACGCTCTGGATTGTGAAACTGCGACCAGAAAAGCTTTTCCACCTCGCGATCTTTCTGATCTTGAAAGTGTTCGGTCGCATCAGCAGCACTCGCTGCCAAGTCTAGATAGGTATCCTCCACACTCCACATCCGGTCCAACGGAGCAAACTTCGGATCACAAAATTTCCTTTGTAGCATAAAGGGCTTTCCAGCCGCAATCTGTTCGGCCTGACGCAGCTCCTCCTTCGCAGCTCTCATCGCAGAGCGAGCGTCCTTGGCATCGGCAACGGCCTTCTCTAAGTCCGTCTGTCTCACCCGGTCTTCTTTCTCAAGAAGTTTGCAACGGCTGTAGCGCTATTTAACTTCTCGGCCATCTCGGCCATCTCTTCTTTGCTTCGGCAGTGAGCAGCCTGTTCGGCTCTCAGCTCTTCAAGGGCCTTCTCGGCAGCCGCATCACTTTTTCTGGCTTGCTCCTTAGCTCGGGCAAGTTCTGCCCTAAGATTCTCCACGGCGGCCGTACCATCTGCGTCAAGCACACACATTGTAAGACACTGGCATAAAGCTCCTCTTACCTGATGCCGCACGAAGAATTACATAGCTTGAGCCTCATCAAGCCGCTTGTTGACAAGCGCGATGTCGGCACCTGCCACGTCCAGTTGCCGCTTTAGTTCGGCCACATCATCAGTTCGGCTAGATTCCGGACACCTCGCCACCTACATTCAAAGGCGACATCTTAGACCTGGGATTATGATCCTCTGTGTGCCGTCATTTCTTGTGCGCAACTGACAAAAGTGTACACTATCTAACGTACCTCAAAACCCGTCAGTAAACTTTTGACGGCCTCATGAAATCCGCTTTCTGTGGATGAAATCCTTTCAATCACCGTGCCCATCAATGCACGGTGCTCCTCTGAGATAGAAGCTCGCCCCAACAGAATCTTTAGCTCCTCCGGCCAAGCACCAGACGGTGTCGGACTTGTCCTATGGCCTCTTTTGAAGGTCGGGCGCGGAGAGCCTTGGGGGGCCACATAGCTATCTTCCGCCCCTGCCGGATTCAGAGAAACCCTCCGCGATGACACCTCAGGGTCGCCCGCCTCGCTAGGCGGTATGGCAGGGGGAGGCGTCCCGCTCTCCATCATCTCCGGAAGAAGATCCCCTGAAGACGAGCTCTGCTGAGAAGGGCTGAGGTCCGAGCTACAAGGAAAAATTTCGGTTAATCTTCTCAGATATAAATCAAGGATTTCTTTCATCCCTCAAAAGGAAAACCTCTCTCTACTTATGGCTCGCTGGAGGGCTGATCCCTTTGAGGGCGTAGTTCGGCCGAGGAACTCCCCGGCGTCGGACCCTCTGACGAGGATTTTCTCCCCCGCTTCAGGGCCATGGTCTCCGGGTCGTCAGAGGTGGCCCTCTTCTTCCCCTTGGGAGAGGAATTGTCGGTTCCTCCCTTCGGAGCAGCCTCCTTCGAGGAGGCCATAGTTCCCTTGTCCTTCCCCTTACTTCCCTCCAAAGGCATTATCTTCAACATCCTGACAAGCACGGGATCCGGCCTGGTTTCGGGAAGGGGAGCCGGACACCTGATCAGCTTTGCCTTCGCTATCCACTCCTGTTTAAAAGGACAGCTCTTTTAGGGGCAAGTTTATGACGATTATATGGATAGTAGGTCCGGGCACAAGGTTACTTACTTCGGTATCCGGGCGATTGCAGCTTAGGCCTATGTCCTCGGTCAAATACGGACACATCATTTGTGATCCGAAGAACAGTTTATACATCTCCACGGGTGTTGCGCCCATAAAATGATGGAGAGCTCATGGTCCCTCTGGATTAAACTCCCACAGACGAAGGGAGCGACGTTTGCCGGGCAGTGTTCGGCGAATCAGCATGACCTGCGTCACCTTGACCAGGTTGAGGTCTCTTTCTAAGAGATCCCTGATGCGGCCCTGCAACAAGGGCATGTCTTTGGATAACCCCCAATCTAATCCTTTGTTGACCCATGACGCTAGCCGTGATGGGGGACCCGAGCGAAAGGCAGGAGGCGCCGCCCACTTGGCGCTCCTGGGAGCGGTGATATAGAACCATTCTCATTGCCACAAGCCGAGCTCCTCTTGAAAGGAGCCCTCGGGCCATGGAGCATCAGCATTCTTACTTATGACAGCGCCTCCGCACTCTGCGTGCCGTCCCTCGGTCATCTTCGGCTCCACTCCAAAAGTCTTGAGCAATAATCCGAAGTGAGGAGTAACACGGAGGAACGCTTCGCACACAACGATGAATGAGGAAATGTGGAGGATGGACTCCGGAGCTAAGTCATGAAATTCCAGCCCGTAATAAAACAGCAGCCCCCTCACGAAGGGATCCATCGGGAAGCCTAACCCCCGATGGAAGTGAGACATGAACACTACGCTCTCACCGGGCTGGGGACTGGGAATAGCCTGCCTTTGAGCAGGCAACCTATGCGAAATTTTGGCGGTCAAGAACTTAGCCTCTCTCAACTTTAGCACGTCCTCCTTCGTGACGGAGGAGGGCATCCATCAGCCTTGAAGGTCGGAACCGGACATTGTCGAAGGTCTGAGGTGCCCGGAATCTGAAGCCTAGGGTGTTGGAACTCAAGGCGACGGGCGAACTTGTTTTGGGATTGGAGAAAAGGAGTAAGGCCCTGGTCCCTTTATAAGAGGTTGAACACCAGGAGCCCTCCCCGTAACCGTTTGGGACTCGCCTTTAATCGAGAAAACACACTAACGGGCACGATTGGGTTACCCACGTCCATATTGATGAGAATCCCGTAAAAGGGGGGCACACGATCTCTTCTTTGACAAGACGTGCCAAGGAAACCGCCTCGCAAAACACGCTGAGGTGGAAGAGTGAAAATGATTCGAGTGAAGGACTTGGCCGTAGTGTGATGGCGCACTGCGGAATACGTCAGCAGATTTGATTTGTGTTAATATTATTCTCTCTATGGCAATATGTGGAAGCTTATTTTGCAGAGCCGGACACTACTATTGGTGTTTACAATCTTCTATGAAGGACTTGGAGGAGGAACCCGCCTTGCAATGCCGAAGACAATTTGCGCGCCGAACTCGTCGTCATTGAAGCCTGGTTCAGGGGCTACTGAGGGAGTCCTGGATTAGGGGGTGTTCGGGTAGCCGAACTATACCTTCAGCCGGACTCCTGGACTATGAAGATACAAGATTGAAGACTTCGTCCCGTGTCCGGATGGGACTTTCCTTGGCGTGGAAGGCAAGCTTGGCGATGCGGATATTCAAGATCTCCTACCATTGTAACCGACTTTATGTAACCCTAACCCTATCCGGTGTCTATATAAACAGGAGGGTTGTAGTCCGTAGGCAATCAACTCCATATACAACAATCATACCATAGGCTAGCTTCTAGGGTTTAGCCTCCTTGATCTCATGGTAGATCTACTCTTGTACTACCCATATCATCAATATTAATCAAGCAGGACATAGGGTTTTACCTCCATCAAGAGGGCCCGAACCTGGGTAAAACATCGTGTTCCCTGCCTCCTGTTACCATCCGGCCTAGACGCACAGTTCGGGACCCACTACCCGAGATCCGCCGGTTTTGACACCGACAATCTTCATAGAATATGTAGGATCCAATATGAGCATCCAGGTTCCGCTATTGGTTATTTATCGGAGAGGTGTCTCGGTCATGTCTACATAGTTCTCGAACCCGTAGGGTCCGCATGCTTAACGTTCGATGACGATTTAGTATTATATGAGTTATGTGATTTGGTGACCGAATGTTGTTCGGAGTCCTGGATGAGATCACAGACATGACGAGGAGTCTCAAAATGGTCGCGAGGTAAAGATTGATATATAGGACGGTGGTGTTCAGACACTGGAAGTGTTCCGGAGGGTATTGGGTACATATTGGGTCACCGGTAGGGGTTCCGGGCAACCCCGGCAAAAGATATGAGCCTTATGGGCCAAGAGGGGAAACACACCAGCCACAAGGGGATGGTGCACCCCACATATGGGCCGGGAAGGGATGGAGAAGGAAAGGGGAAGGGAGAAAGGCAAGTGTGGATTAGGATCCCCACTTCCTTCTCTCCCCCCTCTTTCATTCCCCCTCCGTCAAATATGGCAGGGGGCGCAGTGCAAGGAAACCCCATGGGGCCAGCAGCCAGCTGTTGGGCGCCTCCTGGCCTCTCCCCTCCCCTCCCACCTATATATATGTGGGGAGGGGGCGCCTAGAACACACAACATCAATTGTTAGCCATGTGCGGCGCCCCCCTCCATAGTTTACACCCCCTGTCATATTTTCACGGTGCTTAGGCGAAGCCCTGCGCGGATCACTTCACCATCACTGTCACCACACCGTCGTGCTGACGAAACTCATTTACTTCCTCAACACGTTGCTGGATCAAGAAAGCGAGGGACGTCATTGAGCTGAACGTGTGTAGAACTCGGAGGTGCCGTATGTTCGGTGCTTAATTGGTCGGAACTAGAAGAAGTTCGACTACATCAACCGCGTTGCCAAACGCTTCCGCTTTCGGTCTACGAGGGTATGAGGACACGCTCTTCCCCCTCGTTTCTATGTGTCTCCTAGATAGATCTTGCGTGAGCGTAGGATTTTTTTTTTAAATTGCATGCTACGTTTCCCAACAGTGGCATCTGAGCCAGGTATATGCGTAGATGATATGCACGAGTAGAACACAAAAGAGTTGTGGGCGGTGATAGTCATACTGCTTACCACCAATGTCTTATTTTGATTCAGCGATATTGTGGGATGAAGCAGTCCAGACCAACCTTACATGTCCACGCACATGAGACCGGTTCCACCGACAGACATGCAACTAGTTTTGCATAAAGGTGGCTGGCTGGTGTCTGTTTCTCCTACTTTAGTTGAATCGAATTTGACTGCAGACGGTCCTTGTTGAAGGTTAAAACAACAAACTTGATAAATCACCGTTGTGGTATTGATGCGTATGTAAGAACGGTTCTTACTAGAAGCTTGTAGCAGACACGTAAAACATGCAACAACAAATTACAGGATGTCTAAAATGTTTTTGCAGGGCATGTTATGATGTCATATGGTCCAGACATGATGTGATAAAAGTTATTGTATGAGATGATCATGTTTTGTAAGATATCTGACAACCGACAGGATCCTTATGGTTTTCTCTTTATTGTATTAAATGCAAACGCCATGTAATTGCTTTACTTTATCACTATGCATTAGCGATAGTTGTAGAAGCAATTGTTGGCGAGATAACCACGATGCTATGATGGAGATCAAGGTGTCGAGCCGGTGATGATGGAGATCATGATGATGCTTTGGAGATGGAGATCAAAACCACAAGATGATGATGGCCATATCATGTCACATATTTTGATTGCATGTAATGTTTATCTTTTATGCGTCTTATTTTGCTTAGTACGGCGGTAGCATTATAAGATGATCCCTTAATTAAATTTCAAGGTATAAGTGTTCTCCCTGAGTATGCACCGTTGCAATAGTTTGTCGTGTTGAGACACCATGTGATGATCGGGTGTGATAGACTCTATGTTCACATACAACGGGTGCAAGACAGATTTGCACATGCGGAATACTAAGGTTAAACTTGATGAGCCTGGCATGTACAGACATGGCCTCGGAACACTGGAGACCAAAAGGTCAAACGTGAATCATATAGTAGATATGATCAACATAGAGATTTTCACCATTGATGACTACTCCATCTCACATGATGATCGTACATGGTTTAGTTTATTTGGATCACGTATCACTTAGATGACTTGAGGGGTGTCTATTTAAGTGTGAGTTCTTAAGTAATTTCATCAATTGAACTTAATTTATCATGAACTTAGTCCTGATAGTATTTGCAAATTATGTTGTAGATTAATAGCTCGCGTTGTAGCTCCCCTATGTTTTTGATATGTTCCTAGAGAAAACTAAGTTGAAAGATGATAGTAGAAATGATGCAGACTGGGTCCGTGATCTGAGGATTATCCTCATTGCTACACAGAAGAATTATGTCCTTGATGCACCGCTAGGTGAAAAACCTATTGCAGGAGCGAATGCAGACGTTATGAAAGTATGGCAAGCTCGATATGATGACTACTTCATAGTTTAGTGTGCCATGCTTTACGGCTTAGAATCGGGGCTGCAAAACATTTTTGAACGCCATGGAGCATGTGAGATGTTCCAAGAGCTAAAATTGGTATTTCAGACTCATGACCGTGTCGAGAGGTATGAGACCTCTGACAAATTCTTTGCCTACGCGATGGAGGAGAATAGCTCAGCTAGTGACACTACAACAAAACAACCGCGTAAGGTCGCTTTTTCTGGGACGCTATTTATATTCGTCTCTATGGCCAGGACACTAGAATGCTAAAGACGCTTCCTGAGACGTTTACATAAGCATCCCAATCTTATTTTTAGAATGATGCATTTATATAATAAATTTATATTTTTAATTAGCTTAGAGGCGACTTATGAGATGATTAGTTACGCCCGCGAGATATTTGGTGCTCGCAAATTCATTATTTTACTGCTTAAAGACTTCCGGCGGATTTTTGGATTTTATTTTGCTAGCAAGATACTCCGTGTAATCCTCCCACACCCCGTCTTTCCAGTTTCCACCTCCCACAAAAATCCCAATTTGCGCCGCCACCAAAGCCTATCCCCCGCGGTAGTTCTCGGCCCGACTCTGCCCTCCGGCTCTGCCCTCCGGCTCTGCCCTCCGGCGCCAACTCCACCCTCGGCCGGTGACTTCCTATTCTCCTATGTCGGCATCCTCGCCGGTCGGAGCCTCGCAGGCCGTCGGCGTACTCCCCGTTGCCACGCTGCACCCCTCCTGACTCTCATCGCCACACCGTCCAGCAAGATGGGATCCGCCATGTCAAGAAGGTGCTCCCTCGAATCCCATCTCCTCTACAGTTTTTAAATTAAATCAATCAACACAGCTTCTTAGTTGACACATCCCACGCCTCTATCTCGATTGGTTGGTTCTCAACTGAATTTCAAATTTTGGACCGACCACTATCAATCACAGAACTGATCCTGATGCATCAGATCTCATGAAGCAAATCTCGATGGTGGTGTGGCCTGTAGGTTGACAATTTTTTGTATTTTGCATCTCACTCTGCAACTTACTAATTTCGTTTGTTCCTTTTTAGGGGGAGAAGGAGCAAATACATTAATCAGGTGCAGGATCGAATGACTGGCCATTAAGTAGACTACATTTACTCTCTGTGGGAGAGTTCCAGTTTAATTTGCAATTCCAACATGATTCGTACGTTCATTGTTTGATGATGTATAGTTTTAGCTTCCAGAAACTAGCATCACTTTCGCCTAGTACTTCCCAAGCAAAATGACATATCTATGTGGATTTTTACTTTATTGGTTCTGGCTTCACATGACTTAGTGCGACTGACAAGGCATATTTTTTGGTCCACCACTAATGGCAAATGCGATTATTTTCATGGATTTTTGCTTACTTTAGCTCGGTAGATGCTCGGTATTTGTCTTAATTGTACCATTTTGGTAAGTGTTTATGCATCTTAATTAGGCATGAGTAAGATCAGAACAAGCCAAGTTATGTACATTTTGAAAAAGATCCAAACTAGATATAGTTTTCCGCTCAGTTTGATCCAGTACACCTGGTCAGGCAAATTGTGGTTCGCCAAGCTATCTGATATAGCCTTGAAACATTCTGATTTTACACAAGTCAGCTAGGGCATAGGGAAATGCATGTTAGTATCTGACAATGGAGGATGCGACTCACTGTTGAATCAACAAATTGACCAGATCAACGCCCTGGTACACACAACTGCCCTATAACTAACCCCTCAAAGAAACCCAAAAAAAGTTGTATCTCTCTCCCCAGATACGGCGCATCCATGGCTCCTGACGGGGATAACTTCTGACATCGATACTTCCCGGACATCTGGGTGATGCCGCTCGCTACCAACCAAAGTCCCATGTGCCCCCATCGGAAGATACAGCTGATACCACTACCTTGCAGCCATAGATTGATTCCTTCCTGCGCTGGCAGGCTAGATGTTCAAGGAGTAGCGGAGGTGCAGCCGTGTGTCCATCCTCTCCCATGGAAGGCACCTGGTACAATGGTACCCCATGATCCTCCTTCCAATTTATTTTTTGATTGTCAATTTGTGTTTGCCTCCAAATATTTTTTTCTTTCTTCAATAAGTACAACTCCTATGAGCGATTGATCGGAGCTCTAATTTCGGGTGTTCGTTAAGTTCACCTTGTTATCTATCAGAATGAATGATGGGATTCATGTTTTTGTACATATCACGGAGGATCTAGTATGATAATATTAATACTTCTACATAGTATTACCTCACCTTCCATAACATTGTCCACTTGTTTTGTGCTACTATACAATGAGGGCACGTTTATTTTGTTGCCATGTGATGTAAGAGTAATATGCTTCTGATATCTCTGAGAGTGTATATAAAGACTATAGATTTCGTAGTATGTTAAGGTGACCAAAGTTTCTCTGTGTTACCTTTATACATGACAACAGATTATAATTCTTTCAAATTTATGTGTGCTATGACCAAACAAAACATTGTAATTTCTTTCTGACAGCAGTTTAGCTGGTCAATTTTATACAAATTGTAATAATATCAAACTGACGTGGGCTTTAACCAAACAACATGCAGTATTTTTTTCTGTCCGCACATTAACTGGTCATTTTTATACAGATTATAATATTGTCAAATCGACGTGGGCTATAACCAAACATCACTGTGATTTCTTTCTGTCAGCAAACAACTAGTAAGTTTTGTATTGCATTGACACTATCATAAGAGACAATGTTTTCTTACTGTTTGCAGATATTCGAGGATTCAACATTATGGAAGTGTTCAGCAGATGATCTTTTACAAGTAAAAAGAATACATTTTTATAAGGAGCAATCAATGTGGGACCAATACAAGGTGTGTGATTTATCCATGTTCCAACCTTTTCGGCTGACAAAAATGATTCAGAATAATGTAGTCGTCATCTGTTTGACAGATAAGCTGCATTATCCATAGATCAGCTGGCTCAAACTTCTTTGTTGTGTCATCCCCACTAGTGTAGAGTTTCTATTGGACAGAAGATTACTAGTGTCAACAAGCATAACCAGTCAATCCTAAGAAATCTTAGTTCTATAGAGCAGAAACACATAAATTATAATTATTCTTTGTGAAATAAATGTATATTTCTTATTTAAAATTATCTAGCTCCGCTTCTCTATATTTCCCTTCACCTTTTCTGATGCTAATGTGCTCTTATTGCAGGATTTAGGGGACAAAACTAATTATATGGACAGATTATAACAGGTTTTATATCGGAATTAATCTTGAAACGTGCAAGGGAAATCTTCACATTTTTCTAAAAGCCATATCCATAAAAGCTGCGAAAGCCGTCAAGCTGATGTACCAAACTAGCTATAGAATTTTTAGATAGATTTCCACTGAGAATTTCCATTTTTTTCTCAAATTTTTTTCAACTTTTAGATAGTTAGAATTAGAATTAGAAGTTTATTTTCTAGTGACATACACATTATTGTATGGAAGTACAGTTTACTTGTAAAGTATCTATACCCTTTGTAATAAAAATAGTTGTAATGGCTTGCACATTGCTACTTGTTTTGCGGTTGCGATTATGAGAAACTTTTTCAGTTAATTATGAGAATATGATGATTGCAATGCAACAATGATGTTGAATAATGCCTACACAACTACATTATTTGATGATCTGCATGTGCAGCAGGGCATGATAAAGAAATCCAATTCAAAATAATGAAATACAACAATGTACGACGTCATACGGGCATGTCTAGCAGAACGTATATATTTGTTTAGACACGTTTTTAAGCGTGCCTATATAGCATCTCAAGTCATGTAGACACGCTTTTGACCGTCCTTATATAGCGTCCTATGTCATGTAGACACGCTCTTGAGCGTCCTTATACAACGTCTCATGTCATGTAGACACGCCTATCAAGCGTGTCTTAAGTGTTTGAGATGGTCCGTGTGGAGGCGCTTGAAGAATGCTTTACTAAGACGACTCGACAATTGGCTAGAGATGAAATACCACGTCACTAGCTATGTAATTTGACGTCTCTACTATCAGGTTTTGTTGTAGTGTGAGCATGTGCTCAGAATGTCTGGGTACTACAATTGCCTGAATCAAGTGGGAGTTAATCTTCAAGATAAGATAGTGATTGACAGAGTTCTCTAGTCACTATCACCAAGCTACTAGAACTTCATGATGAACTATAATATGCAAGGGATGACGAAAATGATTCCAAAGCTCTTCACGATGCTGAAATCGGCGAAGGTAGGAATCAAGAAAGAGCATCAAGTGTTGATGGTTAACAAGACCACTAGTTTCAAGAAAAGGGCAAGGGAAAGAAAGGGAACTTCAATAAGAATGGCAAGCAAGTTGCCACTCCCATGAAGAAGTCCAAAGCTGGACCTAAGCCTGAAACTGAGTGCTTCTACTGCAAAGGGAATGGTCACTGGAAGCCGAACTGCCCCAAATACTTGGTGGATAAGAAGGAAGGCAAAGTGAACAAAGGTATATTTGATATACATGTTATTGATGTGTGCTTTACTAGTTTTCATAGTAGCCCATGGGTATTTGATACCAGTTAAGTTGCTAAGATTAGTAATTCAAAACTGGGGTTGCAAAATGAACAGAGACTAGTTAAGGGTGAGGTGATGATGTGTGTTGGAAGTGATTCCAAGGTTGATAAGATCACCATCGCATACTCCCTCTACCTTCGGGATTAGTGTTGAACCTAAATATATGTTATTTGGTGTTTGCGTTGAGCATGAACATGATTGGATCATATTTATTGCAATACGGTTATTCATTTAAGTCAGAGAATAATTGTTGTTCTGTTTACATGAATAAAACCTTCTAGGGTCATACACCCAATGTAAATGGTTTATTGAATCTCGATTGTAGTAATACACATATTCATAATATTGATGTCAAAAGATGCAAAGTTGATAATTATAGTGCAACATACTTGTGGCACTGCCGTTTTGGTCATATCTGTGTAAAGCGCATGAAGAAATTCCATGCAAATGGGCTTTGGAATCACTTTATTATGAATCATTTGATACTTGCGAACCATGCCTCATGGGCAAGATGACTAAAACTCCGTTCGTCGGAACAATGGAGCGAGCCAATGACTTATTGGAAATAATACATACCGATGTATGCGGTCCGATGAGCGTTGAGGCACGCGGCGGGTATCATTATTTTCTGACCTTCACAGATGATTTGAGCAGATATGGGTACATCTACTTAATGAAACACAAGTCTGAAACATTCGAAAAGTTCAAAGAATTTCAGAGTGAAGTGGAGAATCTGAAGGAAATATGCCCTAGAGGCAATAATAAAGTTGTCATTTATATTTCCTTATATCATTATAAATTTTTATTATTCATGCTCGAATTTTATTAATCGGAAACTTATTACATGTGTGAATACATAGACAAAACAAAGTGTCCCTAGTATGCCTCTACTTGACTAGCTCATTAATCAAAGATGGTTAAGTTTCCTGACCATAGACATGTGTTGTAATTTAATGAACAGGATCACATCATTAGGAGAATGATGTGATGGATAAGACCCATCCGTTAGCTTAGCATAATGATCGTTAAGTTTTATTGCTATTCTTTCTTCATGACTTATGCATATTCCTCTGACTATGAGATTATGCAACTCCCGAATACCGGAGGAACACCTTGTGTGCTATCAAAAGTCACAACGTAACTGGGTGGTTATAAAGATGCTCTACAGGTGTCTCCGAAGGTGTTTGTTGGGTTGGCATAGATCAAGATTAGGATTTGTCACTCCGAGTATGGAAGAGGTATCTCTAGGCCGTCACGGTAATGGACATCACTATAAGCCTTGCAAGCAATGTGACTAATGAGTTAGTTATGGGATGATGCATTATGGAACGAGTAAACAGACTTGCCGGTGACGAGATTGAACTAGGTATGAGGATACCAACGTCCAAATCTCGGGCAAGTAACATATCGATGACAAAGGGAATAACGTATGTTGTTATTGCAATTTGACCTATAAAGATCTTTGTAGAATATGTAGGAACCAATATGAGCATCCAGGTTCCGCTATTGGTTATTGATACGTCTCCAATGTATCTACAATGTATGAAGTATTCATGCTATTATATTATCCATCTTAGATGTTTAATGGGCCTTTATATGCTATTTTATATGATTTTTGGGACTAACCTATTAACCTAGAGCTCAGTGCCAGTTTTTGTTTTTTCCTTGTTTTTGAGTATCGCAGAAAAGTAAAATCAAACGGAGTCCAATTGGCCTGAAAATTCATGGAGATTGTTTTTGGACCACAAGAAGCCCACGGAGTACCGGAGATGGACCAGAGGAGTCCCAAGGCCACCATGAGGGTGGGGGGCGCGCCCTACCCCCCTGGGCACGTCCCCCTATCTCGTGGCCACCTCGGGGACCCCCTGACTTGTTCCCGACTCCAAGACCTCTTATATATACCCAAACTTCTAGAAAGAAACCTAGATCGGAAGCTCTGCCGCCGCAAGACTCTGTAGCCACGAGAAATCAATCTAGGCTCTCTTTGGCACCCTGCGGGAGGGGGCCATCATCACCGGAGGCTATGGAGGAGAATCCCGGAGGGGCCATCATCACCATGAAGGCCAAGAACCAGAGGGAGAACCTCTCCTCATCCAAGGGGGAGGCCATGGAGGAGGAAGCACAAGGGGGAGAACCTCCCCTCCTCTCTCTCGGTGGCGCCGGAGTGCCATCGGGAGGGGAATCATCGCTGCGATGATCGTCTTCATCAACATCACCATCGTCATCACCATCCTCATCTCTTTTACGCAGTCCACTCACCCGCACCCCATTGTAATCCCTACTTGAACATGGTGCATTATGCCACATATTATGATCCAATGATGTGTTGCTATCCTATGATGTTTTGAGTAGATTTCCTTTGTCTATGGGTTGATTGATGATCTAGATTGGTACGAGTTGTATGTTTTATTTTGGTGCTGTCCTATTGCGCCCTCCATGTCGCGCAAGCGTGAGGAATTCCCGCTGTAGGGTGTTGCAATACGTTCATGATTCGCTTACAGTGGGTTGCTTGAGTGACAGAAGCATAAACCCAAGTAAGGGGGTTGTTGCGTATGGGATAAAGGGGACTTGATATGTTAATGCTATGGTTAGGTTTTACCTTAATGATCTTTAGTAGTTGCGGATGCTTGCTAGAGTTCCAATCATAAGTGCATATGATCCAAGAAGAGAAAGTATGTTAGCTTATGCCTCTCCCTCATATGAAATTGCAATGAAGACTACCGGTCTTATTAACAATTGCCTAGGATAATTCCGCACACCGACCCATCATTATTCCACACTCTCTATTTATAATATATAGTAATATATTCTAACTTTATGATAACCACACCTACTTTTATGTTTTAGCTCTCCGGTATCATGCGACGTTATCCTATTCATACGCACAACGTAGTTTTATTTCTCGCTTCTAGTTGGAAGCAAACGTTCGGTGTACGTAGAGTCATATCAGTGGCAGATAGGGCTTGAGAGAATATTGATCTTACCTTTAGCTCCTTGTGGTTTCGACACTCCATACTTATCACTTCCACCATTGGGAATTGCTACGATGATTCCCTGCACTTGGGGATTATCAAGCTCTTTTATGGCACCGTTGGCGGGGAGCAATAGTGTGGGGTTGATATTCTCGTGTGTGCTTGTTTGCTTTCTTCACTAAGTAGAATTTTTTTTGTTTTTTTGTTTTTGTTTAGTTGTGGTTGAAACATACAAAAAGATTAAAAGAATGAAAATACAAAAATAGTTTACTTGCCTCTCATGCCTAAAAAGTTTTTCAATAAGAGAAGTGATTGGAAGGTTATGCATTGGAGAAGTGAGGGTCAACCTTGAACACTTGTGTTTATGCTCATAGAAACAATGTAAAAAAATATGGAAGCTTCTCTGGAAATAATTATCCCCTTGTATATATCCATTATATTATAAAAATAATGTGCCAAGCTTCGGTTTTAGGATGATTAGATTGCTTGTTTACTATGTACAGTACAAAAACAGAAACTTTGGCTGTAGCACATGATTTTACATTTTTTTACTGTAAAGTCAAATGGGTCTAAAACTTTTTGCACATTACTTCTGTATAAATTGTCATATTTTTTAGAATTTTTTGGAGTTACAAAAGTTTAGTAAACTTCTAGACTACTACAGACTGTCCTGTTTTTGACAGATTCTGATTTCTATGAGTTGTTCGCTTATTTTGATGAATCTATGGGTAGTATCGGGGGGTATGAACCATGGTGAAGTTAGAATACAGTAGATATAGTTTCTAATATGAAATTGGAATAAGTTTGCAACAGTACCGAAAAGTAGTGATTTGCTTTATTACACTAACGGATCTCACAAAGTTTTTGTTAAAAGTTTTGTGTGGATGAGGTGTTCGAAGATCGAGGAGCTATCAATATGAGAATAATAAAGAGAGTCAAGAGCTCAAGCTTGGGGATGCCCAAGGCACCCCAAGTAAATATTTCAAGGATACTCAAGCATCTAAGCTTGGGGATGCCCCGGTTGGCATCCCATCCTTCTTCTTCAACAATTATCGGTATAACTCGGTTTTTGTTTTGTTCACATAATTTGTGTCATTTGTGTTTTTGTTTTCCATTTAAGAACCATGCTAGTATGAGATAGACCTTTATTGATTTATAGAATACTTCATGTGCTTCACTTATATCTTTTAAGTATGATCTTATAGAATTGCTCTTTGTGCTCCACTTAAATATTTTGAGTATGGTTTTATAGAATGCTTCATGTGCTTCACTTATATATTTTGAGCTTGGATATTGGTTAGTATATATTAATTGTATAATGCTCCATGAATTTAATTTATATCTTTTGGAGTATGAATAATACTATCATCTAAAGTGGATTTAGAAGAAGTTTGCTCCCACTATTCCGAATGAGGAGAATTTTACTTATGTGGAGAGTAGTAAAATTTCTATGCTCGTAGATCATGAAAAGAATGCTTTATGTGATGTTTATATTGTTGAATTCATTCATGATGCTACTGAAAATTATTATGAGGGAGGAATACATGTTTGTAGGAGTTGCAATAATATCAAGCTTCCTCTCTAAGTGCTTAAGGTTTTAAAGTTATACTTGTTTTTCCTTCCTATGCTAGTTGATTATTGTTCTTATAAATTATGTGCTCACAAAATCCCTAGGCATAGGAAGTGGGTTAGATTAAATATGCTAGTCATATTCTTCATGATGCTCTCTTTATGTTTCAATTCTTATCTTTCATGTGAGCATCATTGAAATCATCATGCCTAGCTAAAAGGCATTAAAGAAAACCGCTTGTTGGGAGACAACACAATATTCACCCTTACTATTTTTGTGTGTTTACATGATTAAGCTACTGTAGTAATCATGTTTTACAGATTTTGTTTCAATAAAGTGCCAAGTAAGACCTTTGGGAAGACTTGGGTGAAAGTTAATGCGATCTTGCTGTAAAAAACAGAAACTTTGCGCTCACGAGATTAGCTGTCATTTTTTTACAGAAGAGTGCGATTGAGTTGATTCTTTTTTCAGAAGATTAATACACAAATTACTCACGTCCACCAATTTATTTCAGAATTTTTGGAGTAGCAAAAATATGCTTGGTATTCAGATCATTACAGACTGTTCTGTTTCTGACAGATTCTGTTTTCATTGCATAGTCTGCTTGCTTTCTAGTTTCTATGGCTTATATTTCTCAATATAAATTGTAGAAATGATTTGGTACAGTATGCATTATGTGAGAACAATTATGAACCGTGTCTTTGACAGTACCAAAGTGAATGGTTTACTCTTTATCATACTAACCTATCTCACGAAGTTCCGTTAAGTTTTGTGTGATTGAAGTTTTCAAGTTTGGGTGAGATATCGATATGAGGAGAATAAGGAGTGGAAAGACCCTAAGCTTGGGGATGCCCAAGGCACCCCAAGGTAATATTCAAGGAAGACTCAAGCGCCTAAGCTTGGGGATGCCCCGGAAGGCATCCCCTCTTTCGTCTTCAAAACTATCGGTATACCTTACTCGGAGCTATATTTTTATTCGTCACATGATATGTGTTTTGCTTGGAGCGTATTTTCAGTTTTACTCGCTGTCTGAATAAAATCTTTGGATCTGAAATCTTGAATGAAAAGGAATCCTCCCATGGCTATTTAATTATTTGACTACTCAGTATTCTTCACTTATACCTTTTTGGAGTAGTTTGTCATTTACTCACGTGCTTCACATATATCCTATGAGTAAATGGTTGAATGAATTGAATACCATAAATCTGAATTTATATACGTTTCATATGCTTACAACATGGGGAGTAATGACTTCACACATAATAAGTATAGGTAGTGAACTTATTGGAAGTTAGCAAACGCAGAATTGATCACTTGAACAATTCATGAAAGAATATTGAAGGAAGAGAGATTTCAAATATAAATATACTATCTTGGACATATTTTGCAATTGTGAGCACTCATTAAAATATGACATGCTAAAAGGTTGATGTTGGACAAGGAAGACAACTTAATGGGTTATGTTTTCCTATATCTGAAACGTTATATTGTCTTGGATCATCCAACATGTTGAGCTTGCATTTCCCTCTCATCCTAGCCAAATTCTTTGCACCAAGTAGAGATACTACTTGTGCTTCCAAACGTTCCTTAAACCAGTTTTGTCAAGAGAGTCCACCATACCTACCTATGGATTGAGTAAGATCCTTCAAGTAAGTTGTCATCGGTGCATGCAATAAAAATTGCTCTCTAAATATGTATGATCTATTAGTGCGAAGAAAATAAGCTTTATACGAACTTGTGATAGGGAAGAAATAAAAGCGACGGACTGCATAATAAAGTTCTTTATCACAAGAGGCAATATAAAGTGGCGTTCTTTTTCATTAAGATTTTGTGCATTCAACCATAAAAGCGCATGACAACCTCTGCTTCCCTCTGCGAAGGGCCTATCTTTTACTTTTACCTTCTACCCTTATACAAGAGTCACGGTGATCATTGTCGGTGTCAAAACCGGCGGATATCGGGTAGGGGGTCCCTAACTGTGCGTCTGAGGTCGATGGTAACAGGAGACAAGGGACACGATGTTTACCCAGGTTCGGGCCCTCTCTACGGAGGTAATACCCTACGTCCTGCTTGATTGATATTGATGAATACGAGTATTACAAGAGTTGATCTACCTTGAGATTGTAATGGCTAAACCCTAGAGGTCTAGCTTGTATGGCTATGATGATGAATCTCTCCCTACGGACTAAGTCCTCCGGTTTATATAGACACCGGGAGGATCTAGGGTTACATAAGGTCGGTTACAAATAAAGGAGTCCACATATTTGGTCGCCAAGCTTGCCTTCCACGCCAAGGAGAGTCCCATCCGGACATGGGTGCAGACTTCGGTCTTCGTATCTTCACAGCCCATCAGTTTGGCCCATGGCTAACAGGCCGGGCACCCGAGGACCCCTTAGTCTAGGACTCCCTCAGTATCCCCCGAACCAGTCTTCAATGACAAGGTGTTTGGCACATAGATTATCTTCGGCATTGCAAGGCGGGTTCCTCCACTGATGACTTCCGAGTAGTGTGTTCGGCATTCCATTTAATGTTGTACTACTCGGCTTCTGTGCATCAACAACTTCAGTTTCCATGTGTCGAGAGAATGCGAGATTTTAGGGTATTTTTGCATATACCACCCTAACCGTACCACAAAGGTGCCTATTTAAAGAGAAGAGATCTCAGATCCATTCCACGCCCCGTGAAAAATCCTCAGAGCTTGCTAAGGAGAACCATCCCAACATGGCTAGCGCTCCCAGCTCTTCCTCTCGTCCCCACGGCTCCAAAAAGGGTGATTGGGAGAGATGTTCCATACCCCACAGTCAACTGGCGAAGTTGCAAACACAGGGCTTTCTTCCCCCGCGGACTAGGTCCCTGTTCGAGCAGGATTGGCCTTCTTCAACGACAAAACTTAGGCGGAGGATTTCCCCAATCCGTCCACGGGAGAACGAGTGTGCTTCGTCCCCTTCTTACTAAGAGGTGTCAGATTTCCAATCCATCCCTTCCTACGAGGTCTGCTGGAGTATTATGGCCTCCAACTGCACAGTCTCACTCCCGCCTCTATCCTTCATATTGCGGGTTACGTCGCTCTATGCGAGCTATTCCTAGGCTATGAGGCCCATTTCTATTTATGGAGAAGACTGTTCTGCCTCATCCCTCGTAATCAAGGCGGGTCAATTTTTGAAGTGGGAGGCGCCGAAGTGTGGCGCATCGCCGGGACTGGATACCTGTCCGGCACACCGAAGAAAGCTTCCGAAGAGTGGCCTTCCGAATGGTTCTACATCGACGATGTCGCTCTACCCGACCCCGTCCGTATGGGCCTCTCGAGTTTTCAAGTACTCCGCTGAAGAAACACCATAGCTGGCGTCCTCGGAGCCTCGAGGAAGAGGATAGTGCAGAGATCAGCCTACTGCTGGGCAAGATTAAGACGCTTGCCCAGTCCAGATTGTCAATAGTCGAGGTAATGGCGACCTCTATGGCGCGGGGGGTCCAACCACTCCAATACAGAGGGTTGCCCATGTGGCATTATAATGGGGAAGACGACGCCTCACGCTATGGTCGCAAGGGCCCGAAGACCCCCGCCGCCTTGGCCAAAATACTGGCCGAGCTGTATAAAGGGGAGAAAGAGGAGTTCACCTATCTCCAACATCAAGGCGGATTTTCCATGTATAATCCTCCCAGCTGGGTAAGCTTCTGCTCCACTATTTTACTCCTATCCCTGAATCATTCTTGACAGGTAGTATATTATCTGCTTATAACAGGAATGGAGAAAGGCTATCGAGGGGATCCATGACCCTGCCCCCCAGCCGGAGAACCGCAACCAAGATCTTGACCCCAGATATGAGGAAGATCCAGACATATTTGTGGAGCTCGAGGATGGAATATTCTATCAGATGGGCTACAACGGTACATATTTACCCATCATCGCCGATTACCCCGGCCTCCTTCCTGCTTCACATGTAAGTAATCCGGAGATACCTTGTCCAAGGGAGTTTTCTCATTCCTCCTTACCCACCGCACTGTCATGTTCTCAAAAGGGGAGGCGCTCGGCACGCCATGTTGCCCTGGGGGCATCTCCGAAGAGAACGTCCCCCACACCAGGCAAGCCTTCGAAGAGGAAGGCAAATGAAGGTACGACCGAGCCTTCATCAAAGAGGTATGAATTTGCAAATATGCACCTTGGCAGTAACATCCAACTGTGACCTTTTTGTTTATCCTGTATCAGGAAAAAGGTGTGCCGGACTATATCCGGGGGTCCGGCCGGCCATACTTCCCGCAGCCAGGATCCAGATCCAACCGTGAAGATGGGGGGCTGATGCGGGGGTGATGCCGGACTGTCCTCCAGCCGAGGATTCGGACGACGTATCTGTCATCAACTCGGAAGTGGAGAGCGCCATGAATCATCGGCGCCGCAGGGCCGATTTACAAGACCCTGGCTTTTCAGAAGAGGTTTTTAACGCCTTCAGCTTGGCTGATGCATATATTCGAGCTGCTCGAGATGGGCTTAACAGAGCCACAAAGCAGCATTTAAAAGATGTGCAGGTAAGTTTACTTCGTCTGACTATGATAACCATATGCCAGTAGCCCCAAGACTTAAAGTAGTTGGGACAACTGATTTGAGGATCGCTGCATGACCAGGTTCTGACGAAGAAGAACGACGTGCTAGCCCAAGAGCTGGAAAAGTGCCGAATGCAGTTGAACGTAGTGACCGCCGAACTGGAAAAATCCAAGGCGGCGTCCTCCGGTGATATTTCCCTCCATCGAGAAACAGTTATTGCATAGCAACCGTGTTAACACTGCGGCATTATCTCATAACAGGATCATCGGATCAATTGGAGGAAAATGAGTCGAAAAGACTGCAGGCCGCAGGCGAGCGGGTTTTGACCCGTGTCAGACAGGAGAAAAACAAACTCCAAGATGCAAACACCCAGGTGGGTGAAGAACTTAAGGATGTGTGGGCCCAGCTGGTAGACTCCGTGAAGGAGAACAAAAAACTGCGCGGCGGCATATTCAGCATGTGGTTGTATTTACCGTAGAACAGTTTGGAAGTAAAAGTAGCTATTATAGTTATGATTGCATGTATATTAACGGGCCATCCCGAAGAGGAGGCATCCGGATCATCAAGTGATCTTCCGCAAGGGTTGTCGCAGTTGCACGAGCGAGCTCGGCGGGCAATGCGGAGTGTAGCCAAGGCCTTATGGCCATCCGACTCCCCTCCAGGGAGTATGGAGAAGCTTGTAGAGCTGTTCAAGGGAGCGCGGCGGCGTATCCGACTGTGGAAGATATCGGCCTGCCGAGAGGGTGCGCAAGAAGCCTGAGCCATGTTAAAAACACGATATACCAAGCTGGATCCGAATCACATGGCCCGGGTCGGACCGCTAGGGTCAAATGGGGAAGAAATTCCTATTAGTTTAGTGTATGGCCAAGTAGAGGTGGCTGCTAGATACTCCCAACAGGATTGTAAATTGGACCGCCTGTTGGATGGTATAGAGGAGGAAGTTTTTGATTCCTAAGTGACTATATACTTTCCTTGTAGCTGGATAATAAAAACAATTGTCATGGCCGACCTGTTCACTTCAACCTCTGGACCCGAAGGTGTAGAGTGTTTCCGAATACCCTAACGGTAGAATATACCAGGGTATGCATGGGAACCAGGCGTAGGGGTCATAGGTGCTTGAACATACAATGTGTATCTGGCTAGTTATGTCATATTACATTATGTAAGAAACATCTTCCAGAGAGAATAGTTCCGTTAAGGGTTCCTTTCCCTGGGTGTGCATGCGTTTAATGTGCATGTCCGAACTGTGATTGAAAAAATCATAGAGTAAGTAACTTCTGGGGTTTCATAATGGAGTGAATGCGGAAACATCTTTAATTCGCCGACCGAATATTCCCTTAAGAACGCTAGCTTTCGGCTTCACCCAGTCTGAGGTACATATCCGTATGACCCGGCAGTAACAATTGCAGAGGTGCTCCCTTTATTCCCTAGCCGAACTAACGGGAACGTAGGGCATAAGCACAGGAGCCAGGCAACCCAGCTTGGCCAAAACTTAAGTCATATCGATGCATATAATGGCGAAGAAAAGGTACATATGCGGAAATGCATATGTGGTGAGCTTGATGCTCAAAGGATAGTAGCAAGCTTCTGTAAAAGAAGCCCCCAGGTATAATGAATGTACATATGTGGAGATGTACGCATCAGGGGAGGACGGTCTAGCCGTACTAAAGTCGTAGGGCTAAAGAGCAAAATGAAAAAAGATAAAAAATGAAAAGAGAGAAAAAATAACGTTAATAACAGGAGGAAGGAGACGAACACAGAGTTCGGCGCTAGGCATAAAATAGTCGGAGTCTGGCCGCGTTCTAGGGGTTCGGCTCCAGGTGATTGTCTGACGCATCACGCAAGAGATACGCTCCTCCGGTGAGGACTTCGTCAATGATGAAGGGACCCTGCCACTTGGGCTTGAGTTTGTCCTTTTTCTTCTCCGGCGGGTGTAGAACAAGTTCACCAACGTTATAAGTCTTGGCCCATACTTCTCTGCTTTGATACCTGCGAGCCTGTTGTTGATAAAATGCGGAACAGGCTTTTGCGACGTCGCGCTCCTCCTCTAGGGCATCTAAGCTGTCCTACCGATCAAGCTCGGCTTCTCTCTCTTCGTACATGCGCACTCGAGGTGAGTCATGAATAATATCGTAGGGTAACACTGCTTCCGCACCGTACACCATGAAGAAAGGTGTATATCTAGTAGTGCGGTTGGGCGTGGTCCACAACCCCTAGAGTACGGAGTCAAGTTCCGCCACCCAGTGCTTTTCTGATTCTTTCAAAGACCGCACTAGTCTAGGTTTGATGCCGCTCATAATAAGACCATTAGCCCGTTCGACTTGACTGTTTGTCTGCGGGTGATAGACAGAGGCGTAATCGAGCTTAATGCCCAGATTAGCGCACTAGGTTTTCACTTCATCGGCTGTGAAATTAGAGCCATTATCGGTGAGTATGCTGTATAGGAAACCATAACGGTGTACCACGCCGGATATGAAATCTATTACTGGCCCCGCTTCGGTCGTTTTGACTGGTTTGGCCTCTATCCACTTAGTGAATTTATCCACCATGACCAGCAGATACTTTCTCTTATGGCTTCCTCCTTTAAGGGGTCCGACCATATCGAGTCCCCAGGCCGCAAAAGGCCAAGTGATGGGGATTGCTTGTAAGGCAGTGGGGGGCATATGGCTTTGGTTGGCGAAGAGTTGGCATCCGATGCAACATTGGACAAGGTCCTGTGCGTCTGCTCGGGCCGTCGGCCAATAAAATCCTATACGGAAGGCCTTGCTAACAAGGGCCCGAGCTGCGGCGTGGTGATCGCCGAGTCAGGCGTGAATTTCGGCCAAGAGTTGTCGCCCCTCTTCCTCGAAGATACATCTTTGAAGAACTCCAGTAGCGCTTTTCTTATAGAGCTCTTCGTCATGAACCTTGTAGGCCTCCGAACGGCGGACAATGCAGCGGGCCTCATTCTGGTCCTCGGGAAGCTCCTTCCTGTTAAGGTAGGCCAGGAAGGGTTCGGTCCATGGGGCAATGACTGCCATGATGAGATGCGCTGACGGTGTTATTTTGATGGCTGATCCTCCGATGATGTTGGTGTTTTCGGAATCTGGGGTTATGTTCGGATCCGGACTAGTGTTGTCGTTTTCCCCCTGCCACACCACGGATGGCTTAAAAAGCCTTTCCAGAAAGATATTAGGTGGAACAGGGTCGCGCTTAGCGCCGATATGAGCAAGGGCGCCCGCCGCCTGATTACTTTCTCGAGCCACAGGGTGGAACTCGAGCCCCTCGAACCGGGCCGACATTTTTATGACGGCATTACGGTAAGCTGCCATCTTTGGATCTTTGGCGTCGAAGTCTCCATTTATTTGAGATATTGTAAGGTTTGAGTCCCCGCGCACTTCTAGGCGTTGTATGCCCATGGAGACAGCCATCTGGAGACCATGCAATAAGGCCTCGTATTCGGCTGCATTGTTGGAGTCTGTGTATAGTATTTGGAGTATGTACTGAACGACGTCTCCAGTTGGTGACGTTAAGACGACGCCCGCCCCTAGCCCTATCGGCATTTTGGAGCCATCGAAATACATGACCCAATTGGAATATGCGTCGTACTCTTTGGGGAGTTTGGCCTCTGTCCATTCAGCGACGAAGTCAGCCAGTACTAGGGATTTAATAGCTCGATGTGGTTTTTATGTAATATCAAATGGAAGGAGCTCAGTGGCCCATTTAGCAATCCTGCCCGTGGCATCGCGGTTGTTTATGATGTCCTTGAGTGGTACTTTGGAGGCCACCATGATAGAACACTCCTAGAAGTAGTGACGGAGCTTTCGGGGTGCCATGAAGACCGCGTATGCTATCTTTTGATAATGGGGGTACCGGGATTTGCATGGTGTAAGGATAGTGGATACGTAGTATACTGGCTTCTGAAGCGGGAATTTGTGTCCGTCCTGTTCTCGTTCGACGACAAGCACGACGCTCACCACCTGATGTGTTGCCGATATGTATAACAACATCAGTTCGCCGATGTTTGGCACGGCCAGGATCAGGTCGCTCACAAGAAGGGTTTTTATTTCCTGCAGTCCGGCTGTTGCCGCGTCCGTCGACTCGAAGTGATCGGTTCGCCGTAGAAGGTGATAGAGTGGCAGTGCCTTTTCTCCCAATCTGGAGATAAAGCAGCTTAGAGCTGTCACATAACCCGCGAGCTTTTGGACTTGTTTAAGGTCTATTGGCATAGCCAATTGTGATAGAGCTCGGATTTTGGCTGGATTTGCTTCAATTCCTCTGTTGGAAACGATGAAGCCCAGCAGTTTTCCGGCGGGGAGGCCGAAAACGCACTTTTCAGGATTGAGCTTAATGTCATACGCGCGGAGGTTATCGAATGTGAGACGTAAATCGTCTATTAATGTTTCGATGCGCCTAGTTTTTATGACGACGTCGTCCACATAAGCTTCAACTGTCTTTTCGATCTATTTCTCCAGGCATGTTTGAATCATGCGTTGGTATGTGGCGCCGGCGTTCTTGAGCCCGAAGGGCATGGTGTTGAAGCAGAATGGCCCATATGGGGTAATGAATGCTGTTGCAGCTTGATCGGACTCCTTCATTTTGATTTGATGGTATCCGGAATATGCATCAAGGAAACACAGTGAGTCATGTCCTACGGTAGCATCAATGATTTGATCAATGCGGGGGAGGGGAAGGGATCCTTAGGGCAAGCCTTATTGAGGTCTTTAAAATCGACGCACAACCGCCAGGATTTGTCCTTCTTTGGTACCATCACCAGGTTTGCCAGCCAGTCCGGATGTTTTATTTCTCTGATGAATCCGGCCTCAATTAGCTTGGCTAGATCCTCCCCCATAGCTTGACGTTTGGGTTTGGAAAAGCGCCGCAGTGTTTGCTTGACCGGTTTATATCCATTTAATATATTGAGGCTGTGTTTGGCCAACTAGCGTGGGATTCCTGGCATATCAGAAGGGTGCCAGCCCAATATATCCCAATTCTCTCGCAGAAACTCTCATAGCGTGGCATCAACTGTTGGGTCTAATTGTGCTCCGATGGATGTTGTCTTCTTGGGGTCCGTTGGATGGACATGGAATTTGACTATTTCTTCTGCTGGTTTGAAGGAGGTGGATTTGGGTCGTTTTTCTAGGACCATGATACGTCTCCATCGTATCTACTTTTCCAAACACTTTCGCCCTTGTTTTGGACTCTAACTTGCATGATTTGAATGGAACTAACCCGGACTGACGCTATTTTCAGCAGAATTACCATGGTGTTATTTATGTGCAGAAACAAAAGTTCTTGAAATGACCTGAAACTTCACGGAACAACTTTTCGGAAATAATAAAAAAATCCTTGCAAAAGATGAAGGCCAGGGGGCCCACCACCTGTCCACGAGGGTGGGGGCGCGTCTGCCCCCCTAGGGCGCGCCCCCTACCTCGTGGGCCCCCTGGAGCTCCTCCGACCTCAACTCCAACTCTATATATTTGGTTTCGGGGAGAAAAAAACCAGAGAGAAGAATTCATCGCGTTTGATGATACAGAGCCACCGCCAAGCCCTAAAACCTCTCGGGAGGGCTAATCTGGAGTCCGTTCGGGGCTCCAAATAGGGGAATCCGTCGCCATCGTCATCATCAACCATCCTCCATCACCAATTTCATGATGCTCACCGCCGTGCGTGAGTAATTCCATCGTAGGCTTGCTGGCCGGTGATGGGTTGGATGGGATCTATCATGTAATCGAGTTAGTTTTGTTAGGGTTTGATCCCTAGTACCCACTATGTTCTGAGATTGATGTTGCTATGACTTTGCTATGCTTAATGCTTGTCACTAGGGCCCGAGTGCCATGATTTCAGATCTGAACCTATTATGTTTTCATCAATATATGAGAGTTCTTGATCCTATCTTGCAAGTCTATAGTCACCTATTATGTGTTATGATCTGTTAACCCCGAAGTGACAATAATCGGGATACTTACCGGTGATGACCATAGTTTGAGGAGTTCATGTATTCACTATGTGTTAATGCATTGTTCCGGTACTCTATTAAAAGGAGGCCTTAATATCCCTTAGTTTCCAACAGGACCCCGCTTCCACAGGAGGGTAGGACAAAAGATGTCATGCAAGTTCTTTCCCATAAGCACGTATGACTATATTCCAAATACATGCCTACATTACATTGATGAACTGGAGCTAGTTCTGTGTCACCCTAGGTTATGATTGTTACATGATGAACCGCATCCGGCATAATTCTCTATCACCGATCCATTGCCTACGAGCTTTCCATATATTGTTCTTCGCTTATTTACTTTTCCGTTGCTATTGCTATCATCACTACAAAATACCAAAAACATTACTTTTGCTATCATTACCTTTTGCTACCGTTACCACTACTATCATATTACTTTGCTACTAAACACTTTGCTGCAGATACTAAGTTTCCAGGTGTGGTTGAATTGATAACTCAGCTGCTAATACTTGAGAATATTCTTTGGCTCCCCTTGTGTCGAATCAATAAATTTGGGTTGAATACTCTACCCTCGAAAACTGTTGCGATCCCCTATACTTGTGGGTTATCAGACCACATCCTCCCTGTCCACCGTGGAGCGCGGCGCGGTTAATTCTTCGGCCGCGAGGGCTTCAAATAATGCCTCGAGGGCCAAGGATGCAGTTTTATTCTCGACGCGGAGTGCTATGTCCGGATCACTAGCTAGAGTGAATATACCGCTGGGCCAAGGCATCTTGAGCTTCATGTATCCATAATGGGGTACCGCTTGGAAGCGCGTAAATGCATCTCGCCCTAAGAGGGCGTGATATCTGTTGTTGAAAGGGGCCACTTGGAAGGTTATTTCTTTGGACCGATAATTCTCTGGCGTGCCGAATACCACGTCGAGTGTTATTTTTCCCGCACACCACGCCTCCCGACTAGGAATAATTCCTCGGAAGGTTGTGCTGCTTTGCTCAATGCGGCTCCTGTCTATTTCCATTTTGTGGAGTGTATCTTCGTAGATGAGGTTTAGTCCGTTGCCGCCGTCCATGAGGATCTTGGTGAGCCGAAAGCCGTCCACGATTGGACTGAGGACCAAGGCGGCCGGTGCTCGGACTGTCCTGTATTTTGGCTCGTCGCCGACATTAGAAGTTATAGCCATGTCATTCCAAGGGTTTATCGCTGCTATTTGACAGACTTCGGCGAGTCCGCGTAGTGCTCTTTTGCGCCTATTGTTTGAGGCGAATTTCTTGAAGACCATCAGTACTTTGGGGTCGTTGTCCTTTGGGGGGTGTTGTTCTGGGTTATTCTTGGTGAGGATATCCTCGCCGCTCTTGGCCACTTGCCAGAGTATCCAACATGCTCTAAGGCTATGTGTTGGTATGTTATCCGGTGTTGCATGCATTTTACATGGCCCATCAAGCCATCCTTCCAGAATGGTTCCGCACCCCACACCGGACTTGTATTTCTTTACTATTGAACCGGGCGTGTTGCAAGGGTGCACCCTTTTCGCCTGAATAAGGGGTTGAGTGGGGACTGATGATTCCCAATGAGTTGCTTGAGTTTTCCAGGCGCTTTCCATTGCACTGTACTTTTGTACGATAGTTGCCAAGTCAGCGAAGTGTAGGATGCGACGACGCATGATGGCGTTGAGGATTCCTTCGTCCCTGCAATTGTTGCGGAACTCTGAGATCGCTTCCTTGTCACGGCAATCTTTAATCTTTTTTTGACAGGAAGGAATCTGGCCCAGAAGTGGTGGACCGTTTCCTGAGACTGCTGTTTTATGCTCATGAGAGTGCTTGTATTCGGGTGGGTGGGTGGATTTAAATCTGAACCCTGCCACAGTTTTGGATCCGGAGTCTGAAGGTCTTCCGAACTTAGCAGATCGGGCTCCGGGATGTCCACTAATTTCTTAGGCCCGTCGTCCATTCTATGTTCGGAGGGCAGGATGCTTCACCTCATGGGTAGGTGTCCAGCTCTTCGAGACTGGAGATCCGGACATAGTCCATCCTTAATATGGAGGAAGAGTTGTCGACTCGCTCCTCGACTATCGCTATCTGGTGGGAGATCGGCGGAGATTTGATTTCTCTCTGATCGGGTTTAAGCCCAATCCGATCGTAGTCTGTAGCGATCCCCAGGGCGGCGATGCGATCTAGGAGCTCGTTTAAGGACGAAAGATCTGCCGGATCCATCTGCTTGGAGTGTTTGGAGTCGATACGAAGGGGGTTTTAGATGACTCGAGAGGTCATCATCGGCTTAACGACCGAACGGGCGGTCATGGTAAAGCCGCCGGAGGGTTTGACTTGGAGCTAGCGTTCCTCCGATGGCGATATTATCCTCCGATGGCGATATTATCTTGTTGTCGACGGCACAGTGGAACTCTCAATGAAAGCACCAATGTCGGTGTCAAAACCGGCGGATCTCGGGTAGGGGGTCCCGAACTATGCGTCTGAGGTCGATGGTAACAGGAGTCAAGGGACACGATGTTTACCCAGGTTCGGGCCCTCTCTACGGAGGTAATAACCTACGTACTGCTTGTTTGATATTGATAAATACGAGTATTACAAGAGTTGATCTACCTCGAGATCGTAATGGCTAAACCCTAGAGGTCTAGCTTGTATGGCTATGATGATGAATCTCTCCCTCCGGACTAAGTCCTCCGGTTTATATAGACACCGGGAGGATCTAGGGTTACATAAGGTCGGTTACAAAGAAAGGAATCTACATATTTGGTTGCCAAGCTTGCCTTCCTCGCAAAGGAGAGTCCCATCCGAACACGAGTGCAGTCTTCGGTCTTTGTATCTTCACAGCCCATCAGTCCGGCCCATGGCTAACAGGCCGGACGCCCGAGGACCCCTTAGTCCAGGACTCCCTCAATCATCACCTTTCCTTTTTACACTTTTTCCTTTGGCAAGCACTTCATGTTGGAGCGATCCAGATATATATATATATATATCCACTTGGATGTAGGTTTTCATAAATTATTATTGTTGACATTACCCTTGAGGTAAAAGGTTGGGAGGCGAAACTATAAGCCCCTATTTTTCTCTGTGTCTGATTAAAACTTTGAACCCATAAATATCACATGAGTGTTAGCAATTGTGAAAGATTAAATGATAGTTGAGTATGTGGAGTTTGCTGAATCAAAGCTCTTACATAGACCCTTCCCGGAAATAAGATGAATTGCAGTTGTTTGATGACTAAGAGCATGGTTTGTTAGTTTTCAAGAAAGTTTATGATCTATACTTTAACATGTGAATAGCTTGTTACTTGATCATGAGAAGTTTTATGAGATGAACTACTGTTATGACATATAACGATGCTAGAAAAGGTGATTGAAATTATCATTGATGAAACTTGTGCACATGCTAGCATTCCCACTTCATAAATTATTTCTTTTATCATTTACCTACTCGAGGACGAGCAGGAATTAATCTTGGGGATGCTGATACGTCTCCAACGTATCTATAATTTATGAAGTATTCATGCTATTATATTATCCATCTTAGATGTTTAATGGGCCTTTATATGCTGTTTTATATGATTTTTGGGACTAACCTATTAACCTAGAGCCCAGTGCTAGTTTCTATTTTTTCCTTGTTTTTGAGTATCACGGAAAAGGAAAATCAAATGGATTAAAATTGGCCTAAAATTCACGGAGATTGTTTTTGGACCAAAAGAAGCCCACGGAGTACCGAAGATGGACCAGAGGAGTCCCGAGGCCACCACGGGGGAGGGGGCGCGCCCTACCCCCCTGGGGGCACCCCCCTATCTCGTGGCCGCCTCGGGGACCCCCTAACTTGTTCCCGACTCCAACACCTCTTATATATACCCAAACTTCCAAAAACAAACCTAGATCGGAAGTTCCGCCGCCGCAAGCCTTTGTAGCCACGAGAAATCAATCTAGGCCCTCTCTGGCACCCTGTCGGAGGGGGCCATCATCACCAGAGGCTATGGAGGAGGATCCCGGAGGGGTCATTGAGGGAGTCCTGGACTAAGGGGTCCTCGGGCGTTTGGCCTGTTAGCCATTGGCCAGACTGATGGGCTATGAATATACGAAGACCGAAGACTGCACCCGTGTCCGGATGGGACTCTCCTTGGCGTGGAAGGCAAGCTTGGCGACTAAATATGTAGATTCCTTTCTTTGTAACAGACCTTGTGTAACCCTAGATCCTCCCGGTGTCTATATAAACCGGAGGACTTAGTCCGGAGGATATACATTATCATAGCCATACAATTTAGACCTCTAGGGTTTAGCCATTATGATCTCGTGGTAGATCAACTCTTGTAATACTCATATCCATCAAGATCAATCAAGCAGGACGTAAGCGGTAGGCGTAAGCGAGGCGGTTGGCCTTCGCCTAGTGCCTAGGCAGTGCCTAAGCGCCCTAGGCGCGGCCTAGGCGGTAATATAATTTTTACTTGTACTGTCTCTGTGATTATTATATAGGTGTTGATATTAGTTTAGGGCATATAAATAAGTTAACTATGATCTAGTGCCATTGGAATATAACCCGTTTGGCATATTAGTGCAGTATGTGGCAGGATTTCTTACTTGGGTAGATAATTCCTTGCTTGCCCTGCCTAGACCTCCATTTATGCCCTAGGTGAGGCGTTTGGCCACTACCTAGCGCCTAGGTGTGCCTAAGCGCCTCCTAGGCACTGCCTTTTCCAACAGAGCGTAGGGTATTACCTCCATAAAGAGGGCCCGAACCTGGGTAAAACATGGTGTCCCCTGTCTCCTGTTACCATCGACCTGAGATGCACAGTTCGGGACCCCCTACCCGAGATCCGCCGGTTTTGACACCGACATTGGTGCTTTCATTAAGAGTTCCACCGTGTCATCATCAAGAGGTTCGATGGCTCCTTCAACCATCTACAACGATGCTGCCCAAGGGGGAGCCTTCCTCCCCGGACAGATCTTCGTGTTCGGCGGCGTCGCTCTGTGGGCCAACTCGCTTGGCTATCTGGAGCAGATCGAAAGCTATGCCCCTGGCCATCAGGTCAGATTTGGGAGCTCGAACTACGTTGCGGACACCCGTGGAGACTTGATCTTCGTCGGATTCGAGACCGCGGCTACCACTCCTGGTCACCCCGAGGGACATGACCTAAATTTGTCGTCGGACCGCATCCAGGAGACAGCTCCCATAACCGCTCTGACCTTAGATCCAGAGCAGACTCCGCCATCAAAGGACGGGAGGATCGACCCCACCAGGGAGGCCACATATTCCACATTGTTGGAGCCGCACATAGACTTGAAGTCACACGATACCTGTGCCACCGGAACTCCGGACTCGTTTTCGGACGTAAGTTCCGAACCATGTTAGCCCGCGGACGCTGAACTTGATCGTTTATCGATCTTCGAATTCAGCGCCGCAGACATCTTCCAGCACTCGCCTTTGGGCGACATGCTAAACTCATTAAAGAACATGTCCTTGTCGGAGGACTCACAGCCGAACTATATCCGGTTCAAACTAGGGGCTGATGATGGAGAATTTTGCTCCCCATCCTCCACCCACTTCATAGCCATGGTTGAGGATTTAACCTACACACTTGATTATGACTCCGAGGACATCAACGGTATGGACGATGATGCCGGAGAAGAAGAGGCCCAGAACCCGCCATTCACCGGATGCTGGACAGCCACTTCCTCGTATGATGTATACATGGTGGATGCACCAAAGGAGAACAGCGGCGATGACAAGGAAGATCCAACTGAGGATAAACCCTCTGAAATACAATCCAAGCGCCAGCGTCAGCGGAGCCGCTCTAAGTCACGCAGTAGTAAAGACAGCAACACTGGCACAGGAGAAGATAACACTCCAGAAGGTGCCGAAGACAACGAAGACCTCGTTGAAATAGCTAATGAACAAGATGAACGGGAAGATGGGCAGGTTAGCCTTGGTAAACAGGCCACGCACGAAGACTCAGAGGACAGAAGTTATCTTCCGCTCTCCGAGGATGAGGTGAGCCTCGGCACCGACGATTTCATCATGCCTGAGGAACCTCTTGAGCAGGAGCACTTCAAGCGCCAGCTAATAGCCACTGCAAGGATCCTAAAAAAGAAGAAGAAGCAGCTTCAAGATGATCAAGATCTGCTCAACGATAAATGGACCGATGTCCTAGCAGCTGAAGAATACGGCCTCCAGCACCCAACCAAAAGTTACCCAAAGCGAAAATTGCTACCTCAGTTTGACGAGGAGGCGCCGGAATACATACCGCCATCGTACCATGCGGCTGACTGACCACCACGTGGTCGGGACAAAATGGCAACTCAAGCCGAACACCAGCCCGCCCCGCCTCATCGCACAGGTAGGAGTAAATTAGCCCACGGACATACATATGACCTCCGGCAAAACCTGAACAATAAAGCAGGACATACCAGATCAATCTACGGATCTCGAGGACGTGCCTCGACACGCAACGACGGCCACCTATTCGGACGTGACAAACTTAGTCATGTGTGGGCTGAAAACCGCAGACGGACTCCATCAGAGCTACGTCGCGATACGGCCCGATATAGAGGCGCCGCACACCCTCATTGCTTCACTGATGAGGTCATGGATCATGAATTCCCAGAAGGGTTCAGACCCGTGAATATAGAATCATACGATGGAACCACGGACCCTGCAGTGTGGATCGAAGACTTCATTCTCCACATTCATATGGCCTGCGGCGATGACCTCCACGCCATCAAATACCTCCCTTTTAAAACTCAAGGGGCCAGCTCGGCACTGGTTAAACAACCTTCCTGGAAATTCCATCGGCAGCTGGGAGGACTTGGAAGAAGCCTTCCTCGACAACTTCCAAGGTACATATGTCCGGCAACCAGACGCCGATGACTTAAGCCACATAGTTCAACAACCTGGAGAGTCCGCCAGGAAATTCTGGACTAGGATCTTAACCAAAAAGAACCAAATCGTCAATTGTCCGGATGCCGAAGCCCTAGCAGCCTTCAAACACAGGATCTGCGATGAATGGCTCGCTCGCCACCTCGGCCAAGAAAAGCCAAAATCCATGGCAGCCCTCACGGCACTAATGACCTGCTTTTGTGCGGGTGAGGACAGTTGGTTGGCCCGTAGCAAAAACAATGCAAGCAATGCTGGCACCCCTGAAGTTAAAGATAAAAAAGACAAGTATCGACGGAACACATACAAGCATCGAAACAACAGTGATAACACCAAGGATACGGCGGTCAATGCCGGACTCGGTGGCTCTAAGTCCGGTCAGCGGAAGAAGCCGTTCCAAAAGAACAATTCAGGCTCATCCAGCTTGGACCGCATACTTGATCGTCCATGCCAGATTCATGGCACCCCGGACAAACCACTCAATCATACAAATAGAGATTGCTGGGTTTTTAAACAGGTCGGCAAATTAAACACCGAGAACAGGGAAAAGGGATCGCAAAGCGAGGATGATGACAAAGAGCCCCGACAACCAAACACAGGGGGGCAAAAGAAGTTTCCCCCTCAGGTCAAAACGGTGAACATGATATACGCTACCCACATCCCCAAGAGGGAGCGCAAGCGTACACTCAAGGACGTCTACGCGATAGAGCCAGTTGCCCCAAAATTTAATCCATGGTCGTCATGCCCGATCACTTTTGATCATCGGGATCATCCGAACAGTATCCATCACGGTGGCTCAGGCGCACTAGTCCTAGACCCAATAATTGATGGGTTCCACTTGACTCGCATCCTTATGGACGGAGGTAGCAGCCTCAATCTGCTCTATCAGGATACAGCGCGAAAAATGGGCATTAACCCATCACGGATCAAGCCCACCAGGACTACCTTCAAAGGAGTCATACCAGGTGTAGAGGCCCGCTGTATGGGCTCAATCACACTAGAGGTTGTCTTCGGATCTCCGGACAACTTCCGAAGCGAGGAGTTAATCTTCGTTATCGTCCCCTTCCGCAGCGGCTATCACGCATTGCTCGGACGAACTGTGTTTGCTCGATTCAACACAGTACCACACTATGCTTATCTCAAGCTCAATATGCCTGGTCCACGCGGCGTCATAACGGTCAACAGAAATATGGAACGCTCCCTCCGTACAGAAGAGCACACAACTGCCTTAGCAGCAGAAGTACAGAGCGGCCTTCTCAAGAAGAACCTTAATTCGGCTGCCGAGCCCACGGACACCGTTAAGAGAGTCCGAACTACTCTGCAGCAGGAGAGCTTGGCTCGCCAGGAGCTCGACTAGCAATCTGGCCTCCGTCTCAGTCCTGATAAAGTGGTGGCATTTGTGTCGCGCGTACATAACTACGCACTCAAAACCCCATGGGCATCGACGGAGGCATAGCTAGCTTGTGGTCCATAGTACGGCTCAACCGACATCGGATACACACATACTTTCACTTTTACTTGTTTCCTTTTCAGGTCTCAATCCCACAGGCCCCATCTGGTGGTCTGGTCATCGGTCCTCTTGAAGGATAAACACACCAAGACGGCGAGAAACGCAGACATATGGGGACTTTTTAGGTGATTCCATTAACGATAACTCTACCTATTTTTCAAGACCCACATGCAGCTCTCCCTTTGTTTCGGCATGTCAAATAGCATGTTGCTTATCGCACTACCTGTATCAATGCGCCTTGACGTACTAATTAAATTACAATGAGAACAGTTTGCGGCTGGAGCTTTAGGACCCCAGCTTTTTACCGTTGTACCTTTTCTGTTTTCTTTCTCTTTTTCAGCTCCCCTGTGGATAACCCTATCAGGTAGCACCCGTACACTTTGGTACATTTGATGTTTTCCAGGGGCTTCATAGCAACCCACATTACGGCAACAAAAGTTTGAACACTTTTTTATAATTATAGTTCGGCACCCCGAATTTAGCATTATATGCATTGGCTCCGAATCATGTCTTTGGTCAATAGTTGGGTTTCCCGGCTCATGTGCTTGCTACCTTATGTTCCGCTATATCGGCTAAGGTAGTAAAGGGAGAACTACTGAGATTGTGCCTTGGTTTATCCAAAGGAGCACCTTAGTAGAGAAAGCCGAAAACTAACTGTCATGATGCGGCGAGAGCCGGTCCGCTGTTCAGAGGTTACAAATCGTTGGAGATTTCTTCCGCATTACGTGAAGGATTGGTACTTCCCGATCAGATGCTCACAGAACTCTAGTTCGGATACTAGGGGCTGCGCCCATGTTTTTAGTGTCAAACTCCTATGGTTAAGTGAGGGCGTTACAGCCGCATAGTCTGGTTGCCTGGTTCGTTGCGCTAAAAAACTCCTTCAAGGACCATCTAATTGGATCAAGATTATTTAGATTCCATCCCGAACACCCCCGTACTACCTATGTGGGGGCAGAAGCTGACGACTGGTTAACCCTCAGATTTCATACAACACGGCCGCACAGGAAGTAAAAATGTAAAAACATAACAAGCATTATATTGCACAATCACTTTGTTTTATCATACAAGGTAGAGGGAGCTTGAATACATTCATTCAAAGATAGTGTCTTTCACACAATGATCCACAACAATGCGGGACCCCTCCAAGACATCACCGAAGTATCGCTCGGGTGTGCGGTGCTCCTTGCCTTCCGGCGGCCCATCGGTCGCTAATTTGACAGCGTCAAGCTTCGCCCACCAGACCTTGCAATAGGAGAAGGCCAGACATGCACCCTCGATGCAGAAGGGCCGCTTGACGATGTCCAGCCGAGGACAGGCATCCCCTAGTCGCTTCACGAGGCCGAAGTAACTGCCAGGGTATAGCTTTGGCTGGCCACAACCGGCTTATCAAATCCTTCATGGCCAGTTCGGCCACCCTATGCAACTCTACCAGCTGTTTTAGCTAATCGCTGAAGGACACCGGATGTTCTGGCGCAAGATATTGCAACCAGAACAACTTCTCCACGGAGCTCTCTTCTTCGGCTCAGAAGAACTCTGCGGTGTCAGCCACACTGCGTGGCAGATTAGTAAAAGCCCCTGGAGAACTCCGAATCCGGGTTAGTAAACAATATTTCATCTTCACATTCTTGCTTTGCATATTGAATGCCTTACCTGCCGCGATCTTCCTGGCCTCCCAGATCTCCTGGAGGGCGCCCTGGGCCTCATTCTGGGCTGCCTCCACACTCTGACGAGCCTTTGCGATTTCGGTCTCTTGAATTGACGCATCGCGCTCCAAGGCCTCGCACTTCTTCACCGCGTCCTTGAGCTCCTGTTGGACCTCGTTGACCCGGGCCTTAAGCTTCTTCCGAGCGGCCTGCTCGTTGACAGCCTTCCCTTCAACTTCGACCAGGGCCTTTCTCAGGGCCTCGACCTCGGTCGTCGCCTTTGTACTCATCATGGCATTTCGGTCATTGCATATCATTTTCCTTTTTCGAATACATAACAGTTTATTACTTACCTTGTTTTTCCTGGAGCTGCCTCTTCACTTGGCTCAGCTCCTCCTCGGCCACCACCAGTTTCTGCTTCAGTCCAGAAACTTCGGCAGTATGCGATGTTGCGGCCAACAGCGACGCCTGTGTTTACATTTTAGAAAAATTTAGTTAGTTTCCTCCAATAGGAGATTGATCCTCTATCCTGCTTTTTCTCTCTGAACACCGGACAGTGTCTCAGGGGCTACTGTCTATATTGGGATTTTCTCTTTTTTGCGTCGCTTACCTCAAAACCTGTCAGCAGGCTGTTGCAGGCTTCGGTTAGTCCGCTCTTGGCGGACTGAACTATTTCAATTACCGTGCCCATAAGGACACGGTGCTCATCCACAATGGAAGCGCCTCACAGCGCTTCCAGCTGATTATCCGGTGCCCCTGGTTGGACAGGGGTCACCGGCGGAATAGGCATCCCCCCTTCTTTCGAAGGAGGTTGCGTGTTAGATTCCGGAGCCGCAACGGTCTCCGGAATCGAGTCCGGCTGAGGGCCGAACTGAATAGGGCCCTCCCCACCAGTCTCCTTGGGGATTGATTCCCCTGGTATCCGGTGACAGGGGTTTCGCCTTCTGGTGCCTCCTGAGCCTCTCCCCCGCCTGGAACAGTCCTTCGGGACAGCACCTCCGCATCGTCCTTGGCCTTGGGGGAGTGAGTGGCCGGTGGTGACTCGCTGGCCATCGCCTTAGAATCCAGCGAACCTCCTGACGAGGATCGCGGGGAGCTGTTGTGGGTCGGACTACAATAACATAACCAATCATGTCAATGCAATGAGGAGGAGAAACTTTGTGGGCGGATATAAGTCTTAGCACTTACGATGCAGCCCGCAGCTTAGTGCGGGGGCGTTGCTCCGAACTGCTTTCAACATCCCATGCGGAGCTGCCCAAGAGTGGGCCTTTCCCCTTCTTGGGCGCCTCCGCCTCCAGAATGGTGGAGGCCGCCCTCTTTTTCTTCCCCTCATCAGGGGAGGGTTGTTTTCCTCCTCCTCATCATCGTCGTCTTCGATGGCGGAGGATTGAGTCTTATCTTCGGACATTGCGTCCGAAGCACCTTTGCGGCGGGGGCCACTCTGGACCCCCTTGTCCTTCCCTGTGGCCTTCTTCTCCGGAGCCTTGTAGGGCGACGGCACCAGCATCTTCGCTAAACGCGGGATGACTGGTTCTTCAAGCAGCGGAGCCGGACATTGGATCCGCTTCGCCCTCTCCATCCAGTCCTGAAGAAACGATGACAATAAAAGCTTAGTCATCATCCTTGAAACAGGCAAGTAAGGGATGCAGTAAGAATAACATACCTCGTTGGCGAGGTGGTTAATGTCATGACCGCGGTCCGAATCTGTGGCCGGCGGTGTTTCGTTACCCTTAAAAAGCAACCTCCAGGCATCTTCGTGAGTGGTTTCGAAGAGCCTCTTCAAGGTATGGTGCTTCTTCGGATTGAACTCCCATAGAGGGCGGCTTCGGCTTTGGCATGGGAGAATTCGGGGAACTAGCATCACCTGGATTATATCGACGAGTTTGATATCTTTATCCACCATGCTTTGAATGCGCGTTTGCAGCGCTATCAGCTCGTCTGGCGAACACCAGTTCGGGCCCTTCTCGACCCAGGAGGTGAGTCGCATGGGAGTGCCAGAGTTGAATTCGGTAGTTGCGGCCCAGGTGGTGCCGCGGGGTTCTGTGATATAGGACCAATGTTTCTGCCATTCTTTTACAGTCTCCACGCAAGTGCCTTTTGGCCAGGAGACATTGGCCAGCTTGCTCACCATGGCGCCTCCGCACTCCGCGTGCTGGCCATCCACCACCTTTGGCTTCAGATTGAAGACCTTGAGCCACAGCCCGAAGTAGGGTTGGATGCAGAGTAAGGCCTCACACACGACCATGAACGCCGAGATGTTGAGGAGGGAGTTCGGGGATAGATCATGGAAGTCTATCCCGTAGTAGAACATCACCCCGCGGACGAAGGGGTGGAGTGGAAACCCTAACCCGTGGAGGAAATGAGGGATGAATACTACCCTCTCGTTGGGCTTCGGCATGGGAACGATTTGTCCCTGGACCAGAAGGCGGTGGGCAATTCCCTTCGCCAGGTACCCGGCCGCCCGAAGCTCGGCGATGTCCTCCTCCTGGACGGAGGAGGCCATCCACTTGCCTTGACCTCCGGATCCGGACATGGTTGAGTGCTTGCTCGAGACAGAGAAGATGAGAACTTGAGCGCTGGAGCTCAAGAATGGAAGGGCAGAGGAAGAGATAAGGCATTGGTGAAGAAAAGGGATTCTTATCTCCTTATAAAGGCAGTAGATATTGGACGCCTCCCCACTTGCCTTAAAATTTTCCTACTCCCAAGGGCTGTGTAAACGGCACGGTTGGGTTACCCACGCCCGTATTGATGAGAATCCCATAATAAGGGGACACGATCTCTGCTTTGACAACACGTGCCAATGGCAACCGCGTCTCGAAATGTGGAGCGGCAGACGAAAAACGGTTCGAAATTATGACCGGACAGATGTGATGTCATGTTACGGAAAGTTGTCAGCTGATAGGAAAGTGTAAAGTTATATTTTCTCTGTGGTTGTGTGTGGTGTGGGTTATAGGTCCGGACACGTCGATACATCCGAAGACTATTTTGGAATTCGGAAGGAGGAACCCGCCTTGCAATGCCGAAGACAGGCCTACGTGCCGGATACCTTGTCATTGAAGCCAGGTTCAGGGGCTACTAAGGGAGTCCTGGACTAAGGGGTCCTCGGGCGTCTGGCCTGTTAGCCACGGGCCGGACTGATGGGCTGTGAATATACAAAGACCGAAGACTGCACCCGTGTCCGGATGGGACTCTCCTTGGCGTGGAAGGCAAGCTTGGTGACTAAATATGTAGATTCCTTTCTTCGTAACCGACCTTGTGTGACCCTAGATCCTCCCAGTGTCTATATAAACCGACTTAGTCCACAGGATATACATTATCATAGCCATACAAGTTAGACCTCTAGGGTTTAGCCATTACGATCTCGTGGTAGATCAACTCTTGTAATACTCATATTCATCAAGATCAATCAAGCGGGATGTAGGGTATTACCTCCATAGAGAGGGCCCGAACCTGGGTAAAACATTATGTCCCCTGTCTCCTGTTACCATCGACCTTAGACGCACAGTTCGGGACCCCCTACCCGAGATCCGCCGGTTTTGACACCGACAGCCATCATCATCATGAAGGCAAAGGACCAGAGGGAGAACCTATCCCCATTCAAGGGGGAGGCCATGGAGGAGGAAGCACAAGGGGGAGAACCTCTCCTCCTCTCTCTCGGTGGCGCCGGAGTGCCATCGGGAGGGGAATCATCGTTGCGGTGATCGTCTTCATCAACATCACCATCATCATCACCATCCTCATCTCTTTTACGCGGTCCACTCTCCCGCACCCCGTTGTAATCCCTACTTGAACATGGTGCTTTATGCCACATATTATGATCCAATGATGTGTTGCCATCCTATGATGTTTTGAGTACATTTCCTTTGTCTATGGGTTGATTGATGATCTAGATTGGTACGAGTTGTATGTTTTATTTTGGTGCTGTCCTATTGTGCCCTCTGTGTCACACAAGCGTGAGGGATTCCCGCTATAGGCTGTTGCAATACGTTCATGATTTGCTCACAGTGGGTTGCTTGAGTGACAGAAGCATAAACCCGAGTAAGGGGGCTATTGCGTATGGGATAAAGGGGACTTGATATGTTAAAGCTATGGTTGGGTTTTACCTTAATGATCTTTAGTAGCTGCGGATGCTTACTAGAGTTATGCCTCTCTCTCATATGAAATTGCAATGAAGACTACCAGTCTTGTTAACAATTGCCTAGGATAATTCCGCACACCGACCCATCATTATTCCACACTCGCTATTTATAGTATTTAGTAATATATTCTAAGTTTATGATAACAGCACCTACTTTTATGTTTTAGCTCTCTGATATCATGCAAAGTTATCCTCTTCATACACACAACATAGTTTTATTTCTCGTTTCTATTTGGAAGAAAACGTTCGGTGTACGTAGAGTTGTATCAGTGGCAGATAGGGCTTGAGAGAATATTGATCTTACCTTTAGCTCCTTGTGGGTTCGACACTCCATACTTATCACTTCCACCATTGGGAATTGCTACGATGATTCCCTGCACTTGGGGATTATCAGTTATTGACCAGAGATGTGTCCCGATCATGTCTACATAGTTCTCAAACCCGTAGGGTCCGCACGCTTAACGTTCGATGACGATTTGTATTATGAGTTGTGTGTTTTGGTGACCGAAGTTTGTTCGGAGTCCCGGATGATATCACGGACATCACAAGCAGTCTTGAAATGGTCGAGAGGTAAAGATTGATATATTGGACGATGATATTCGGACACCAGAATGGTTTCGGAAAGGTTCGAGTATATTTCGGAGTACCGAGGGGTTACCGGGACCCCCCGGGGAAGTATTGGGCCTACATGGGCCTTAGTGGAGAGAGAGGGGAGCCCACAAGGGGTGCCCCCCATGGGAGTCTAAATTGGACTAGGGGAGGGGGCGGCGCCCCCCTTTCCCTCTCCCTCTCCTTCCTTTTCCCCTCCGATGAGAAAGGAAAAAGGGGGGCGAATCCTACTAGGAGTGGAGTCCTAGTAGGACTCTCCCCCATGGCGCGCCCCTTGGTGGTCGGCCTCCTCCTCCCCTCCTTTATATACGGGGGTAGGGGGCACCCCATAGCACATCAATTGTTCCCTTAGCCGTGTGCGGTGCCCCCCTCCATAGTTTACTCCTCCGGTCATAACGTCGTAGTGCTTAGGCGAAGCCCTGCGTGGATCACATCACCATCACCAACACCACGCCGTCGTGCTGACGGAACTCTCCCTCGACCCTGTGCTGGATCAAGAGTTCGAGGGACGTCATCGAGCTAAATGTGTGCTGAACTCGGAGGTGTCATACGTTCGGTTCTAGATCGGTTGGATCGTGAAGATGTTCGACTACATCAACCGCGTTAACCTAACACTTCGCTTTTGGTCTACAATGGTACGTGGACACACTCTCCCCTTCTCGTTGCTATGCATCTCGTAGATAGATCTTGCATGATCGTAGGAAAATCTTTGAAATTGCATGCTACGTTCCCAACAGTGGTATCAAAGCCAGGTCTATGCATAGATCATATGCACGAGTAGAACACGAAGAGTTGTGGGCGATAATAGTCATACTGCTTACCACCAACGTCTTATTTTGATTCGACAGTATTGTTGGATGAAGCGGCCCGGACCAACCTTACATGATCACGTTCATGAGACCGGTTCCACCGACACACATGCAACATGTTTTGCATAAAGGTGGCTGGCGGGTGTCTGTTTCTCCAAATTTAGTTGAATCCAATTTGACTACGGCCGGTCCTTGTTGAAGGTTAAAACAGCACACTTGACGGAAAATCTTTGTGGTTTTGATGCATAGGTAAGAACGGTTCTTGCTAGAAGCTCGTAGCAGCCACGTAAAACTTGCAACAACAAAGTAGAAGACGTCTAACTTGTTTTGCAGGGCATGTTGTGATGTGATATGGTCAAGACATGATGTGATATAAGTTATTGTATGAGATGATCATGTTTTGTAAAAGTTATCGGCAACTGGCAGGAGCCTTATGATTGCCGCTTCACTATATGAAATGCAGTCTCCATGTAATTGTTTTACTTTATCACTATGCGGTAGCGATAGTTGTAGAAGCAATAGTTGGCGAGACGACAACGATGCTACAATGGAGATCAAGGTGTCAAGACGGTGATGATGGAGATCATGATGGTGCTTTGGACATGGAAATCAAAGGCACAAGATGATGATGGCCATATCATGTCACATATTTTGATTGCATGTGATGTTTAACTTAGTTCGGCGGTAGCGTTATAAGATGATCCCTCACTAAATTTCAAGGTATAAATGTGTAGTATCGAAAGTATGTCTAGAGGGGATGATTAGACTACTTGACCAAATAAAAATCTAGCCTTTTCCCAATTTTAGTTCTTGGCAGATTTTAGCAACTATGCACAAGTCAAGCAATCAACCTACACATGCAATTCTAAGAGTATAGCAGCGGAAAGTAAAACAATTGCATATGAAGGTAAAGGGAGGAGTTTGGAGGGAGCAAACGCAATGTAGACACAGAGATTTTTGGCGTGGTTCTGATAGGTGGTGCTATCGTACATCCACGTTGATGGAGACTTCAACCCACGAAGGGTAACGGTTGCATGAGTCCATGGAGGGCTCCACCCACGAAGGGTCCACGAAGAAGCAACCATGTCTATCCCACCATGGCCGTCGCCCACGAAGGACTTGCCTCACTCGGGTAGATCTTCACAAAGTAGGCGATCTCCTTGCCCTTACAAACTCCTTGGTTCAACTCCACAATCTTGACGGAGGCTCCCAAGTGACACCTAGCCAATCTAGGAGACACCACTCTCCAAGAGGTAACAAATGGTGTGTTGATAATGAACTCCTTGCTCTTGTGCTTCAAAAGGTAGTCTCCCCAACACTCAACTCTCTCTCACAGGATTTGGATTTGGTAGAAAGGAGATTTGAGTGGAAAGCAACTTGGGGAAGGCTAGAGATCAAGATTTATGTGGTTGGAATGGAATATCTTGACCTCAACACAAGTGTAGGTGGTTCTATCTCAGAAAATGTATGTTGGAAGTGTAGGCATGTTCTGATGGCTCTCTCCATGAATGCAGAGTGGGTGGAGGGGTATATATAGCCTCCACACAAAATCTAACCGTTACACACAATTTACCAAACTCGGTGGGACCGAATCATGAAACTCGATCGGACCGATTCGGTTCATAATGTGACCCTTAGGGTTTTTGGTGGGACCGGCATGTCAACTCGGTGGGACCGGTGTCATTAGGGTTAGGGTATAACTTAATCTCAGTGAGACCAATTACACAAACTCGGTGAGACCGATTTTGGTAATAGACCAACCAGAGAGTTGGTCAGGCAAACTCGCTGGGACCGATTCGCTCATCTCGGTTGGACCGAAATGTTACGAAAGGGAAACAGAGAGTTTGCATTCCAATCTCGGTGGGACTGATCGCTCATCTCAGTTTGACCGAAACGTTACAAAGGGAAACAAAGAGATTACAATCCCATCTCGGTGAGACCGAGATCCCTATTGGTGAGACCGAAAAGACTAGGGTCTCTGGCAGTTGCTATGTCAAGAGAACTCGGTGGCGCCGGATAGAAAATTTCGGTGTGGCCGAGTTTAACTTTGGTTTGGGACATATGTGGATATGAGAAAGTAGTTGAGGGCTTTGGAGCATATCACTAAGCATTTTGAGCAAGAATCTCATTAAGCAGCACCTCACCTCCTCTTGATAGTATTGGCTTTTCCTATGGACTCAATGTGATCTTGGATCACTAAAATGAAAAATGTAGAGTCTTGTGCTTTGAGCTTGAGCCAATCCTTTTGTCCTTGGCATTTTGAGGTGTCCACTTTTCTAATCCATGCCATGCCAATCATTGAGCTTTCCTAAAATATTTATCTTGAAATATCATTAGCTCAATGAGTTATATGTTGTTAGGAATTACCAAAACCACCCAGGGATAGTTGCACTTTAAATCTCCCCCTTTTTGGTAATTGATGACAACATATAGATCAAAGCTTTGACAAATGATAATAAGATTGAAAAACATCGTCGCTTTGAGAAGTATGTGATAAGCAAGAGCTCCCCCTAAATTTGTGTATTATTTAAAATTTGCTTTTGAATGCGAATGAACAATCGATTAGGATCATGGGTTACTCTTCCATGTCACATACATCTTGGTGGAGTGCTCAAAATGATAGAAATTAAAAGCATGCACTCATCACCAAGCAAGTGAATGATCATATAAGGATATAAGAGATAATATCATCCAACAAGCATTAAGGGTAGCATATGATCAAACACATGATCAAACAAGTATTTCACAAGAACATAAAGAATCTCACACAAGCACACAATCAAGAAGTTCAACCAAACCAAAAACAAGAGAGATAAAAAAGCAACACTCTCTCTCGAAGCCTATGATCTATACATTTTTCTCCCCCTTTGGCAACAAGTTACCAAAAAGTTCAAAAATTCATAGTGCTAAACGTCTCTCAGGCTTGATCTTTGGGAGGTGGTGTAGAGATGACTCCAAGGACGAAAGCTTCTGTTGATGTAGCTAGAGCTGGTGGAGTGGCTACTGGAGGTGGTACTGGAGCTGTAGCTGCTGGAGCTGATGTTGTAGCTCTAGTATCTGTGACTGGCACTGCAGCAGACCTCTGGCTTCGGGTCACTCTAGCAAAAGCATCTATAGTTGACTTTCCATTCTTCTCCTCCACTTCCTGCTGAAGTTGCTCAACTGCTAACTGAATCTCAGTTACTTCGACATCAAGATCATAGAATTTCTACTCAGTGATCCTCTCCAAGCTCTCCTGGTTTTGAGTCAAGGTGGCCAAGCCCTTCTCAATCCTCAAGGTGGATTGGATCAGATATCCAAGCTGATCTTGCTTGGATTTCAAGAACACTTGAGATGCCTCTTCAACAGTTGGCATTCTTGCAGCTTTCTCAGCTTTAGCTTTGGCTTTCTTCTCCTGTGCTTGAACTGATGATGGTTCATTCTCATCCATCACAACTGTGTTGTCTTCAAATTCAGGGTATATGGCCAGGTGCTCCTTATCCAATAGATATTTGCATATGCCCATCTTGGAGTTGATGAGCTCCTGAATTTGTGGGGCATACCCACAGCTTCTCTTCTGATCAGTTGTTGTCCTTTTAATTGTCTCTACAATCAGACTCATGACTTTGAACTTTTGAGGCACATCAAACAAATGTAGAAAATTGATAGCATGTCCTCTGATCATCTTGTGATCACCTGACTTGGGTAGCAATGTGTGCCTTAGGATCCAGTTGATGGTAGGCAGACCAGACAACAAGAAGTGGATAGATCCAAACTTATGAGTCTCTAAAGCATCATCTGGGATCTCTCTGTACATGTGTGCCATAGTGTTGTGGTCTTTCTTCTTCTCGGCATAAACATCCAAGTCATCTTCATGTTCCTCAGGGGCATTGATCAGCTTGGCCCATTCTTCTACTGTGGATTGGTACCTAGTACCCTCAGACATCCATATAATCCTCCCATCTGGATAGAAATGGGTTGTAGAATAGAATTGCATGATCAGCTCATCATTCCACTTGGTGAGCTTCTGTCCAACAAATGTATCTACTCCACAAGCCTTGAAGCTGTCATAGATTCCTGGATAGTGATCTTCATTTTCCTTGATGTACTCCCAGTCAACCGATCTCATGCTACACACTATGGGCTTCTTGTCAAGTGGGATAGTCTCATAAAAGTCTTGTTGTTCCTTTGTGTGGAACATGTAGTCCACAGCAGTTCTCCTCCTGACAGCATATGGATCAGACTGTCTCCACAATGTCAGTCCTGAATCCTTGCTGATCTTCATATTTTCTGCAACAGGATGTGCATCATTGTGGTCAGGGATCTTGGGCTTGAGCTTCCTTAGCACTTGGGCTTCATCATCTTCTTCATCAACAGTCTCAGGCACTGGGGCCTTGTTCTTTTCTGCAGCTGGAATGTTCCAGGTGCTTCTCTTGGGTGCAAACTTTTGAGCTGGAGTTTTGGGAGCAGACTTGGGCTTAAATGGAGCAGCCCCTGATTTGATTGCATCTCCCATAAGCTTCTGAGCTTTGGGTGCTGGTGCAGCATCCTCTTCTTCATCATCATCATCTCTCATCATTGATGGTTTTCCAATAACTCTGGCAATGGTCTTCTTGACCCTTTCTTTCCTCTTCTTGCCTTCACCTCCTTCTTTGGGTTCAAGAGTGAACTCCATTGTTTCTTGAGTGGAGGCTCTAGCTTTTGACATTGGAACTCTTCTTGCTGGAGCCTTTGTCTTCATTCCAGGCTTACTTGTAGCAGTTGTGCCATACTCCTTTTTCAGCACATTTTTCCTTGAAGTGGCCTCATCCTCAACAGCCACATAATCCTCATCTTCAGAATCTGAGGTTTTCTTCTTCCTTGTCCTGGTAGCTGCTTTTGGCAAGTTACTAGGTGTGCTCCTGCTGCCCTCATCATAGCTGCTGGGGGGACTAGTGCCCTCACTCAACTGAACCTACACTTCAAACTTGTTTTGACTGTCACTTTGACCAGACATCTTCAGGCAAACTGTCAGCAGACCTTGTGAATAGGTTGTAAATGAGGTAGAGTAGATGAGCATCACAAAGTATAGAGGTTTTGCAAAACAATTGAGTCAAAAAGCTTAGTTTTAGTTCTCTATAGAAGTGATTTCGGAGCTACCGAATTGACAAACTCAGTGATACCGAAGCAACACTTGGAACCTAAACTAGTGAACTCAGTTGGGCCGAGTCACAGTTCGGTGGCACCGAGATTGCTAGGGTTTCACAGAATCTTGAACTCAGTCACACCGATTTGCATGTTTCGGTTGGACTGAAAAGCGCATGTGCAATGGCCAAGGCAGAATCGGTGAGACCGATTTCTACATTTCGATTGGTCCAAGATGAGTTCTACGGAGAGCTAACCCTAAAATTTTCGAATCAATCTAGACCTAAAGGAAGTTTTAGCTGGATGGATCAATCTCAATCGTGGCAAGAAACATGGCATTGTCCTTGTGCTAGGAATCGGAGTGAAAAAGACAGCACAAGGGGTCGAACACTTACCCTAGAGCGGCGAGTGTTCGCTACGGCGGCAACGGCGGAGCAGATTTCCGTTGACGGCAGCGGAGACCAGTGGCGGGAGGTCGCTGGCGGCGAGAGGACGATTCGGAGACCCGAAGAGGCAGAGCAGGTTACGCGTGGGTGAAGGGTTTCGGAAAAATTTCCAAAATTTGACCCGTCAGTATATATAACCTGACCCTGTCGGTGTGACCGAGTGGAACAACTCGGTGGCACCGAGATGCAAAACTGCAGGCAGTTACTGCAACACGGTGTGACCGAAAGGTTCTAATCGGTTGCACCGAGGTTGAAAACCTAGATCAACTAAGTGATCTCGGTAGGACCGAAAAGGATGAATCGGTCAGACCGAAATGCACAAAGAGGTTTTGGAAGTTTAAGTCTATGACGAATCGGGGACTCCGAGTGCTCCTCACACAGAGTGGTTCGGATCTGACTTGATCAAAATTTTGTGATGTAGCATGAATAGAGTTTGAGACGAGGCAAGCATAGATAGCTAGAGGGAGTTCTTAGGCATTCTTGTCCATCCATTTGGCAAAAGAGAAAAGGCCAAACAATCAAAGCTACAAATGGATGTCCTCGAATGAGAAAAATATGCATTCAACATGCTCACACAATAATATGGCAAAAGAAATATGTGACAAAGCATTCACAAACACTCTAGCATCTATCAAGCAATTGGCGATGACTAGGTCATCTATATATGAGCATATTGACTTAGGAGTCAAATGAGAACATTTGATCATAGATCATTGATACGTCTCCAACGTATCTATAATTTTTTATTGTTCCATGCTATTATATTATCTATTTTGGATGTTAATGGGCTTATTTTTACACTTTTATATTATTTTTGGGACTAACCTATTAACCGTAGGCCCAGCCCAAATTGTTGTTTTTTGCCTATTTTAGAGTTTCGCCAAAAAGGAATATCAAAGGGAGTCCAAACAGAATGAAACCTTCGGGAGCGTTATTTTTGGAACAATCGTGATCCAGTAGACTTGGAGTGGACGTCAAGCATCAATCGAGGAGGCCACGAGGCAGGGGGGCGCGCCCACCCCCCTGGGCGTGCCCTCCACCCTCGTGGGCCCCTCGTTGCTCCACCGACCTACTCCTTCCTCCTATATATATCCATATGCCCCGCAAACATCCAGGAGCACCACGAAAACCTAATTCCACCGCCGCAACCTTCTGTACCTAAGAGATCCCATCTTGGGGCCTTTTCTGGAGCTCCGTCGGAGGGGGCATTGATCACGGAGGGCCTCTACATCAACTCCATGGCCCCTCCGGTGATGTGTGAGTAGTTTACTTCAGACCTTCGGGTCCATAGCTAGTAGCTAGATCTCTCTCTTTGGATCTCAATACAAAGTTCTCCTTGATTCTATTGGAGATCTATTCGATGTAATCTTCTTTTGCGGTGTGTTTGTCGAGATCCGATGAATTGTGGGTTTATGATCAAGTTTATCTATGAACAATATTTGAATCTTCTCTGAATTCTTTTATGTATGATTGGTTTATCTTTGCAAGTCTCTTTGAATTATCAGTTTAGTTTGGCCTACTAGATTAATCTTTCTTGCAATGGGAGAAGTGCTTAGCTTTGGGTTCAATCTTGTAGTGCTCGATACCAGTGACAGAAAGGGAACTGACACGTATTGTATTGTTGCCATCGAGGATAACAAGATGTGGTTTATATCATATTGCATGAGTTTATCCCTCTACATCATGTCATCTTGCTTAAGGCGTTACTCTGTTCTTATGAACTTAATACTCTAGATGCATGCTGGATAGCGGTCCATGTGTGGAGTAATAGTAGTAGATGCAAAATTGTTTCGGTCTACTTGTCTCGGACGTGATGCCTATATACATGATCATACCTAGATATTCTCATAATTATTTGCTTTTCTATCAATTGCTCGACAGTAATTTGTTCACCCACCGTAATACTTATGCTATCTTGAGAGAAGCCATTAGTGAAAACTATGGCCCCCGCGTCTATTTTCCATCATACAAGTTTCCAATCTACTTTATTTTTCTATCTTTTACTTTCAATCTATATCATAAAAATACCAAAAATAATTATCTTATTATTATCATCTCTATCAGATCTCACTCTTGCAAGTGGTCGTGAAGGGATTGACAACCCCTTTATCGCATTGGTTGCGAGGTTCTTATTTGTTTGTGTAGGTACGAGGTGACTCGCGTGTGGTCTCCTATTGGATTGATACCTTGGTTCTCAAAAACTGAGGGAAATACTTACGCTGCTTTACTACACCACCCTTTCCTCTTCAAGGGAAAACCAACGCAGTGCTCAAGAGGTAGGAAGAAGGATTTTCGGCGTCGTTGCCGGGGAGATCTACGCCAAGTCAAGACATACCAAGTACCCATCACAACTCTTATCCTTCGCATTACATTATTTTCCATTTGCCTCTCGTTTTCCTCTCCCCCACTTCACCCTTGCCATTTTATTCGCCCTCTTTTCCTTTCGCCCTCTCTTTCTGTTCGCCTCTTTTTTGCTTGTTTCTTGTTTGCTTGTGTGTTGGATTGCTTTCTTGTCACGATGGCTCAAGATAATACTAAATTGTGTGACTTTGCCAATACCAATAATAATGATTTTATTATCACTCTGATTGCTCCTCTTACCGATGCTGAATCTTGTGAAATTAATACTGCTTTGCTGAATCTTGTCATGAAAGATCCGTTTTCTGGCCTTCCTAGTGAAGATGTCGCTTCCCATATAAACAACTTTGTTGATTTGTGTGATATGCAAAAGAAGAAAGATATGGATAATGATATTGTTAAACTTAAGCTATTTTCGTTTTCACTTAGAGATCGTGCTAAAGCTTGGTTTTCTTCTTTGCCTAAAAATAGTATTGATTCATGGAATAAGTGCAAAGATACTTTTATCTCTAAGTATTTTCCTCCCGCTAAGATCATCTCTCTTAGAAATGATATTATGAATTTTAAGCAACTTGATCATGAGCATGTTGCACAAGCTTGGGAGAGAATGAAATTAATGATACGTAATTGCCCTACACATGGTTTGAATCTTTGGATGATTATACAATTTTTTTATGTTGGATTGAACTTTGCTTCTAGAAATCTTTTAGATTCAGCCGCGGGAGGCACTTTTATGGAAATCACTTTAGGAGAAGCTACCAAACTCCTAGATAATATTATGGTTAATTATTCTCAATGGCACACAGAAAGATCTACTAGTAAAAAAGTTCATGCAATTGAAGAGATTAATATTTTGAGTGGAAAGATGGATGAACTTATGAAATTGTTTGCTAATAAGAGTGCTCCTACTAATCCTAATGATATGCCTTTGTCTACTTTGATTGACAATAATAATGAATATATGGATGTGAATTTTGTTGGTAGGAACAATTTTGGTAACAACGCATATAGAGGCAATTTTAATTCTAGGCCGTGTCCTAGTAATTCCTCTAATAATTATGGTAATTCCTACAACAATTCTTATGGAAATTATAATAAGATGCTCTCTGATTTTGAATCTAATATTAAAGAATTTATTAGTTCGCAAAAGAGTCTCAATGCTTTGATTGAAGAAAAATTGCTTAAGATTGATGAGTTGGCTAGGAACGTGGATAGAATTTCTCTTGATGATGCTTCTTTGAAACTTAGATCTATTCCACCTAAGCATGATATCAATGAGTCTCTCAAAGCCATGAGAATTTCCATTGATGAGTGCAAAGAAAGAACCGCTAGGATGCGTGCTAAGAAAGATTGTTTTGTAAAAGTGTGTTCTTCTAGTTTTCGTGATAATAAAGATGAAGATCCAAAAGTTATTGATGTGTCCCCTATTAAATCTTTGTTTTGCAATATGAATATTGATAATTATGGGACTGGAGATGAGTCAACTTTAGTTAGAAGGCATCCCAAAAATTCGGAGTTTTTAGATCTTGATGCAAAATTGTTTAAAGTGGGATTGAAGAGGTTAAAACTTTAAATAGCAACGAACCCACTATCTTGGATTTCAAGGAATTTAATTATGATAATTGCTCTTTGATAGATTGTATTTCCTTGTTGAAATCCATGCTAAATTCTCCTCATGCTTATATTCAAAATAATGCTTTTACTAAACATATCGTTGATGCTTTGATGCAATCTTATGAAGAAAAACTTGAGTTGGAAGTTTCTATCCCTAGAAAAACTTATGATGAATGGGAACCTACAATTAAAATTAAAATTAAATATCATGAGTGCTATGCTTTGTGTGATTTGGGTGCTAGTGTTTCCACGATTCCAAAAACTTTGTGTGATTTGCTAGGTTTTCATGAATTTGATGATTGTTCTCTAAACTTGCACCTTGCGGATTCCACTATTAAGAAACCTATGGGAAAGATTAATGATGTTCTTATTGTTGCAAATATGAATTATGTGCCCGTAGATTTCATTGTTCTTGATATAGATTGCAATCCTTCATGTCCTATTATTCTTGGTAAACCTTTCCTTAGAACGATTGGTGCAATTATTGATATGAAGGAAGGTAATATTAAATTCCAATTTCCATTAAGGAAAGGCATGGAACACTTTCCTATAAATAAAGTTAAATTACCATATGAATCTATTATGAGAGCCACTTATGGATTTCCTACCAAATATGGCAATACCTAGATCTATCCTTACTTTTATGCCTAGCTAAGGGCGTTAAACGATAGCGCTTGTTGGGAGGAAACCCAATTTTATTTTTATTCCTTGCTTTTTGATACTGTTTAGTAATAAGTAATTTATCTAGCCTCTGTTTTGGTTGTGTTTTTTTTAATTAGTGTTGGTGCCAAGTAGAACCGTTGGGAAGACTTGGGGAAAGTCTTTTTGATCTTGCTGTAAAAAAACAGAAACTTTAGCGCTCACGAGAATTGCTGTCATTTTTAATTTGGGAGTGATATTTAGTTAATTATTTTTTCATATGATTAATATATAAATTCCTCACGTCCAGCAATTTATTTTAGAATTTTTGGGGTTCCATAAGTTTGCGTTAGTTACAGATTACTACAGACTGTTCTGTTTTTGACAGATTCTGTTTTTCGTGTGTTGTTTGCTTATTTTGATGAATGCATGGCTAGTAAAAGAGTTTATAAACCATAGAGAAGTTGTAATGCAGTAGGTTTAAAACCAATACAAATAAAGAATGAGTTCATTACAGAAACTTTATGTGGTGTTTTTTTTCTTTCGCTAACGAAGCTCACGAGATTCTCTTGTTAAGTTTTGTGTTGTGAAGTTTTCAAGTTTTGGGTAAAGATTTGATGGATTATGGAACAAGGAGTGGCAAGATCCTAAGCTTGGGGATTCCCATGGCACCCCAAGGTAAAATACAAGGACACCAAAAATCCTAAATCTTGGGGATGCCCCGGAAGGCATCCCCTCTTTGTCTTCGTTCATCGGTAACTTTACTTGGAGCTATATTTTTATTCACCACATGATATGTGTTTTGCTTGGAGCATCTTGTATGATATGAGTCTTTGATTTTTAGTTTACCACAATCATCCTTTCTTTACACACCTTTTCAGAGAGACACACATGAATTAGAATACTCTATGTGCTTCACTTATATCTTTTGAGCTATATAGTTTTTACTCTATGTGCTTCAATTATATCTTTTAGAGCACTGCGGTGGTTTTATTTTAAAGAAATAATTGATCTCTCATGCTTCACTTATATTATTTTGAGAGTCCTTTAGAACAGCATGGTAATTTGCGTTTAGGCATAATAAAAACTTCCATAGCATGCACGTATAAGAGTCATGGAGATGCACGTATAAGAGTCATGCACGTATAAGAGTCATGGAGATGCACGTTTAGAAATAATTGATCTCTCATGCTTCACTTATATTATTTTGATCTCTCATGCTTCACTTATAAGTGCATTGAATACTAAGAGAAGTTTGATACTTGATGATTGTTTTGAGCTATGGAGATGGTGATATTAGAGTCATGCTAGTTGAGTAGTTGTGAATTTGAGAAATACTTGTGTTGAAGTTTGTGATTCCCATAGCATGCACGTATGGTGAACCGTTATGTGATGAAGTCAGAGCATGATTTATTTATTGATTGCCTTCCTTATGAGTGGCGGTCGGGGACGAGCGATGGTATTTTCCTACCAATCTATCCCCCTAGGAGCATGCGCGTAGTACTTTGTTTCAATAACCAATAGATTTTTGCAATAAGTATGTGAGTTCTTTATGACTAATGTTGAGTCCATGGATTATACGCACCCTCACCCTTCCACAATTGCTAGCCTCTCTAGTACCGCGCAACTTTCGCCGATACCATAAACCCACCATATACCTTCCTCAAAACAGCCACCATACCTACCTATTATGGCATTTCCATGGCCATTCCGAGATATATTGCCATGCAACTTTCCACCGTTCCGTTATTATGACACGCCTCATCATTGTCATATTTCTTTGCATGATCATGTAGTTGGCGTCGTATTTGTGGCAAAGCCACCGTTCATAATTCTTTCATACATGTCACTCTTGATTCATTGCATATCCCGGTACACTGCCGGAGGCATTCACATAGAGTCATATTTTGTTCTAAGTATTGAGTTGTAAGTAAAAAGAAGTGTGATGATCATCATTATTAGAGCATTGTCCCAGTGAGGAAAGGATGATGGAGACTATGATTCCCCCACAAGTCGGGATGAGACTCCGGACTAAACAAAAAAATAGGCCAAAAAAAGGAAGAAGGCCCAAATAAAAAAATGAAATGAGAGAAAAAGAGAGAAGGGACAATGTTACTATCCTTTTTCCACACTTGTGCTTCAAAGTAGCACAATGATCTTCATGATAGAGAGTCTCCTATGTTGTCACTTTCATTAACTAGTGGGAATTTTACATTATAGAACTTGGCTTGTATATTCCAATGATGGGATTCCTCAAATTGCCCTAGGTCTTCGTGAGCAAGCAAGTTGGATGCACACCCACTTAGTTTCTTTTGTTGAGCTTTCATACACTTATAGCTCTAGTGCATCTGTTTCATGGCAATCCCTACTCACTCACATTGATATCTATTAATGGGCATCTCCATAGCCCGTTGATACGCCAAGTTGATGTGAGGCTATCTTCTCCCTTTTTGTCTTCTCCACAACCACCATAGTGCTATATCCATGGCTCATGCTCATATATTGCGTGAAGACTAAAAACGTTTGAGAACATCAAAAGTATGAAACAATTGCTTGGCTTGTCATCTGGGTTGTGCATGATTTAATACTTTGTGTGATGAAGATAGAGCATAGCCAGACTATATGATTTTGTAGGGATAACTTTCTTTGGCCATGTTATTTTGAGAAGACATAATTGCTTAGTTAGTATACTTGAAGTATTATTATTTCTATGTCAATATTAAAATTTTATCTTCAATCTTTCGGATCTGAACATTCATGCCACAATAAAGAAAAATACATTGAGAAATATGTTAGGAAGCATTCCACATCAAAAATTCTGTTTTTATCATTTACCTACTCGAGGACGAGCAGGAATTAAGCTTGGGGATGATGATACGTCTCCAACGTATCTATAATTTTTGATTGTTCCATGCTATATATTATCTATTTTGGATGTTAATGGGCTTATTTTTACACTTCTATATTATTTTTGGGACTAACCTATTAACCGGAGCCCCAGCCCAAATTGCTGTTTTTTGCCTATTTTAGAGTTTCGCCGAAAAGGAATATCAAATGGAGTCCAAACGGAATGAAACCTTCGGGAGCGTTATTTTTGGAACAAACGTGATCCTGGAGACTTGCAGTGGACATCAAGAATCAATCAAGGAGGCCACGAGGCAGGGGGCGCGCCCACCCCCCTGGGCGCGCCCTCCACCCTCGTGGGCCCCTCGTTGCTCCACCGGCCTACTTCTTCCTCCTATATATATCCATATAACCCGCAAACATCCAGGAGCACCACGAAAACCTAATTCCACCGCCGCAACCTTCTGTACCCAAGAGATCCCATCTTGGGGCCTTTTCCGGAGCTCCACCGGAGGGGGCATTGATCACGGAGGGCCTCTACATCAAATCCATGGCCCCTCTGGTGATGTGTGAGTAGTTTACTTCAGACCTTCGGATCCATAGCTAGTACCTAGATGGCTTCTTCTCTCTCTTTGGATCTCAATACAAAGTTCTCCTCGATTCTCTGTGAGATCTATTCGATGTAATCTTCTTTTGCGGTGTGTTTGTCGAGATCCGATGAATTGTGGGCTTATGATCAAGTTTATCTATGAACAATATTTGAATCTTCTCTGAATTCTTTTATGTATGATTGGTTTATCTTTGCAAGTCTCTTCGAATTATTAGTTTGGTTTGGCCTACTATATTGATCTTTATTGCAATGGGAGAAGTTCTTAGCTTTGGGTTCAATCTTGCGGTGCTCGATCCCAGTGACAGAAAGGGAACCGACACGTATTGTATCGTTGCCATCGAGGATAACAAGATGGGGTTTATATCATATTGCATTAGTTTTTACTTCTACATCATGTCATCTTGCTTAAGGCGTTACTCTGTTCTTATGAACTTAATACTCTAGATGCATGCTGGATAGCGGTCGATGTGTGGAGTAATAGTAGTAGATGCAGAATCGTTTCGGTCTACTTGTCTCGGACGTGATGCCTATATACATGATCATACCTAGATACTCTCATAATTATTCGCCTTTCTATCAATTGCTCGACAGTAATTTGTTCACCCACCGTAATACTTATGCTATCTTGAGAGAAGCCACTAGTGAAAACTATGGCCCCCGGGTCTATTTCCCATCATACAAGTTTCCAATCTACTTTATTTTGCTATCTTTTACTTTCACTCTATATCATAAAAATACTAAAAATATTTATCTAATTATTATCATCTCTATCAGATCTCACTCTTGCAAGTGGCCGTGAAGGGATTGACAACCCCTTTATCGTGTTGGTTGTGAGGTTCTTATTTGTCTGTGTAGGTACGAGGTGACTCGCGCATGGTCTCCTACTGGATTGATACCTTGGTTCTAAAAAACTGAGGGAAATACTTACGCTGCTTTACTGCACCACCCTTTTCTCTTCAAGGGAAAACCAACACGGTGCTCAAGAGGTAGCAGTCATACTCATCGTTTAAGCACAAGTAGGATTACCACTTTTACATAAAGCATTGTTGTGCTCACACCATTTGAGTTGCTTTAGCTCAATTTTTAGAGTAAAGCTCCCCCTAGATGTGATATCCCCCCTAAGAGGTATGAACTAACCTTGGGTTTTGTCGATGATGACTTCATGTAGGTAATGAAGATGTGGATGCTCAATGTTGATGTAGATCATTCGGAGCATTCCATTGGAGTGAGTTGCACTTTCAATACCTACACGGGTTAGTCCCACAAGGAACAAGCAAGGATATCCATAGACATAGAGTGATGTATACACAAGATGATGTCCATGAAAGCATTAGGTTACCTTGTCCCTTGTCTTACCAACAAGAGGGTTTGTGACTCCTTGAACTAGTGCAAGATATGGAAGTTGTTTGCACTTGTTATTGCCAAATGATAAGTGTGATGTATGTTGGCGGAATCACCCTCAAGAACTCTCTAGTTCTTCTTCTTCGGGATCCACACCATCTTGATGGAAATTGAGGGAGTCCTGGATTAGGGGGTCTCCGGACAGCCGGACTATATCCTTTGGTCGGACTGTTAGACTATGAAGATACAAGATTGAAGACTTCGTCTCGTGTCCGGATGGGACTCTACTTAGCGTGGAAGGCAAGCAAGGCAATACGGATATGTATATCTCCTCCTTTGTAACCGACCTTGTGTAACCCTAGCCCTTTCCGGTGTCTATATAAACCGGAGGGTTTTAGTCCGTAGGACAACATACAATCATACCATAGGCTAGCTTTTAGGGTTTAGCCTCTCCGATCTTATGGTAGATCAACTCTTGTAATACTCATATCATCAAGAATAAATCAAGCAGGACATAGGGTTTTACCTCCATCAAGAGGGCCCAAACCTGGGTAAAACATCGTGTCCCCTGCCTCCTGTTACCATCCGCTTTAGACGCACAGTTCGAGACCCCCTACCCGAGATACACTGGTTTTGACACCGACATTGGTGCTTTCATTGAGAGTTCCTCTGTGTCGTCGCCGTTAGGCTTGATGGCTCCTACGATCATCGATAGCGATGCAGTCCAAGGTGAGACTTTTCTCCCCGGACAGATCTTTGTATTTGGCGGCCTCGCACTGCGGGCCAACTCGCTTGGCCATCTGGAGCAGATCGAAAGTTACGCCCCTGGCCACCAGGTCAGGTTTGGAAGCTTAAACTACACGGCCGATATCCGCGGAGACTTGATCTTTGACGGATTCGAGCCCCTGCCTTGTGCGTCACACGGTCACGATGAGTACGATTTAGCTCTACCATCGAACAGTGTTCAGGAGATCGCACCGGCAGCCGCTCCGACCCTCAATTCGGAGCCAGTTGCGCCGTCCATGGATGGGTGGATGGACCCCGCCACGGAGGCCTTATCCTCAGCGGTGATCGAGCCGAACATCGACCTTACCCTGCACGAGAGCCGTGTTGTCGAACTGCCGGGTCCTTCTCCGGCCATGGACTCCGAACCGCCTGCGCCCGTTCCTAGCAAACCCGATTGGGCGCCGATCATGGAGTTTACCTCCATGGATATTTTTCAGCACTCGTCCTTTGGCGACATACTGAACTCATTAAGGTCTCTCTCCTTGTCAGGAGGATCCTGGCCGAACTATGTCCGGCAGGATTGGGATGCGGATGACGAAAAAATTCGCTGCCCACCCACCACCCACTTAGTAGCCACTGTCGACGACTTAACCGACATGCTCGACTTCGACTCTGAAGACATCGACGGTATGGACGACGATGCGGGAGACGAAGAGGAACCACTGCCCACAGGGCACTGGACAGCCACCTCATCATACGATATATACATGGTGGACACACCCAAAGAAGGCAATGGCGATGAGACAGCGGAGGAGGACCCCTCCAAGAAGCAACCCAAGCGCCGACGTCAGCGGCGCCGCTCTAAGTCCCGCCAAAACAAAAGTGGTGATACCAGCACAGGAGATAATAGCACTTCGGATAGTGCCGAAGATGGCAATAATCCCCTCCAGCACGATTTAGGGCAGGAGGATGGAGAGGCCAGCCCTCCTGAGAGAGTGGCAGATGAGGAGGATAATAATTACATGCCTCCCTCCAAAGACGAGGCAAGCCTCGATGATGATGAATTCGTCGTGCCAGAGGATCCCGTCGAACAAGAGCGCTTCAAGCGCTGGCTTATAGCCACGGTAAATAGCCTTAAGAAGAAGCAGCACCAGCTTCAAGCTGATCAAGATCTGCTAGCTAACAGATGGACTGAAGTCCTGGCGGGCGAGGAATATAAACTCGAACGCCCCTCCAAGAGTTACCCAAAATGCAGGTTGCTACCCCGACTGGAGGAAGAAGTGTATGACGCGGCTAACCGGCCACCTCGTGGCCGCGATAGAGAGGCATTCCAGCCAAAAGCTCAGCCCGCACCCTGACGCCATTCAAATAAAAAGGCATGGGGAAACACGCCAGACCTGCGAGACGTATTGTAGGACATAGCAAAACATGCAAGATCGATCTACGGATCACGAGGGCGCGCCACTATGCGAGACGATAATCGTCACGCTGGATACAGTAAAAGTAAATCCGGCCGGGCCGAGCACAGCGAGCAAGACTCATTGGAGCTGCGTCGCGATATAGCCCAGTACAGAGGCGCCGCACACCCCTTATGCTTCACAGACGAAGTAATGGATCATCAAATCCTAGAGGGTTTCAAACCCGTAAATATGGATCGAGGATTTCCTCCTGCATATCCACATGGCGCGCGGTGGTGACCTACACGCCATTAAATACCTCGCACTCAAACTCAAAGGACCAGCTCGGCATTGTCTCAATAGCTTGCCAGCAGAATCCATTGGCTATTGGGAATATCTGGAAACCGCATTCCTTGACAACTTTCAGGGCACTTATGTGCGACCACCAGATGCCGATGACTTGAGCCACATAATTCAGCGGCCAGAGGAATCAGCCAGGCAATTCTGGACTCGGTTCCTAAGAAAGAAAAATCAAATCGTCGACTGTCCGGATGCAGAGGCCCTAGCAGCCTTCAAACACAACATCCGCGACGAGTGGCTAGCCCGGCACCTTGGTCAGGAAATGCCGAAATCTATGGCAGTCCTCATGACACTCATGACCCGCTTTTGTGCAGGAGAAGACAGCTGGCTGGCTCATAGTAATAACATATCAAAGAACCATGGTACTTCGGATACCAAGGACGGCAATAGCAGGTCACGTCGCAACAAACATAAGCGCCGCATTAACAGCGACAATATCGAGGATACGGCAGTCAATGCCGGATTCAAAGGCTCTAAACCCGGTCAGCGGAAAAAGGCATTCAAAAGAAGCACTCCGGGCCCGTCCAGTTTGGACTGTATACTCGACCGCTCGTGTCGAATACATGGCACCCCCGATAAGCCAGCCAACCACACCAACAGGGATTGTTGGGTGTTCAAGCAGGCCGGCAAGTTAATTGCCGAAGACAAAGATAAGGGGTCACATAGCGATGACAAAGAGGAGCCCCGGCAGCCGAACACCGGAGGACAGAAGAGGTTCCCCCCACAAGTGCGGACGGTGAACATGATATACGCAACCCACATCCCCAAGAGGGAGCAGAAGCATGCGTTAAGGGACGTATATGCGTTGGAGCCAGTCGCCCCAAAGTTCAACCCATGGTCCTCCTGTCCAATCACCTTCGATCGCAGGGACCACCCCACTAGTATCCGTCATGGCAGATTTGCCGCACTTGCCCTAGACCCAATCATTCACGGATTTCACCTCACTCGAGTCCTTATGGATGGCGACAGCAGCCTGAACCTGCTTTACCAGGACACAGTGCGCAAAATGGGTATAGACCCCTCAAGGATCAAACCCACAAAAAAGACATTTAAAGGCGTCATACCAGGTGTAGAGGCCCATTGCACAGGCTCAGTCACACTGGAAGTGGTCTTCGGATCCCCGGATAACTTCTGAAGCAAAGAGTTAATCTTTGATATAGTCCCGTTCCGCAGTGGTTATCATGCACTGCTTGGGCGAATCGCATTTGCGAGATTCAATGCGGTACCGCATTATGCATACCTCAAGCTCAAGATGCCAGGACCTCAGGGGGTAATTACAGTTAATGGAAACACAGAGCGCTCTCTCCGAACGGAGGAGCACACTGCGGCCCTCGCAGCGGAAGCGCAAAGCAGCCTCTTAAGGCAATCCACTAGTTCGGCGTTTAAGGACCCGGACACCTTCAAGCGTGCCCGGAGTAATCGGCAACAGGACCGCCTGGCACATTCCGAGCTCGCATAGCAATGCGGCCCCCACCCCGGTCCCAGCCAAACGGCGAAATCTGTGCCACGCGTACATAATTACGCATTAAAAATACCATGGGCATAGGAGGGGAGGTGGGCACGACTGCGGCACGCTCCAAGACGCGGCTTAAACTGCACTAGGGGCTTCCCGCTTTGTTATTTTTCTCTTTCAGGACTTTAATCTCTGGAAACCCTGTCCGGCAGTATGATTGCCGAACACATGATGCAGCAACCAAGGAGGCAGAAAGCTACATCACACCACGGAACTCCCAGGTGGATTACGATAACGAGTGAAATATTTGCTTTAATATTATTCCTTAGCTTGCCCTTGGAAGGGACATGCCAAACAGTCCTACTTTTTGCTTATCGCACTACTTGTATCATTCTGCTTTAACGCACCTTTTTGAATAAACAATGCATAGCTTCAGTCTGTTTTTACATTTTTCTTTTATATATGTGTTCATTAACGACACCTTGCAACCGTACACTTTGGTACGGCCAATAAACGAGGGGCTTAAGTACCCCACAATATGGTGTGAGAAGTCCGAACACTTTCACAAGTGTGGCACCCCCGAACTTATAGCATTATATGCATCAGCTCTGAATCATGTCTTTGGTCAATAGTTGGGTTTGCGCGGCTCCCATGTTTTGGTACCTTATGTTCCGCTATATCGGCTAAGGTAGCACTGGGAGAACTACTGCGATTGTGCCCCGGTTCTGCTGGGCTAAGTACCTCAGTAGAGAAAGCTAAAACTGACTGTCATGATAAGGCGAGAGACTGGTCGCTGTTCGAGAGGTTTTCCAGTCCTTAAAGACTTATGCCACTTAGAGCGAGGAGTCGGCCCTGTCCGGCTTAAGGCGTGTATCGCGCCCCGAGTTCGGCCTTCCGAACACTAGGGGCTTCACCAAAATTTAAAATTATAGAATTCTATGGCTAAGTGAGAGTGATAACGCATTATAGTCCGATTGCCTTCTTCGTTGTGCTGAGCACCTCCCTCGAAGGACCCAACAATGGGAACAAGAGTGCCCAGGTTTATCCCGAACACCCCAGCACTCGCGGCATGGGGGCAGAAGCCGACGACTAGCCAACTCTCAGATTTGATAAACAGCCAAACAGAAGGTAATATTTTAAATTCAAACAAGCGTTGCATATCGCATATGAACAAGTTTTCATACTACAGGATCACATGAGCAAGTTCATTCAAATGTTACATCTTTCGCACACTCGTCTGCTACAAGACGAGCACCCTTCAGGACACCCTCATAGTACATCTCGGGGTGGCGATGCTCCTTGCCCTCCGGCGGCCCTTCCTTAATCAGCTTCACGGTGTCCAGCTTGGCCCATTGCACCTTCACACGGGTGAAAGCCCGGCGTGCACCTTCGATGCAGACGGACCGCTTGATGACTTCCAGCCGTGGGCAGGCATCCACAAGCCGCCTCACCAGGCCAAAGTAGCTGTTGGGAAGGGCGTCGCCAGGCCACATCCGGACTATAAAGCCCTTGATGGCCTGTTCGGACGCCTTGTGCAGCTCGACCAGTTGCTTCAGTTGGTCGCTTAGAGGCATCGGGTGTTCGGTCCCAGTATACTGAGACCAGAACAGCTTCTCCGTTGAGCTTCCCTCCTCGGCCTGGTAAAACTATGCGGCATCCGACACGCTGCGGGGCAAATCTGCGAATGCTCCTGGAGAGCTCCGGATCCGGGTAAGTAACAGGTAATTTACTTTCACATGCTTGCTTTGCATATAGAATGCCTTACCCGCCGCTATCTTCTTCATCGCATCAATCTCCTGGAGGGCCTTTTGGGCTTCGGCCTTGGCATTCTTTGCGCTCTCAAGGGCCGCGGCAAGCTCGGACTCTCGCGTCTTCGAGTCAAGCTCCAACGCCTCGTGCTTCGTCACGAGAGCTTGGAGCTCTTGCTGCACCTCGCCAACCCGCGCCTCTTGTTTTTCCCGCTCAGCGCGCTCCCGGGCCTCTTTGTTTTCGGCCTCGTACAGCGCTTGCTTCAGGGCTGCCACTTCGGTCGTGGCCCCTGGCAAATTCATGATGATCCTGTCATTTTGCAATCGCATCTTATATTTATATATATATATAGACTAGGTATTACTTACCTTTGTTCTCCTCAAGCTGCCTCTTAGCAAGGCCGAGCTCGTCCTTGGACCCTTTAAGGTCCTGCTTCAGTGCGGCGACCTCCGCAGTTAGTGCGGCAGAGGCCAGCAGTGAAGTCTGCATACGCATATTGACATACTTATATTAGACTCCTGCGATATAGTTTGATCCTCCGTTCGGCTTTTCTTTGTGAACACCGAATAGAGCATTAGGGGCTACTGTCTATGTGGTAATATTTCTCCTATATTGCAAACACTTACCTCAAAGCCTGTTAGAAGGCTGGCATAGGCTTCAGTCAGTCCGCTCTTGGCGGACTGAACCTTCTGGACCACCGCACTCATAATAGTGCGGTGCTCTTCGTCGATGGTAGCGCTGCGAAGCGCTCCCAGCAGATTGTCCGGTGCCTCTGGATGGACAGAGGTCATCGGCACTGGCGTCTTGCCCCTTTTGGAAGGAGGCCGCCTGCCCGAGTCTGGAACCACTGGGGGTTCCAGCATGCTGTTCGGCTGAGGGCCGAACTCAGAGCCCTCGGGAGCCTTGCTCCCTCTGCTCCCGGAGTCCGGAAGGTCGCCTTGAGGTGCCTCCGGGACTGTCTCCCCTCGACCCGATGCCTCTTGAGACAATACCTCGGCGTTGTCCGTAGGGCCAGGGGAGGTGGAGGTCGGAAGTGGATCGCTATCCATATCCGACGAGCCCAGGGAGCCGTCCGACGATAGGTTGATACGGGCTCGTGGCGGTCTGCATAGTCATAATTCGGCGTTAGGAGAGGCAGCGCAACAAAGGTATGCTATGAGTTGCTCTGGCATCTGAATACTTACGACTTCGCAGGGGCTTGTCCCTGAGCATCCACTCGGCTTCGCCTTCGGCGGCGGTGGTGGAGTAGTCCGAAAGGGGAGTTCTTCCCTTCTTGGACCCTTCGGCCTCCCCAGTTGGGGCGGCCTTCCTTTTCTTGTCTCCCCTGGCTGGAGGGGGAGCATCTTCATCTTCCTCCTCGTCTTCGGGGGAGGAGTGCGTCGCGGAGTTATCGGACGATGAGTCCGATACCACCTGGTGCTGGGAACTCTTTCGGGTTCCCTTGGCCTTCTTGGTCTTCTCCGGCACCTTGTAAGGAGCCGGAGTCAGCATCTTCGTTAGGAGAGCGTCTGCTGGGCCTTCGGGCAAAGGAGCCGGACAGTCGATCTGTCCGGTCGTCTCCTACCAGTACTGTCAAAGGTACAGGAGCTTAGATCCCGCATAGAGTCAAACTATGAAAAACAAGTATCATGTAAGAGGTAAAACAGCTTACCGCGCTGGCTTGGCGCTTCACGCTGAATCCGCGATCCTCGATAGTGGGAGGCGGAACCTCGGCACCCTTGAATAGCACCTTCCAGGCATCCTCATGTGTTGTGTCGAAGAGCCTGTTCAGAGTTTGGTGCTGGGCCGGGTCGAACTCCCACAAGTTGAAAGCCCGTTGTTGACACAGGAGGATCCGGTGGATGAGCATGACCTGGACTACGTCGACGAGTTTGAGCTTCTTGCTCACCATGTTTTGGATACATGTTTGGAGTCCGACCAGCTCTCCCGAACTACCCCAGGACAGGCCCTTCTCTTGCCAGGAGGTGAGCTGCATGGGGATGCCAGATCGGAACTCGGGGGTCGCTGCCCATTTAGGGTCACGCGGCTCGGTGATGTAGAACCACCCGATTGCCACCCCTTTATGGTCTCCACGAAGGAGCCCTCGAGCCATGTGACGTTGGGCATCTTGCCCACCATGGCGCCTCCGCACTCCGCCTGGCAGCCGCTCACTACCTTCGGCTTGACATTGAAGGTCTTCAGCCATAAGCCGAAGTGGGGCTTTATGCGGAGGAAGGCCTCGCACACGGCGATAAACACCGAGATGTTGAGGATGAAGTTCAGGGCCAGATCGTGGAAGTCCAGGCCATAGTAGAACATGAGCCCCCGGACAAATGGCTGGAGAGGGAATCCCAGTCCGCGGAGGAAATCGGTAATAAACACTACCCTCTCATGGGGCCTGGGGGTGGGGATGAGCTGCCCCTCATCTGGGAGCCGGTGCGCGATGTCGTCGGGTAGGTATCCGGATCTCCTCAGCTTCTTGATGTGTCCCTCCGTGACAGAGGAGACCATCCACTTGCCTCCTAGTCCGGACATGGTTGGAGAAGGTTGAGGTGGGAAATGCGGACTTGGGCGCTGGAGCTCGAGTGTGTGAAAATGGATGAGCAAAGGAGGAAGAAGGCGTGGATGAAAAGGTGAACCCTTATCCCTTTATATGGGCAGCCGAATCTATGCGCCCCCACTAGCCTGGTAAAACTCGCTTATCCCCCAAGCGCCGTAATTGATGGCGCGATTGGGTTACCCATGCCCGTATTGATGAGAATCCCGTGATAAGGGGGACACGATCTCTGCTTTGACAAGACGTGTCAAAAAACTGCCTCGCGTTATGTGCGGGGCTAGTTAAAGGAAACGGTTTGAATAATCACCGGGCCATGGCATAACATCATGTTGCCAAAACAAGTCAGCAGATTAGATTTGTGGAAATATTATTCTCTCTATGGTGGAATGTGGAACTTATTTTGCAGGGTCGGACACTATCTTTGTATTCAAATTTTTCTGTGGTGTATTCGAAGGAGGAACCCGCCTTGCAATGCCGAAGACAATACAACGCGCAGGACTCATCGTCATTGAAGCCTGGTTCAGGGGCTACTGAGGGAGTCCTGGATTAGGGGGTCTTCGGACAGCCGGACTATAACCTTTGGCCGGACTGTTAGACTATGAAGATACAAGATTGAAGACTTTGTCTCGTGTCCGGATGGGACTCTACTTGGCGTGGAAGGCAAGCTAGGCAATACAGATATGTATATCTCCTCCTTTGTAACCGACCTTGTGTAACCCTAGCCCTTTCCGGTGTCTATATAAACCGGAGGGTTTTAGTCCGTAGCACAACATACAATCATACCATAGGCTAGCTTTTAGGGTTTAGCCTCTCCGATCTCGTGGTAGATCAACTCTTGTAATACTCATATCATCAAGAATAAATCAAGCAGGACATAGGGTTTTACCTCCATCAAGAGGGCCTGAACCTGGGTAAAACATCGTGCCCCCTGCCTCCTGTTACCATCCGCCTTAGACGCACAGTTCGGGACCCCTACCCGAGATCCGCCGGTTTTGACACCGACAGAAACCTTGGAGTTGTGGTCGTACTTGATGAGGTAGAACTTGATGTAGTCTTGGGAACCCACTTGACCAAGGCCTTAGGAGCTTCTTCAAATGCATCAATCTCCTCTTGAAGCTTGTCCTTGCCTTTTTGCTTGTGGTCTTGTGGTGGAAGATCATCTTGAGCTTGTGTTCCTTTGAAAGAAGTAGGATCATACTTCTCTTATTGAGGAACAAACTTCGTCTTGGGGTATTGATCTTGTTCCCACTCAACTCCATTGGCATTGAACTTTCGTTCAAAACCAACACCTTGATTCTTCCGGTGCCTTCCATGCTTGCCTACAATTTCCTCAAATTTCTTACTTCCGACAAGGCTCTTGTAAACACCTTTCTCTATAATTCCCTCCAATAAGCTATTTTCTTGCTCAAGTGTAACTTGGCGAAGAGAGTCATTAGTGTAATCAAGAGAACTACTAGAAGCAACAACATTGGATTTAGCATGATTGTTGTTACTACTAGATGAAGATCATCATTGATTGCTTTTAAGAACTCATGCTCTTGCTCAAGGTTGAGCTTTTCAAAGCGTAGCTTCTCATGAGTCTTTAAAAGTTCTCGATGATCTTTCAAGGTAGTTTCATGAGCTAACTTAAGAGTGTTTAGTTCTTTAGTTAGACGCTCAATCTCCTTCTTATCATCGTCATTCATTTTATCTTGATTAGCATGATGAATAGCAAGTTCATCATAGTTTTCATAACTAGAGTTGTCAACAAGTAAATCATCATCTCCTAGCAAATCATCTTCATCACTATTGAAATCAACATACTTGGGGTGTGTTACCTTTGTACCTTTAGCCATGAAGCATCTTCCAATTCCTTCATTTGGTGAGTCAAATATGTCATAGGAGTTGGTTGTCACAAGTGATAGTCCGGCAACACCTTCATCTTGAGTATATTCGGAGTCGGAGTGATAACTTCTTTCAGAGTGATGGTCGGAGTCAGAGCCGGATACCCATTCACGAACATGAGCTTGATGTCTTCATTTTGTGTAGCTCATTGATGACTTGTCCTTCCTCTCCGAATCCTTGCTTCTCCGAGAGGGTCTTCGTTCATAACGATCATCTCTACTCCTCCTCTCTCTTGATGGTGATTCTCCTCGCCTACTTCTTCTCTTGGGAGAATCTTCTATTCTTTTGTAGGGAGTCGTACACTCATTGGAATAGTGTCCGGGTCTTCCACAATTGTAGCAGTTACTCTCACGACTAGAAGATCTTTTTTCATTGTAGGACCTTGACTTGGAACTTCTTTCCTTGCTTCTACTCTTGTAGAACTTGTTGAAGTTCTTCACCATTAGGCTCAATTCTTCATTGAAGGTTTGCTTCTCATTTGATGATGTGGGGGCATAACATGAGGTTGTGTAAGCACCGCTTGACTTGTTGTGAAGCTCTTTTTTATCCTTAAGTGACATCTCATGAGCAAATTCTTCCAATGACTTCTGTTGGCTTGAGATCTTTGTAGTTGGGCATCATTTGGATCAATGTGCACACGGTATCATATTTTCCATCCAAGGCTCTTAGGATCTTCTTGATGATGAATCTATCAGTCATCTCTTCACTTCCTAAGCCGGCAATCTCATTTGTGATAAGAGCAAGCCTAGAGTACATTGCAGCGACACCTTCACCATCCTTCATTTTGAACTTGTCAAGTTGACTTTGAAGCACATCCAATTTGGATTCCATGACGGAGTCGGTACCTTCGTGCATATCAATCAAAGTATCCCAAATTTCCTTTGCATTCTCAAGACGGCTGATTTTGTTGAATTCTTCGGGGGACAATCCGTTGAAGAGAATATCACAAGCTTGAGCATTGTATTGCAGCATCTTCAACTCTTCTGCGGTAGCTTCACGGTTCGGTTCTCTCCCATCAAAGAATTCACCTTGCAAGCCAATACACACAATAGCCCAAACGGCGGGTTTATGTACTAGAATATGCATTTTCATCTTATGCTTCCAACTAGCAAAATTTGTACCATCAAAGTAAGGACCTCTATGGTGGTAATTTCCCTCGCTAGACACCATACTCTCCTAGGTTGTGAAACCAAGGCTATGGCCACCAAAAGCAATGGAAATCAAAGCAAATGGAGACCAAAGCTCTGATACCACCTGTAGGATCGAAAGTATGTCTAGAGGGGGTGATTAGACTACTTGACCAAATAAAAATCTAGCCGTTTCCCAATTTTAGTTCTTGGCAGATTTTAGCAACTTTGCACAAGTCAAGCAATCAACCTACACATGCAATTCTAAGAGTATAGCAGCGGAAAGTAAAACAATTGCATATGAAGGTAAAGGGAGGAGTTTGGAGGGAGGAAACGCAATGTGGACACGGAGATTTTTGGCGTGGTTCCGATAGGTGGTGCTATCGTACATCCACGTTGATGGAGACGTCAACCATGGAGGGTAACAGTTGCGCGAGTCCACGGAGGGCTCCACCCACGAAGGGTCCATGAAGAAGCAACCTTGTCTATCCCACCATGGTCGTCGGCCACGAAGGACTTGCCTTACTTGGGTAGATCTTCATGAAGTAGGTGATCTCCTTGCCCTTACAAACTCCTTGGTTCAACACCACAATCTTGACGGAGGCTCCCAGGTGACACCTAGCCAATCTAGGAGACACCACTCTCCAAGAGGTAACAAATGGTGTGTTGATAATGAACTCCTTGCTCTTGTGCTTCAAAAGATAGTCTCCCCAACACTCAACTCTCTCTCACAGGACTTGGATTTGCTAGAAAGGAGATTTGAGTGGAAAGCAACTTGGGGAAGGCTAGAGATCAAGATTTATGTGGTTGGAATGAAATATCTTGACCTCAACACAAGTGTAGGTGGTTCTATCTCAGAAAATGTATGTTGGAAGTGTAGGCATGTTCTGATGGCTCTCTCCACGAATAAAGAGTGGGTGGAGGGGTATATATAGCCTCCACACAAAATCTAACCATTACACACAATTTACCAAACTCGGTGGGACCGAATAATGAAACTCGGTCGGACCGAGTTGGTTCATAATGTGACTGTAGGGGTTTTCGGTGGGACCATGCTACCTCTTGAGCACTGCGTTGGTTTTCCCTTGAAGAGGAAAGGGTGGTGCAGTAAAGGAGTCTAAGTATTTCCCTCAGTTTTTGAGAACCAAGGTATCAATCCAGTAGGAGACCACGCGCGAGTCACCTCATACCTACACAAACAAATAAGAACCTCGCAACCAACACGATAAAGGGGTTGTCAATCCCTTCACGGCCACTTGCAAGAGTGAGATCTGATAGACATGATAATAATAAGATAAGTATTTTTTGGTATTTTTATGATATAGATTGAAAGTAAAGATTGCAAAATAAAATAGATTGGAAACTTGTATGATAGAAAATAGTCCCGGGGGCCATAGGTTTCACTAGTGGCTTCTCTCAAGATAGCATAAGTATTACGATGGGTTAACAAATTACTGTCGAGCAATTGATAGAAAAGCGAATAATTATGAGAATATCTAGGCATGATCATGTATATAGGCATCACGTCCGTGACAAGTACACCGACTCCTGCCTGCATCTACTACTATTACTCCACACATCGACCGTTATCCAGCATGCATCTAGAGTATTAAGTTCATAAGAACAGAGTAACGCCTTAAGCAAGATGACATGATGTAGAGGTATAAACTCATGCAATATGATATAAACCCCATCTTTTTATCCTTGATGGCAACAGTACAATACGTGACGTTTCCCTTTCTGTCACTGGGATCGAGCACCGCAAGATGGAACCCAAAGCTAAGCACTTCTCCCATTGCAAGAAAGATCAATCTAGTAGGCCAAAGCAAACTGATAATTCAAAGAGACTTGCAAAGATAAATCAATCATACATAAAAGAATTCAGAGAAGATTCAAATATTGGTCATAGATAATCTTGATCATAAACCCACAATTCATCGGATCTCGACAAACACACCGCAAAAGAAGATTACATCAAATAGATCTCCAAGAGAATCGAGGAGAACTTTGTATTGAGATCCAAAGAGAGAGAAGAAACCATCTAGCTAATAACTATGGACCCGAAGGTATGAGGTAAACTACTCACACATCATCGGAGGGGCCATGGAGTTGATGTAGAGTCCCTCCATGATCAATGCCCCCTCCGGCGGAGCTCCGGAAAAGGCCCCAAGATGGGATCTCTTGGGTACAGAAGGTTGCGGCAGTGGAAATAGGGTTTCGTGGTGCTCCTGGATGTTTGCGGGGTATGTGAACATATATAGGAGGAAGAAGTAGGTCGGGGTAGCTACGAGGGGCCCACGAGGGGGGAGGGCGCGCCCAGGGGGTAGGCATGCCCCCCTGCCTCGTGGCCGCCTCGTTGATTGCTTGACGTCCACTACAAGTCCTCTGGATCACGTTTGTTCCAAAAATCACGTTCCCGAATGTTTCATTCCGTTTGGACTCCGTTTGATATTCCTTTTCTACGAAACACTGAAATAGGCAAAAAAAACAGCAATTTGGGCTGGGCCTCCTGTTAATAGGTTAGTCCCAAAAATAATATAAAAGTGTAAAATAAAGCCCATTAACATCCAAAACAGATAATATAATAGCATGGAACAATCAAAAATTATAGATACATTGGAGACATATCAGCATCCCCAAGCTTAATTCCTACTCGTCCTCGAGTAGGTAAATGATAAAAACAGAATTTTTGATGTGGAATTCTTTCTAGAATATTCTTCAATGTATTTTTCTCTATTGTGGCATGAATGTTTAGATCCGAAAGATTCAAGATAAAAGTTTATTGTTGACATAAAAATAGTGTCCGATTTCGGGTTCCGGCAGACCCTTGAGGTTCGAACATTGGGGTGCGCATGGAGATTTCGCCTCCTACCTACCTGCACCCCTCCGCCACGCTAGGATCTAAACTATGGGAAGAACAGCACAAGAGACACAGGGTTTATACTGGTTCGGGCCACCGATGTGGTGTAATATCCTACTCCAGTGTGTGGTGTGGTGGATTGCCTCGTGGGCTGATGATGATGAACAATACAAGGAAGAACAGCCTCGCGAGGGTCTGTTCTTGGCCGGGGCGATGAACTGCTGGGAGGAGTTCAGCCGCCTTTCTCTTTCTCTCTCTCTCTAACCGACCGATCGACCCCTTGCTATGTGGGTGGCTGGTCCTATTTATAGAGGCCCTGGTCCTCTTCCCAAATATCGAGCGGGAAGGGAGCCAACAATGGCGGGCTAATTTGAAAGGGGATAGCAAGTATCAACTATCCTGACAAAAGTACTCTTCGCCTGTGCAAAGCTCTGGTGATGACGCCGTCTTGGGCTCCACGGTGACCTCCGTCTCGTAGTCCTCCTGGTCTTGGTCTCGTTGCACCGAAATGGCAACCTTTGCCTGATGCCTCGGTACTCCGCGGCTGCGCTTTCCCCCTTTGCACCAAAGAGGAAAGGAGGACGCTGCACAGGTGGCACCCGCCTGGCGCCCTGAGTCGTCATGGCTTGCGTCACGGGCACCTCGCGAGGTACCCCGCCTTGATCTCTCCGCCTCCTCGTGAGCCAGCCTGACGAGGCCGTGCCTGAGGAAGCTCTGCGTCATCCGCCCCGCGGGGCTTGGCCCCTCGCGAGGGTCTTGGGTTTGTGTTGGTGAAGATGGGCCGTGCTGGGGGCCCCTTTTGAGCCACGCCGCAGGCCGCAGGCAGGCAAGTCTGGGGACCCCCGTTCCCAGAACACCGACAGTAGCCCCCGGGCCCAAGGCACGCCAGGACTTGGCCGTGCAGGGAGGCGGAAGGGCTAGAGCGAAGCGCTGCGGGCCCTAATAGCCTGTGGCCTTGGGCACCGCGTGGCGGTTGATTGGACGTGGGCGGCACTGTTCCCCCACGCCCTCCTTCTTTTGTGCCATGCTAGGCGGACCCGCAGTCGTACACAGTCGTTCCCTTTTCTGTTGCTCGAGTGCCCTCTGTCCTTCCTCCGCTCGAACTCCGGCTTCTGTTTTCAACCTGATCTTGAACCTCCCTCCCCCCCTTCCCATCGCCATGGCTCCGACGAAGAAGGGGAGAGGGAATAAACCCGTGTCTCCGCCTTGCCCGCCGCTGTCGGCGGCCCCTACCGAGGGCTTGGGCAAGGTCAGCTTGGCTCTGGCCACCATCTTCAATGAATGCGGGAGGACGACGGCCTGGCCCGCGTCCCACTTCTCCATCGACAGGACAGCCACTGAGGTCCCGTATCTTGCCGACGCCCTGTGGGCGGGTCTGGTTCCTCCCTTTTCTGACTTCTTCAACGTCGTGCTTTCCCACTATCAGATCCACATGATGCATCTAGGTCCTGAATCCATCACCCTCCTTTCGGTCTTCGCCTTTGTTTGCGAAGCTATGGTGGGCATCCCTCCTTCGGTTGCCTTGCTACGCCACTTCTTCTCGTTGCGTCTTGTCGACCCTACCCACTGCTGGGCTTGCGTGAGCTTCGTTGCCGCGCCTGAGACGGCGGCCTCTGGGATTGACTTCAAGCTCCCCCTGCCCGCGGTTGGGTTCCGCGAGCGATGGCTGTATGTGGACGCAGGGGTGCCCAGCCCCCTGCTATTGGAGCCGACCTCTCCTGCCGCCCCCAATTCGGGCTGGGGCCAGGAGACGCTTGAGATCTCCCGGCTCGTCTTCGTCTGGCGCCGCTTCGCGCTCTTGAGGTCGCTTGGCGTGACAGCGCCCAAGGTGGTGAAGGAGTTCCTACTGTGCCGCGTTGCTCCTCTTCAACGCCACTCTCGCCAGATGTGGGCCTTCCATGGGCGCGAGGATCGTATGAGGCTCCAGGAAGAGGACCTGACTCCTGAGGTGCTGAGGACGACGCTCTTGACCCTGGCTGGGGACCCCAACCCCGGCAGCGTCCGGCAGGGAGGGGCCTTGCTGTACCTCTGCCAGAGCAGGGGCGACTTTGTGAAGCAGATGCCTGTCTTTGATGAGTGGGGGCCGCGCCCCGCCGGCCTTCAGGGGCCTCGCGAGAACCCAGTGGTGGTGACTGCCCTTCCAGTCGGCCAAGGCGACTCATCCTCGAGTGGCGGAGCAGGGAGGCACGAGGTGCCAGAGGCCGAGGGGGCTCCCGGCGCGGTGACAGCGCCGGGCGAGGCTCATGAGGAAGCAGCTTTTGGGGCCCATGCCACTGAGGCTGAGGGCGACGAGCAATTGCCCTCAATGCCTGCGACTGGGGCCCCTGAGGCTCCAGCTGCGTCTCTTGGGGAGGTGATTGGCAGCGCAGGTCAGGTAGGCGCCCCTGCCGCAGATCGCCTTGATGCTCCGTCTTCGTCGAAGGTTGATCCATGCGCCCAACTCTTGGGCCGGTTCTGCGTGGACTTTGGGGCTCTCCGGAAGAGAAGGGAGGCCCTGGGCGACGATTACCCTTATCGCCTGCTGAAGCGCAGAAAGTACTTCGCCACTGATGAGTAAGCCTTCTCCTCTCCCAGCTCCCGATCCTTCCGTTGCTCTTACTAACTCTTGCTCCACAGGCCCCTTCCAACCAAGCATGCGGAGACGGCTGAGGAGCCGTCTCCTTTGGCTTCGCCCCCTCTACCGTCCTTAAGTGCTCTGAGTAGTGGAGCCCTTGTGGTGAGGGCGATCGAAGAGGCAAACCATCCCGAGGCGTATCGTGGCCCCGCGCACCTCGTGATCCTCCTTCGCGGGCCTTCTCGTGGCATAGCCAGCCTACCATGGGCTTCTCGCCTGGTCGTGAACTGCGATTGGCTGAGGTGCTTCCTGCGCTCTTCTCCTGAGGACGGGCTGGCCCCAGGCCGGGCTTCTGACGCGGCATGCCCGGCCGTCGCGAGGGTGCCAGCCCCCAGCCCCCGGCCCCCAGCCCGGAGGGGGAGTGCTGACTCGCGGTCCCCGGCGCTTACTTGGGGAGGATGATGGTGTGGAAGACATGCTCGAGCGCGCTCGGGAGCGTCGCGCTCTCCGCCAAGGATTCCTTCGAAGGGCGACTGACGCAGTGAGCCTGCTTGGTGAGGAGCTTGCTGATGAAGATGCGCGCCTTGAGGCCGAGGGCCTGCGCCTGGCTGCAGAGAGGCGCGAGCTGGAGGGCGCCATCGCCCTTGCGCGCCGTTAGCGTGATCTTGATGAAGCAGAGGCCAAGGCGTCGTTGGTGGCCTCTCGGGAGGCCCGATCTTTGGCCGCTGAGGAGGCTCGAGAAGCCGACCGGCGGCGAACGGCGGTGGAGGAGCGGGCTCGGGAGCTCCTGGCCTGGTGCCACTCGCTGGAGGAGCAGGCAGAGCTGCGCGAGGCAGCCCTTGCGTCGATGAAGGTGGCCTTCGGCGACTCGGCAGAACTCCAAAAGCGCGAGGAGGCGCTGATGCTAGAAGCTGCCGAACGTACCCGTGAGTACGAGCGTCTGGAGACGAGGGAGCGCTTGGTGACGCAGGCGGAGGATGATGTTGCTGCACATGAAGCCCGCGTCCTGGAGGAGGTCGGACGTTGAGTGGCGACGGCGCGCTTGAACCTCGAGCACGAGTTCGAAGAGAAGCTGGGGCTGATCCGGGCTGAAGCTGAAGGCAGGACTGCCACCTTGAGGGCCAAGCTGGAGGAGGCAGCACGGCGGACCGATGCTTCCCGGGCCGCCCTTGAGGTGGCGCGAGGTAAGTTAACCACCTCCCAGGCTGAGGTGCTCCTTCTTCGCCAGCGGGTGGAGGAGGCTGAGGCCGTCGCGCGCCAGAATGCGGACGAGATACGTCAGCGGCGGATCTTGGAGCATGAGCACAGCCCCATGCTCACCACTCTCCGGGAGAGAGCCAATGTGGCCTTAGGCAATATCTGTGAGGAGGCCGTCGGCGAGCCGCACGCAGTCAACTACGCGGGCAATCTTCAGTTCTTCACTGATGTGGTGACGCAGCTGGAGGCGCGGTCAACCAGGGCTGACAGGTTGGTGGAGGAGAGGAGCCGCACCCTGCTCAGGCGCGCCTTTTCCCGCGTCTTCAGTCACCTCCAAAACATGGATCCCCATTTTGATTTTGACGCCGTCATCACCCCAGTCCCCCAGGCCGTCCGAGGCGAGCTGGCGCACTGGGTGGAAGACAATGTGGACGCTCTTATCAGGGCCTTCGCCTCGAACGACGACGACGTGATCGTGGCGGCTGACGAGGGCGGTGTGATGGACGGCTCTGACGCCGTTGGCGGCAACGCGAACAGCGATGGCGAGTTCAGCGACGCCAGCAACGGCTCTGGTGGTGCTCCTGAGGACGCATTGGGGGATTCGTCCGACTGATTGTGCATCGTTCCTGCTTCCCTACCCTACATGAATAGAACTCAGGTTTTGGCCTGATAGCTATGAGAGCATTTTGGAGGGGGAGCCCCTCATGTAAAACTTGCGTTTATCGTGTCAATAGAAGCTACATTGCCCATGCACCCGCGCCAAGTGGTTGGCTTAAGCGACGCGCTGGTCGGCTGGTTTACCTTTGTCCCGTGCTGGCCCTGGGGTGGCCCGCAGGAGGCTGTGGTGCCCTGAGTGTTTCCTGGTTGAATCCGTAGGATCTGCAGTAAAACACCCTCCTGAGAGGACGCGGCGGCGGCAGTCTGGGCTGCGCGCAAGCTAGGCCTGACCCGGCTCACGAGGGGCTCACATGGGGAGGCATCTGAGGTGAAGTGGTAACCGAAACGCGAGAAATTGCTCGAACGAGACTAAGCACCCCTTCCCCGAACACACGCAAATCTCAAATTCGAATCCAACTTGAAACCAGCGGAGGAAAGCGACAACCAAAGGGAAGAGCAACGAAAGCAAACAAAAGGCCGAGTCCGGCACCTAGTCTAGTCTTGGACGTCTTCTCACCAGCGTGGAGCTAAGTGCTGCCACTGGGCGTGGGAGGGAGCCCCAGGGCCTGAGGCCGGCACCCCTGAGACTCCAGGGCATGTACAGCCCCACTCATTATTACGTGAGAGTGTCACGAGGCGGCGAGCTTCACAGGCACTGGGCCTTCTTCACAGGTACTGGCCTTGCTTCATATCGCCAGATGAGGGCCCCGCCTTGCGCCACACTCTAGTGCCATCAGCAACGACCGGAAACCAGGACGCCACCCGATGGGGTAGAGTGGTCGCCAGCGGTTCCCCCGACGACCACGGGTCCTCCGCCAGGGGCAGGCCCTGAGGCACCTCCCCAGCAGAGGGCCTACCTCCTTAGAACACCTTGCTCCGAATGCCGCGGTGGTGATGTCGGTTCTCGGCCCCTCTCCTGCAGTCCCCTGCGCCCTCCTCCCGAGGGGTAGGAGACTGTGGGAGCGGGGCAGCTGCTCGCTGCGGCGACCTGCACCTCCTGCGATCCATGGTTAGCGTATACCTGCTCCTGAAGAATTAGCGGTACCCAGTAATCGTTGCCTCCTGCGTGGCCTGTGGGACTGTCCCGGGGCTCCTGGAAAGGCTCAGCTTCTAGTGCCTCATCCCCCCAGCTTGGGCTGAGGAGCGAGCCTTGTCCGTTCTCGTGAGGGTGTCCTTGGTCCATCATGAGGGGCACGTATTCCTCCGGCGCCGTCATCCTGAATGCCACGCCGTAATGCCCTGCATGCCACGCGGTCCTTCCTGACACGCCCACCGTGGGGTGGCAGCGCGGCCGCCCACTGGGGCCGCGGGTCGCGTTGAGTCCTTCTTCCTCGAGGACCGGGGGCGGGGGCAGCGCCGCCACCGGTCCGGCGCTGACAGCTTCGCCAGCGTCGGAGTAGCCTTGGAGCCCGCGGGCGCGCGCGGAGCCCCCGCGCGGGCCGCCCTGGGCTTGAGATGGGAGCTGGGTGGATAAGGCGTGAGCCCCTGAGGCGGCGAAGCCCAGGAGCTCTGCCACTCGCTCCAGCAGCACGTCGTGGCCGCCCTCCAGCAGTCTGCACTGCAGCAGCTCTCGGGCCACCGTGAGCGCGGCCCTCAAGTTCGCCTGCTCCCTGCAAGTGTACGGCGTCATGGTCGCGGCGTGATTGGAGGCCCTTGCTGCCGACCGCGCCTGCCGCGGCGTGAGAGCTGTCGAAGCCTGTCCGCGTCGCCCGCGCAGCGCCCTGCGGACCGCGAGCTGCCTGGGGCACGGGGTCGCTCGAGGCGAGCGGCTCTGCGCGGGCGGGCCACGTCGCCCATGGATCTGGGTTGCCCGCCTAGTCGCCGGACATGGCGACGACAACGCGACGGGGCATGAAGCGGTAGAGGGTGGACTCTGGCGCACCCCTACCTGGCGCGCCAAATGTCGGATTTCGGGTTCCGGCAGACCCTTGAGGTTCGAACACTGGGGTGCGCGTGGAGATTTTGCCTCCTACCTACCTGCACCCCTCCGCCACGCTAGGATCTAAACTATGGGAAGAACAGCACAAGAGACACAGGGTTTATACTGGTTCGGGCCACCGATGTGGTGTAATACCCTACTCCAGTGTGTGGTGTGGTGGATTGCCTCGTGGGCTGATGATGATGAACAATACAAAGAAGAACAGCCTCGCGAGGGTCTGTTCTTGGCCGGGGCGATGAACTACTAGGAGGAGTTCAGCCGCCTTTCTCTTTCTCTCTCTCTCTACCGACCGACCGACCGACCCCTTGCTATGTGGGTGGCTGGTCCTATTTATAGAGGCCCTGGTCCTCTTCCCAAATATCGAGCGGGAAGGGAGCCAACAATGGCAGGCTAATTTGAAAGGGGATAGCAAGTATCAGCTATCCTGACAAAAGTAGTCTTCGCCTGCGCAAAGCTCTGGTGATGACGCCGTCTTGGGCTCCACGGTGACCTCCGTCTCGTAGTCCTCCTGTTCTTGGTCTCGTTGCACCGAAATGGCAACCTTTGCCTGATGCCTCGGTACTCCGCGGCTGCGCTTTCCCCCTTTGCACCAAAGAGGAAAGGAGGACGCTGCGCGGCTGGCACCCGACTGGTGCCCTGAGTCGTCATGGCTTGCGTCACGGGCACCTCGCGAGGTACCCCGCCTTGATCTCTCCGCCTCCTCGTGAGCCAGCCTGACGAGGCCGTGCCTGAGGAAGCTCTGCGTCATCCGCCCCGCGAGGCTTGGCCCCTCGCGAGGGTCTTGGGTTTGTGTTGGTGAAGACGGGCCGTGCTGGGGCCCCCTTTTGAGCCACGCCGCAGGCCGCAGGCAGGCAAGTCTGGGGACCCCCGTTCCCAGAACACCGACAAATAGTAACACTCCAAGTATGCTAATCAAGAAATTATGTCTTATCAAAATACCATAGCCAAAGAAAACTTATCCCCACAAAGTCATATAGTTTGGCCATGCTTCATTTATGTCACACAAAATGCTCTCGTCATGCACAACCCCGATGACAAGCCAAGCAATTGTTTCATACTTAGCTTTTTCAAACTCTTTCAACTTCTACGCAATATATGAGCGCGAGCCATGGACATAGCACTATGGGTGGAATAGAATATGATGATTGAGGTCGTGTGAGAAGACAAAAGGGAGAAAGTCTCACATTGAAGCGGATAATCAATGGGCTATGGAGATGCCCACCGATTTATGTCAATACAAGGAGTAGGGATTGCCATGCAACGGATGCACTAGAGCTATAAATATATGAAAGCTCTTCAAAGAAACTAAGTGGGTGTGCATCCAACTCGCTTGCTCACGAAGACCTAGGGCATTTGAGGAAGCCCATCATTGGAATATACAAGCCAAGTTCTATAATGAAAAATTCCCACTAGTATATGAAAGTGACAAAATAATAGACTCTCTATCATGAAGATCATGGTGCCACTTTGAAGCACAAGTGTGGAAAAAGGATAGTAACATTGTCCCTTCTCTCTTTTTCTCTAATTTATTTATTATTATTATTTCTTTTTTTATTTGGCCTTCTTTCTTCTTCTTTTTTGGCCTCTTTTCTTTCTTTTTTTCTCTTTTTTTTGGAGTCTCATCCCGACTTGTGGTGGAATCATAGTCTCCATCATCCTTTCCTCACATGGGACAATGCTCTAATGATGATCATCACACTTTTATTTTCTTACAACTCAAGAATTACAACTCGATACTTAGAACAAAATATGACTCTATGTGAATGCCTCCGGCGGTGTACCGGGATTGCGATGAATCAAGAGTGACATGTATGAAAAAATTATGAATGGTGGCTTTGCCACAAATACGTTGTCAACTACATGATCATGCAAAGCAATATGACAATGATGATGCGTGTCATAATAAATGGAATGGTGGAAAGTTTCATGGCAATATATCTTGGAATGGCTATGGAAATGCCATAATAGGTAGGTATGGTGGCTGTTTTGAGGAAGATATAAGGAGGCTTATGTGTGATAGAGCGTATCATATCACGGGGTTTGGATGCACCGGCGAAGTTTGCACCAACTCTCAAGGTGAGAAAGGGAAATGCACGATACCGAAGAGGCTAGCAATGGTGGAAGGGTGAGAGTGCGTATAATCCATGGACTCAACATTAGTCATAAAGAAATCACATACTTATTGCAAAAATCTACAAGTCATCAAAACCAAGCACTACGCGCATGCTCCTAGGGGGATAGATTGGTAGGAAAAGACCATCGCTCGTCCCCGACCGCCACTCATAAGGAAAGCAATCAAAGAACACCCCATGCTTCAAATTTGTCACATAACGTTCACCATACGTGCATGCTACGGGACTTGCCAACTTCAACACAAGTATTCATCAATTTCACAATTACTCAACTAGCACACTTCTAATATTACCACATTTATATATCAAAACCATCTATCAAGCACCCAACTTCTCTTAGCATTTAAAATTTATAACCAAAATGAATTACCATGCTGTTCTAAAGGACTCCAAAATGATATAAGTGAAGCATGAGAGGTCAATTATTTCTATAAAGTAGAACCACCGCCGTGCTCTAAAAGATATAAGCGAAGCACTAGAGCAAAAAACTATATAGCTCAAAAGACATAAGTGAAGCACATAGAGTATTCTAATAAATTCCAATTCATGTGTGTCTCTCTCAAAAGGTGTGTACAGCAAGGATGATTGTGGTAAACTAGAAAGCAAAGACTCAAATCATACAAGATGCTCCAAGCAAAACACATATCATGTGGCGAATAAAAATATAGCTCCAAGTAAAGTTACCGATAAACGAAGACGAAAGAGGGGATGCCTTCTGGGGCATCCCAAAGCTTAGGCTTTTTGGTGTCCTTGGATTTTACCTTGGGGTTCCTTGGGCATCCCCAAGCGTAGGCTCTTGCCACTCCTTGTTCCATAATCCATCAAATCCTTACCCAAAACTTGAAAACTTCAGAACACAAAACTTAAAAGAAAATCTTCGTGAGCTCCGTTAGTAAAAGAAAACAAACCACCACTTCAAGGTACTGTGATGAACTCATTCTTGATTTACATTGGTGTTAAACCTACTGTATTCCAACTTTTCTATGGTTCATAAACTCTATTACTAGCCATAGATTCATCAAAATAAGCAAACAACACACGAAAAAACAGAATCTATCAAAAACAGAACAGTCTGTAGTAATCTGTAGGTTCCGACCACTTATGGAACCCCAAAAATTATAAAATAAATTTCTGGACATGAGGAATTTATCTATTAATCATCTTCAAAAATAATTAACTAAATAGCACTCTCCAATAAAAAAATGGCAGCAATTCTCGTGAGCGCTAAAGTTTCTGTTTTTTACAGCAGGATCAAAAAGACTTTCCCCAAGTCTTCAACGGTTCTACTTGGCACAAACACTAACTAAACACAAAAACACAATCAAAACAGAGGCTAGATAAATTATTTATTACTAAACAGTACCAAAAAGCAAGGAATAAAAATAAAATTGGGTTGCCTCCCAACAAGCGCTATCGTTTAACGCCCTTAGCTAGACATAAAAGCAAGGATAGATCTAAGTATTGCCATCTTTGGTAGGAAATTCTTCAATAAGACACCTATAACCCCTAGGAGTCTCTTTATTTTTATTAATTATCAAACTCCTAGGCACAAAGTCAAGAAAATCATTTGTAGCAAAAGGTTCCTTAAGGATAGCAAGAAAGTTGGGGTGAACACTTATGGATTTGAGGTCCGCATTTCCCTTACTAGAAGTTTCACCCTTAATTTTAGGAACATACATCAATTTGGAAATCTTAGCATTAGAAGGAGTGTTTTTCACGGAAGAAAAGTAAGATCCTAGGTTGGTACTAATATCCTCAATTTTATCAATTCTAGTGGAATCTTGATCTATCTTTTCATTAACCATAGGTTCCTTTTCTTTAAAAAATTTAAGAGCCACTCCTACCTTAGGTCCGTATTGGGTAACTTGGTTGTGGATCTTTCTATCAAAATTTTCAATCAACTCTACATTAGCAACTTTATTTTCAATAATTTCAAGCCTTTGCATCACATGTTCCAAAGTTAAAGTAGTTCCATTAACCAAAAGAGGTGGTGGGCCAAACAAATCTACCATAGCATTATAAGAATCAAAAGTATGGCTACCCAAGAAATTTCCTCCGGTAATGGTATCAAGGATATATCTATTCCAAGGCATGATGCTTACATAAAAATTGCGAAGAAGAACGGAAGTAGATTGCTACCTAGTAGATCTATTTTGCGCATTGCAAATTCTGTACCAAGCATCTTTTAGATTTTCTCCCTCCCTTTGTTTAAAATTAAGAACTTAATTCTTGGGACACAAGGGAGTAGATAAAGGACTAGCCATAACGATGAGGCAAGCGAAAAAGAGGCGAATGGAAAAGAGAGGGCAAATAAAATAGCAAGGGTGAAGTGGGGGAGAGGAAAACGAGAGGCAGATGGCAAATAATGTAATGTGAAGGATAAGAGTTGTGAGGGGTGCTTGGTATGTCTTGACTTGGCGTAGATCTCCCCGGCAACGGCGCCAGAAATCCTTCTTGCTACCTCTTGAGCATTGCGTTGGTTTTCCCTTGAAGAGGAAAGGGTGGTGCAGTAAAGCAGCGTAAGTATTTCCCTCAGTTTTTGAGAACCAAGGTATCAATCCAGTAGGAGACCACGCGCGAGTCACCTTGTACCTACACAAACAAATAAGAACCTCACAACCAACGCGATAAAGGGGTTGTCAATCCCTTCATGGCCACTTACAAGAGTGAGATCTGATAGACATGATAATAATAATAATAATAATAATAATAAGATAAGTATTTTTGGTATTTTTATGATATAGATTGAAAGTAAAGATTGCAAAATAAAATAGACTGGAAACTTGTACGATGGAAAATATTCCCGGGGGCCATAGGTTTCACTAGTGGCTTCTCTCAAGATAGCATAAGTATTATGGTGGGTGAACAAATTATTGTCGAGCAATTGATAGAAAAGAGAATAATTATGAGAATATCTAGGCATGATCATGTATATAGGCATCACGTCCGTGACAAGTAGACCGACTCCTTCCTGCATCTACTACTATTACTCCACAGATCGACCGCTATCCAGCATGCATCTAGAGTATTAAGTTCATAAGAACGGAGTAACGCCTTAAGCAAGATGACATGATGTAGAGGGATAAACCCATGCAATGTGATATCAACCCCATCTTTTTATCCTCGATGGCAACAATACAATATGTGTCGTTTCCCTTTCTGTCACTGGGATCGAGCACCACAAGATTGAACCCAAAGCTAAGCACTTCTCCCATTGCAAGAAAGATCTATCTAGTAGGCCAAACCAAACTGATAATTCGAAGAGACTTGCAAAGATAAACCAATCATACATAAAAGAATTCAGAGAAGATTCAAATATTGTTCATAGATAATCTTGGAAACCCACAATTCATCGGATCTCGACAAACACACCGCAAAAGAAGATTACATCAAATAGATCTCCAAGAGAATCGAGGAGAACTTTGTATTGAAATCCAAAGAGAGAGAAGAAGCCATCTAGCTAACAACTATGGACCCAAAGGTCTGAGGTAAACTACTCACACATCATCGGAGGGGCCATGGAGTTGATGTAGAGGCCCTTCATGATCAATGCCCCCTCCGGCGGAGCTCCGGAAAAGGCCCCAAGATGGGATCTCTTGGGTATAGAAGGTTGCGGCGGTGGAAATAGGGTTTCATGGTGCTCCTGGATGTTTGCGGGGTATGTGAACATATATAGGAGGAAGAAGTAGGTCAGTGGAGCTACGAGGGGCCCATGAGGGGGGCGCACCTAGGGGGTAGGTGCGCCCCCTGCCTCGTGGCCGCCTCGTTGATTGCTTGACGTCCACTCCAAGTCCTCTGGATCACGTTTGTTCCAAAAATCACGTTCTCGAAGGTTTCATTCCGTTTGGACTCCGTTTGATATTCCTTTTCTACGGAACATTGAAATAGGCAAAAAAACAACAATTTGGGTTGGGCCTCCGGTTAATAGGTTAGTCCCAAAAATATTGTAAAAGTGTAAAATAAAGCCCATTAACATCCAAAACAGATAATATAATAGCATGGAACAATCAAAAATTATAGATACGTTGGAGACGTATCAGACCGACATGTCAACTCAGTGGGACCGATGTCATTAGGGTTTGGGCATAACTTAATCTCGGTGAGACCGATTACACAAACTCGGTGAGACCGATTTTGGTAATAGACTAACCATAGAGTTGGTCAGGCAAACTCGGTGGGACCGATTCACTCATCTCGGTTGGACCGAAATGTTATGAAAGGGAAACAGAGAGTTTGCATTGCAATCTCGATGGGACCGATCGCTCATCTCGGTTTGACCGAAACGTTACGAAGGGAAACAGAGAGATTACAATCCCATCTCAGTGAGACCGAGATCCCTATCGGTGAGACCAAAAATACTAGGGTTTTGGCAGTGGCTATGTCAAGAGAACTCGGTGGCGCCGGATAGAAAATTTCGGTGTGGCTGAGTTTAACTTTTGGTTTGGGACATATGTGGATATGAGAAAGTAGTTGAGGGCTTTGGAGCATATCACTAAGCATTTTGAGCAAGAACCTCATTAAGAAGCACCTCACCCCCTCTTGATAGTATTGGCTTTTCCTATGGACTCAATGTGATCTTGGATCACTAAAATGAAAAATGTAGAGTCTTGTGCTTTGAGCTTGAGCCAATCCTTTTGTCCTTGGCATTTTGAGGAGTCCACTTTTCTAATCCATGCCATGCCAATCATTCAGCTTTCCTGAAATATTTATCTTGAAATAGCATTAGCTCAATGAGCTATATGTTGTTAGGAATTACCAAAACCACCCAGGCATAGTTGCACTTTCAAAATGTTCTCCCTGAGTATGCACCATTGCTACAGTTCGTCATGCTGAGACACCACGTGATGATCGGGTGTGATAAGCTCTACGTTCACATACAACGGGTGTAAGACAGTTTTGCACGTGCAAAATACTCAGGTTAGACTTGACGAGCCTAGCATATGCAGATATGGCCTCGGAACGCTGAGACCAAAAGGTCGAACGTGAATCATATAATAGATATGATCAATATAGAGATGTTCACCATTGAAAACTACTCCATCTCACGTGAAGATATGGATCACGTGATCATTTAGATGACTAGAGGGATGTCTATCTAACTGGGAGTTCTTAAGTAATATGATTCATTGAACTTAAATTTATCATGAACTTAGTCCTTATAGTTTTTGCATATCTATGTAGTTGTAGATCAATGTCCTATGCTACCGTTCCCTTGAATTTTAATGCGTACCTAGAGAAAGCTAAGTTGGAAGATGATGGTAGCAACTACACGGACTGGGTCCGTAATTTGAGGATTATCCTCATTTCTGCACAGAAGAATTACATCCTGGAAGCACCGCTAGGTGCAAGACCCGCTGAGGAGCAACTTCGGATGTTATGAACGTCTGGCGGACTAAAGCTGATGACTACTCGATAGTTCAGTGTGCCATGCTTTACGGCTTAGAATCGGGACTTCAAAGACGTTTTGAACGTCATGGAGCATATGAGATATTCCAAGAGTTTAAGTTAATGTTTCAAGCAAATGCCCAAGTTGAGAGATATGAAGTCTCCAACAAGTTCTATAGTTGCAAGATGGAGGAGAACAGTTCTGTCAGTGAACACATACTCAGAATGTCTGGGTACCATAACCACTTGACTCGGCTGGGAGTTAATCTTCCTAATGATAGTGTCATTGACAGAGTTCTAAAATCACTGCCACCAAGCCATAAAGTCTTCATGATGAACTATAACATGCAAGGGATGGAAAAGAAAATTCCCGAGCTCTTCGCAATGCTAAAGGCTGCGGAGGTAGAAATCAAGAAGGAGCATCAAGTGTTGATGGTTAACAAGACCACTAGTTTCAAGAAAAAGGGCAAAGGGAAGAAGGGGAACTTCAAGAAGAATAGCAAGCAAGTTGCTGCTCCTGGGAAGAAGCCTAAGTCTGGACCTAAGCCTAAAACTGAGTGCTTCTACTACAAAGGGACAGGTCACTGGAAGCGGAACTGCCCCAAGTATTTGGTGGAAAGGTATATTTGATATACATGTGATTGATGTGTACCTTACTAATTCTCGTAGTAGCGCCTGGGTATTTGATACTGGTTCTGTTGCTCATATTCGGAACTCGAAATAGGGGCTACAGATTAAACGAAGATTGGCTAAGCACGAGGTGACGATGCGCATCGGAAATGGTTCCAAGGTCGATCGATGTGATCATCGTCGTCACGCTACCTCTACATCTACCTTCGGGGTTAGTTTTAGACCTAAATAATTGTTATTGGTGCCAGCATTGAGCATGAACATTATATCTGGATCTTGTTTGATGCGAGACGGTTATTCATTTAAATCAGAGACTAATGGTTGTTCTATTTATATGAGTAATATCTTTTATGGTCATGCACCCTTGATGAGTGGTCTATTTTTATTGAACCTTGATCGCAGTGATACACATATTCATAATATTGAAGCCAAAAGATGCAAAGTTAATAATGATAGTGCAACTTATTTGTGGCACTGCTGTTTAGGTCATATTAGTCTAAAGCGCGTGAAGAAACTCCATGCTAATGGGCTTTTGGAATCACTTGATGCTTGCGAACCATGCCTCATGGGCAAGATGACTAAGACTCCGTTCTCCACAACAATGGAGTGAGCCACTAACTTATTGGAAATAATACATACTGATGTATGCAGTCCGATGAGTGTTGAGGCTTGTGGTGGGTATCGTCATTTTCTGACCTTCACAGGCGACTTGAGAAGATATGGGTATATCTACTTGATGAAACATAAGTCTGAAACATTTGAAAAGTTCAAAGAATTTCATAGTGAAGTGGAAAATCATCGTACATCGGTGCGCGTCGGTCCTAAACAAATGGTTTTTAACCCCTTTCCACGACGGCATTTGGAACCGTCACCAAGTAAGTGTGGGCGATAGGGGGGTCCTTCCCACATGATCCGGAAACCGTCAGGGATATGCCCTCCTAGCACACACGCTCAGCAAAATGAGGTTGTGTGCGACCGGTGAGCACTCAAATACGGAAATACGTACAGTAGAGCTAAAAATACAATTATACGGCGAAATTGTTTCCGGTCGCAAGTACATCCCACACAGTCAGTCCCCGCTAAACGTTTCCGTTCGTATGCACATCCCACACAGTCGCTCCAAGGAAAACCTTTTCGTTCACAGGTACATCACACACAATTTTTCCTGTTAAATCGTTTGCGTTATTGAATGTATCACACACGGCCTGTAGAAGAAACTGTGTGGCAAAGGTTGTCCATCACACACAGTTTTTATGTGGTAAACATTTGCGCAAGGTGGCCTAATGCAAACAGTTTTCAAGAGAAAGTCGTGTGTGATTGTTCATTTATCCAACATGGTTTATTCGTAGAAACTGTGTGCGTTGCCTGAGGTCATCGCCCACGGTATTTTTTCAACAACCGTTTGCAATAGCAAAACACAATTAGCAGGCTAATTCGCCATTAGCAGGCTAATTATCCGATTATTCATAATCCATTTTATTAATCTAATTGACATTTCATATTAAGCACACAATATATTTCATTTCCATATTAAGGAAGCAGAATTTCATAATTGAAATACATCAGAGTACAACATGATATAATTTCAGCACTCAGCTACCCCATTACACAACTGCACCAGCAACAAGTTCCATATGCAACATGTAGAACCTTTTGAAATTAGCATCATAGACGGTATATAGACATATGCATCTCATCTGGAAAACTGCTAAAGCAAAAGGCGGATATTGAGCCTTCATTCATGTTGAAGGTCTTTGCAACTTTAGGCCAGTGCCTGTGGATGATTGACCGTCCGTCCTTCGTCCTTTTCAGGAACACTTCAATATTGAACTGTGGGTGTTGTATGAAAACCTTCCTCGCCTCCTGACCATAGAGGTGGTTTGAGAGGTAATCATCAATGAACTGCTTTGGAAAGGCCTGAAAATAAGGATGTGCATAAATATCTTCTCTATTTTGGAAATAGGGCAAAGGAATAAAAAAAGGCAAGGTATAATAGTTAGTACCATCTTGTAGTGAACTGATGTCTTCTTCATTGTGCAGACAAAGATCTTGTTGTTTTTTGTCGCTAATTTCTTTATCCTAACAATCTTTCTGAGTTTGTTGATTTGATTGATATTCATGGAAAACTCATTTCCCCATATGCAAAAAGGGTCAAATAGTGGGTCAAAACCTCTGACAGCAGGACCTACATGTGCAAGACCAAATTGTTAAAAACCAAAATATTAGAATGGTTCCTGAAATTGCACAATAATGTGCTATTAGACAATGGACCATGTGCATGCTAACCTCGATTGTAAACCTCGGTGCTTCTCATTGTTTCCCTGCAACACATATAAGGTAGTTAGTTATCAGGTTAAGTAAGGGTTCGCATGCTATCAGTAAAATATGTTGATGAAAAATAAGCACATTGCAGATTCATCAGATTAATTGAAGCCACATGGAAAACCCATTTACCCAAACCAATCATGATTAAGAACTAGGAAATATAGCACTTGTACATGTTTCTCATGTATTAATTGCAGCCAAATTTGATTTATTCCTCACATGCACAACAATACAAAATTCTACCCATGACAATTAGATCGCGTTGCAGAATTGAACCAAGGAGTTAACTAAACACCACAACAAATGAACCAAACATTAACTGAGCACCACATTGCATAACATAACATACTCCTAATAGAAGACCAGAGAGTTAACCAAACAGTTAACTACAGCCAATCATAGCAATTGTATTTGTTTCTCATGTATTTACTACAACCAAATTCAATTTATTCCTCACATGGTATACAATAACAGAATGCACCCACAATTTTGTAAAGATAAATTCGATTTATTTCTAACATATAAGACAATACAAAATTGCAGCCTGAAGAATTGAACATCATATTTGCAAAATTGAACCAAACAGTTAACTAAAGGCGACAATTAATTAACAAAACAGTTAATAAGTGAGCACCACACTGCACGACATATAGAACATATACACTAGAGCAACAGATTGCATGGTGAATTAGATAGCATAATTCACTAGAGTTTGTGAAGGAAAGGCGGGAGCAGCACACGAAACGGATAAACCGAGCATGCTTAACCGGCGTAGCTAGCAATTGGCAAGGTGCTCCTTAAAGATCTGGGGGTCGGCACGAATGGCAGCCATCGCGACCTCATCCGTGCGTGCGGCCGCGATTTGCTTCTCCGCTGCCAAATGCTCCTTGAGGTCCTGGCTATACTGCGTGCACCATGGCTTAGGTCGGCGCTTTTTTGGTGGAGGGGTCGGTGATTTGGGTGGAAGGTGTCGCGCTCGCACCGGCGGTTAGGGCATGTGGGATGTGGAAGGAGGAGGATGGGGATCGGGTGTGGATTACCTGACTGGATAAAGGAGGCCGAGCAGCGTGAAGGAGGGTCGCCGGCGAGGAGGCGGTGGCGCTGCAAGAAAGGAGTGAAGGTTTCAACTTGGAAAGGAAGGCGGAAAGAGGGGAAATGTGGCTTTTGGTAAGGGGGGGGCGGGGAGGTAGATATTTCCGCGGAAGCCGAAAATTTGGAATCGCTTCAGCCAAAAAACAGGCGCGCAAAGTGTCATCAGACACGGTCCCTTATTCAGAACTGTGTACGATATGTGGACATCACAAACGATTCAGATAGCTTAACCCGTGTGTGATGAGTTTGAATGTCAAAAGTTTTGGTTCGAATTTCCATGGTTATAGTGGTCATCCACATTATTGCATATTTTGGGTACACAAAGGAGACTACAGCACACCCACACTTCTTAATCGAGCAAGTTCAGCAATTAAAAAGAGCTAGCTGACCTAAACATTACTCTAACAAATTAAAGACCGACGCTCTTATAATTAAACAAAACAAAGAGTACTACTATGGCTGGTGCTCGTCGATCTTCGCCGCCGCCTCCATGTCTAGCTCGCGCCCGACGGTCTCCTGGGGAAGGGGCTCCATGGCATCCATCGCACCATACTTGGCAAGCATCTCGCCATCCGCGTCCGCCATCTCTTTGGAAAAGGCCACGACGAGCTGGGCATGGGCGGACACGATCTGGGCTTGGACGGGCTCCGTCGTTGCAAGGTATGCGGCGGAGGAACGGACGGCTGCTCGAACGCTCTCGGTGATTGCCAGCTCTTCGGCCGTGGGTTGCCGACCGTTGTCAGAGAAGCTTCGTTCGATTTGTGCGGTGACCACCAGGAGCTAGGCGTGGGCAGCCTCGACATGGTCGTGGGCGGCCTCCATCAGGGCTAAGGCCGCCGCTGCGGAAAGGACAACTGTTGTGCCGCTCTTGCCAGTTGCTATCCCCGAGGCAGATGTTGCTGCCACCACCTGAGAAGCAACAACGGACGTTTGGGCTACCTTTGCTGCCCGGTCGCAAATTGCGGCAGCGGTCATGCACCTTGTTAGCACGCGCATGGCGGCTGCGGCCGCGCTCTCGTCGGAGTGGGCCACCGAAGTTGCCCTCACGACGCAGGTCCACGTGCCCATCTTTCACCGGCGATGATTGAACAGTGAAATGATATTTGGGGAGTGAGCTAGTGTGCTTGAGACGCCGGCAGTGGACTGTAGCCAATGCACCTTCTCGCGTAAGCCATACGTGTACTATACACCGACGGTGCTCCAAGATATTTTGTACTACATCTCACATGGTTGCTGATAATAAACTGTGTGCGATCTACTTGATTTTTCATCTTGATTTGAATTACATAATGGGGTCACAGCGGCAATGGACGGTGTTTGAATTGCTAGACCTTTTATCTGGAGTGAACATGCAACTATATGTGTGTCGTAAAAGAATTGGAATTAATCAGGGTTCGTTTGAACATTTTATACATTAAATTGGTTTTCTAGCAATTTCAGGTGAACAGTTCAAATTTGAACTACATGCACATGCTCCAGTGCATATAAATTGGTTGAAAAATCAAATCTGTGTCCTTGGGTGCATGCTTAGGTCCCATGCAAGAAATGGGAATGAATTTCAAAAACCAGGGCACCGTTGATTGCCGGTAAAACATTGAGATGCCTGGTTTTTAAATTCTAGTAAATCCAAAACTCATCTGAAATTCATGAAACTTGGCATGCTATCATGGAGCGGCATCAACATGCCGTGGTACAAACTTTGTCCCATTTGGGGCAGGTTTGGCTATATGCTTCTCACAAACCGGAGCTTCTCACAACAAGCATGATGGTTTTCGGTAGGGAACGTCCCGCCTTTGGGGATGAAACGATATACATTGCCTCTTATTTCTTTCAAATATTTTTCTCGTGTCAACATAGAACAACAAGAGTGTTGTGTGAATTTTTCTGATTTTTCAGGGTTTGTTTGGATATTTTTATGCATTAAGAGTTTTCAATGCATTTTATGTGCATAATTCAAATTTGAACTACATGCACATGCTCCAGTGCATATAAATTGGTTGAAAAATCAAATATGTGTCCTTGGGTGCATGCTTAGGTCCCATGCAAGAAATAGGAATGAATTTCAAACACCGGGGCACCGTTGGTTGCCGGCAAAACATTGAGATGCCTGGTTTTTAAATTCTAGTAAATCCAAAACTCGTCTGAAATTCATGAAACTTCGCATGCTATCATGGAGCGGCATCAACATGCCGTGGTACAAATTTTGTCCCATTTGGGGTAGGTTTGGGTATATGTTTCTCACAAACCGGAGCTTCTCACAACAAGCATGATGGTTTTCGGTAGGGAACGTCCCACCTTTGGGGACGAAACGATATCCATTGCCTCTTATTGCTTTCAGTTTTTTTTCTCGTGTCAACATACAACAACAGGAGTGTTGTGTGAATTTTTTTGATTTTTCGGGGTTCGTTTGGACATTTTTATGCATTAAGAGTTTTCAATGCATTTTATGTGCATAATTCAAATTTGAACTACATGCACATGCTCGAGTGCATATAAATTGGTTGAAAAATCAAATTTGTGTCCTTGGGTGCATACTTAGGTCCCATGCAAGAAATGGGAATGAATTTCAAACACCGGTGTCGGTGTCAAAACCGGCGGATCTCGGGTAGGGGGACCCGAACTGTGCGTCTAGGATCGATGATAACAAGAGACGGGGGACACAATGTTTACCCAGGTTTGGGCCCTCTCTATGGAGGTAATACCCTACTTCCTGCTTGATTGATCTTGATGAATATGAGTATTACAAGAGTTGATCTACCACGAGATCGTAATGGCTAAACCCTAAAAGTCTAGCCTGTCTGACTATGATTATGAGGATATCTCTCTACGGACCTAGCCCTCCGGTTTATATAGACACTGGGAGAATCTAGGGTTACATAAGGTCGGTTACAGAGAAAGGAATCTTCATATTTGGTCGCCAAGCTTGCCTTCCATGCCAAGGAGAGTCCCATCCGGATACGGGTAGAGTCTTCGGTCTTCGTATCTTCACAGCCCATCAGTCTAGCCCATATCCAATAGGTCGGACGCCTGAGGACCCCTTAGTCCAGGACTCCCTCGGTAGCCCCTGAACCAGGCTTCAATGACGAGGTGTCCGGCGTGCAGATTGTCCTCGGCATTGCAAGGCGGGTTCCTTTTCCGGATACTCCAAGATAGTCTTCGGTCGTGATGTACATGTCCGGATCTGCAACACAAGTACCAAACATGACTCCAGAGAATATAATATTTGCACGAGCCCAATTTGCTGACAACTTTTTGTAGCGTGACATCACGTTTGCCCGGTCATTATTTCAGACCGTTTCTTGTCCCATCGTTCCGTGTTTCGAGGCATGGTTTTTATTGGCACGTTATGTTGAAGCAGGGATCGTATCCCTGATTGCAGGATCCTCGTTAATACGGGCGTGGGTAACCCTACCGTTCTACTGGAATGATTCCTTAGGAATAGGCAGGTTTTTAGGCTTTAGGAGGAGGCATTCAATACCCGCTGCCTTTATAAAGGAAACACGGGCCGTCATTTTTCGCCAAACCTCTCCTCAACCTTTCCAACCTTGAGTTCTAGCACCCAAGGTTCGACTTCATTGCTTCAAGCTTCCCCATCATGTTCGGACCCAGCCCTCAAGGCCGATGGGTGGCTTCCTCCGTCACAGAGGAGGATATCGCAAAGCTTCGGGCGGCCAGATACCTGACCGCGGAGATCCCCCACAGGCTTCCTGCTCAAGGACGGTTTATTCCGACCCCCAGATCTTGTGAGAGGGTCGTATTCATCTCTCACTTCCTCCGAGGGCTGGGGTTCTCTCTCCACCCCTTCGTCCGGGGGCAAATGTTTTATTACGGACTAGATTTTCACGATCTAGCTCTGGATTCTTTCCTTCACGTCTCGGCATTTATCATCATGTGCGAGGCCTTCCTCCGAATCCCCCCACACTTCGGCTTATGGCTCAAGACCTTTAGTGTGAAGCCGAAGGTAGTCGACGTGGAACAGGCGGAGTGCGGCGGTGCGGTAGTAAGCAAGCTTACCAACACTCCCTGGCCAAAAGTCTCTTTCACCGAAACTTCCAACCAATGGCAGCGAGAGTGGTTTTACATCATGGAACCCCGTAGTACCAAGTGGGCAGCTATACCTGTGTTCCGTTCCGGCCCTCCGTTACAGCTTGCATCAAGGATCAATAAGGGGTTGGACTGGGGATCAGTTGATGAAGTTCAGACTCTACAGAGCCGCATCCGAACCCTCCTCGAGAGGGACATCGATCTTGTCAACATGATTCAAGTAATGCTATTCCGCCGAATCCTGCCATGCCAGCGTAGGCCTCTCCGCATGTGGGAGTTTAATCCGGAAGGACCACGAACCCTCCAACACTTCTTCGGTGCTACGCACAAAGGGATGTGGAAGATGTTTTTTGGGAAACGAAAACATTGGCCGAACACCACTGAGGACGTCGGCCTTAACTGCAACCGTCCGGATACCTTGGTAAGCACTTGTCTTCCGAACACTTTGTAGTTAAGTATATCGTAATAAGTTACCGAGCAAACTATCTTCTTTTAGGGCTGGATAAAGAAAGCGGAACTAATTAGGTGTTCGGCCCCCCTTCCCGAAGCCTCAGCGGATCCTGTATTAACAAGGATGCTGGCCCCGGCACCATACCAGATGCCTGGGAAGGAGGACAAGACGGAGAGCGGGAGGACCAAAGATGGCCTCCATCCCGAAGACATATTAGATGCCGTGTCTGGGGAGATGAAAATCCCATCGCCCGAAGACAAAAGTAAAGGAGAAGCCAACATTCATTCTCCCTATGGTAAGAAAAGGGTCGTTTCCGAAGATTGGGAGGAAAAGGCTCCCAAGCGAGGCAAGATGCCCCTGTCGGGCGGCTCGGGCCTGAAGGACGACATTATCGCACAGTCCTCCAGTGAGGCCAAGCCTAAATCGTAAGCGAACAAGGGTGTTTTACACATACCCCGTTCCTCTCCTATGACCAGGGTAACATCTAAAATGTATGTTTTTGCAGCTCAGCGCACAATCTTTCTCAACAATCATCTTCCTTGGGAGATCTTCACCCAGAGATGATCGAAAGCGAGATGCCTCCACCAGTCTCCTCGCCCAATAAGGCGGATGACTTTGAGGTGTCGCCCCGGAGGGTCTCTCCTGATCCACAAGCGATGTGAGGGATGGCGAAAACATGAACCAAAGATGATACTTCGGTAGCCCAGGGTCCGGGGACCAACAATAAAGGCCCCGGACTGTCCGGCTTTCAGCCGGAGACAACTTTAGGGGCAAATGAACGGGTCCCTTCGAAGGAGGGCCGTGCTGCTATGGCTGCTTCCGGAGATCCAGAAGCGCCGGATATACTGACGAACATGCTGCGGCAGGTGTCCGTCTCTGAAGACCATCGTACCTTGATGGGTACGGTGGTTGAAAAGGTCCTGACCGCGAAAAGCGGATTGAATGAGGCCTTCACGAGCCTACTAAGAGGCTTCGAGGTTTGTGCTGTAATGCGTTCAATTGTGTTTTATTCACAAAATACTCCTGTGTATAGATAGTAGCCCCTCAGACTCTGATAGGCTTCCCAAGGGAGGCAATCAGAGGATCAAAAATATTTATCCAGGAAATAGTCTGACTACTTGGAACATAGGTTGTTACCTCCCCTGCAACTGCCCGATCTGCAGAGGTTGCGGATCTGCAGCGGAAGATTGATGAGGCGGATGATGACATCACGCTGATCAACAGGCGTCTTGACGAGGCGCAAGGTATGTTTTTGGGTCAGCCAGTATATGTATGCATGATAACATGAGCATGAAGCTGGAATTGTATACTGAGGCACGCATAACTACAGATGGTGCTGCTGCGGTGGAGGCCCTTCGGGCTAAGCTTGTCCTTGCCAAGGAGCAAACCCGGGTGAGTAATTTGGCTGCCCATAAGGCGGTTGAAGAGTTAAAAACCGAATAGGCTGCTCGGTGCCAGTGTGAGGAAAGAATTACTACCATGGCGCGCAAGCTAGAGGAAACCGCCGTCCAGTGTGAATTCCTCGAGAAGCATAACAAGGCCAAAGCGGCCGATCTTGACAAAGCCTTACAAGAGGCGAAAGAGGCACGATCTGAGTCTAGAGAGGCTCGGGAAGAGATCCGGCAAGCTGGGGAGATAGTGGTTGGTAAGCCTTTCTTATTATAGACGAAGTTCGGCGATCCGAAGTATTCACCGCTTAACCAAATGTGGAGTTCTTCGGACACCTTTTTGGACCTGCCGAAGAGTTCCTCTGATGCGGCGCAATTTTACCGAGTGCATGAAGGGTGTGCCATGGAGAAGCTTTTTTGGTCACAGTTCGGCGCGCCAAAGCGTCAGTTGTTACTAAATGAACAGATGGCCTAGTGGGCCGAGCTCCACAGGATATCTGGTTCTGCCATGAAGGACATCATAGTCCGGTCGTGGCCTACTAAGCCCATTCCGAATAATTACTTCGGTTTGGTGCCGCGGCTTGTGGATGCGGTGCCGCGTATCGACGTTGTTAAGCGTTCGACGTGCATTGAAGGTGCACGGATGGCCTTTGCCCGTGTCAAAACATATTGGGCCAAGATGAAGGCCACTGACGTTGCAGCGAGGAGTCCCCTCAAGGGTAAGGACCATCACGCACCCGAACACTATTTCGAGGACGTCTTAGAGGGTGCCCTCTTGATAGAGGGTCAGTGCTCGAAAGATATGATATTTGAATGAAATGTATTGAATTGTAAAAGACAATATTATGATAATATTATGATTTTTGCTTGAAAGCTTTTGGTTCCTCCTGTGCGGCCGTTTTTGTATAATCTGAAAGTTTTCCAGTCGTCGGCTTTAGCCCCCACGTAAAAAATACGGGGGTGTTCGGGAAAGTACATGATCACTCTTAACCCAACGTCTTGGTCCATGAAGGAGGTGTCAATGCGGTGAACGAGGCAATCGGACTATATGGCATTAACACTTTCACTTAGCCATAGGAGTTCTATGACGGGTCTATGATATAAACCCTGGTATGTACGCTGTTATCCCAATGTGGTGTGTTTACATGTATGACCTAAAGAAAGGTCCTTCGTGTAATACGGAGGGAATCGTGAAAGATTCCGATAAGTCGTTGAGTGGTTGACCAGCTCTCGCTGCATCATGACAGTCAGTTTTCGGCTTTCTCTACTGAGGTGCTTGTCTGGGTAAACCAGGGCACAATCGCAGTAGTTCTCCCTTTACTACCTTAGCCGATAGAGCGGAACGTCAGGTAGCAAGCACAGGAGCCGGGCAACCCAACTATAGACCCAAGACATGATTCGGAGCTGATGCATATAAGGCCAAGCTCGCGACGCCGAAGTATGCTATAAAGTTGTTCGGACTTGTTGGCAATTTAGTTTGTTCCCATATTGAGCCCCTGGCGGGGCGTGTGAAATAACACAAGGAGCAAAATACAGTTTTTTAGTGAAAAGTGAATACGAGATATAGATTATATTCACTAGAACTTGAGTGACATGCCAACCATTGTTTTGTATATAATAACTCCACGACCCTGGCTATTTGACATGCCAAGGGTCGACGGCTGAGGTAGAAGGCACTTTACATGCTCGCAAAATAGAGAGTGTGGTCTAAAAAAAGTTGTTTTGGACCTCCTGTCGCACGTCTGCGCCGCCTTTCCTCGATGAAGGGGTTCCTTAAAGGGAGTAACTTTTGGATGAATGTACAAACTGGAACTCTGATGGAGTCGGTGAGATGACCAGCCTACGAGTCACTTGTGATAAAGGATAATGTTAAAAGAAAAAAGTGGTTAGAAAAGAATTGAAAAGAAAAGGGTTATAGAAGTACTTGTAGGCCCGTCCGTATTGTGCCTCCGCTGATGCCCATGGTATTTTAAGTGCATAGTTATGTATGTGCGGTATAAATTTCGCAGGTGTATGAGGCGGATGGCGGAGGCTGAACTGCTAGTCCAGCTCCATAATTGGTCGGTCCTACTGTATGGAGACCGGCGGCTTAATGGTCGACAAGGTATGCGGTTTAAAAAGGTTGACTTGTACTCCGGCTGGAGGGAACGTAGTATGATCCTCAGTCCAGAGGGAGTACGTCTCATGCTCCTTTGTAGGGGCATGTGCCATGTATACCATGTTCACTGTTTTTACCTCAGGGGGAAATTGCTTCTGGCCCCAGGTATTTGGTTGGTGAATCTCTTCGTCATCGCTATCACTGGGCGGCCTTTTCCCCTTGTGTTCGGCGTTGAGCTTGCCGGCCTGCTTGAAGACCCAACAGCTTCTGTTGGTGTGATTACATGGTTTAACGGGGTTGCCATGAATCTGGTAGGGCCGATCCAATATCTTGTCTAAGGTGGATGGTTCATCTCTGTTTGCCTTGAATGGCATTTTCCGTTGACCGGGTTTGGGGCCGCTGAATCCGGCGTTGACCGTTGTGTCGCGCGTTCTTTCATTATCATTGCAACGTTTGTGTTTGCTGCGTCGAGGTTTGCCATTGCCGTTTCGGACTTCGGAAGTGCCTGGATCGTTGGCGTTGTTGCTTCTACGAGCGAGCCAGCTGTCTTCTCCCATGCAAAAGCGGGTCATCAGAGCGGTAAGGGCTGGCATGGATTTTGGTTTTTCTTGACCGATGTGGCGGGCGAGCCACTCGTCCCGTACGCTGTGTTTGAAGGCTGCTAGGGCTTCCGCATCCGGACAGCCGACGATTTGGTTCTTTTTAACTAAGAACCTAGTCCAGAGCTTCCTGGCTCATTCTCCAGGCTGTTGAACTATATGGCTTAAGTCATCGGCGTCTGGTGGCCGGACATATGTGCCTTAGAAGTTGTCGCAGAAGGCGTCTTCCAAATCCTCTAGAATTTTCGGCCAATAGTCCAGACGCCTTCCGGGGAAGACTGTTTAACCAGCCGAGTTGGACCTTTGAGTTTTAACGGGAGGTATTTGATGGCATGAAGGTCATCGCCGCGGGCCATATGGATATGGAGAAGGAAATCCTCAATCCATACCACGGGATCAGTTGTTCCATCATATGATTCGATATTTATGGGTTTAAACCCTTTTGGGAATTCGTGCTCCATTACTTCGTCTGTGAAGCAAAGAGGGTGTGCGGTGCCTCTATGTTGGGCCACATTGCGATGTAGCTCCGATGGAGTCAGTCTGCGATTTTTGGCCTGGGAGTGACTAGGCTTGTTACGTCCGACTAGATAGTCGTCATTGCGTGTCGGGGCACATCCTCGCGATCCGTAGATCGATCTGGTATGTCCTATTCTGTTGTCCAGGTCTTGTTGAAGGTCATATGTATGACCTCGAGCTGTTTTGCCTCTGCCTTTATGATGAGGCGGGGCTGACTGGTGTTCGGCTTGAGTTGCCGCTTTATCCTGATCACGTTGTGGTCGGTTAGCCGCATTGCACGATGATGGTAAGTGCTCCGGCGCCTCGTCGTCGAACTGAGGCAGTAATTTGTGCTTCGAGTAGCTTTTGGCTGGGCGCTTGAGGCTATGTTCTTCGGCTGCTAGGACATCAGTCCATATGTCGTTGAGCAGATCTTGGTCAGCTTGAAGTTGTTGCTGCTTCTTTTTCAGGATCCTTGCAGTGGTTATTAGCCGGCATTTAAAGCGCTCCTGCTCCTGAGGTTCCTCAGGCACGATGAAATCCTCGCTGCCGAGGCTCGCTTCATCTTCGGAGAGCGGAAGATGATTACTGTCCTTCGAGTCTTCATGTGTGGCATGTCCATCAGGGCTAACTTGCCCGTCCTCCCGTTCGTTTTGTACAACAGTTGCGTCGACGGGGTCTTTGTTGTCTTCGGTACCTTCCAGGGTGATATTTTCCCTTGTGCCGGTATCGCCGTCTATTCCATGACGCGACTTAGAGCGGCGCCGCTGACGCTAGCGTTTTGGTTGTATCACAGGAGGTTCGTCCTCAACTGGATTCTATTTCTCATCGTCGTTAGTTCTTTTAGGTGTATCCACCATGTACACGTCGTAGGAAGAGGTGGCCATCCAACGTCCGGTAAACGGCGGGTCTTGGCCCAGCTCCTCATCGGCATCGTCGTCCATATCGTCGATGTCTTCGGAGCCGTAGTCGAGCGCATCGCCTAAGTCTTCAACAGTATGTATGAAGTGGGCAGTGGGTGGGAAGCAAAATTCTCCATTATCAGCCTCTAGTTCGAACCGAATACAGTTCGGCTGTGAGCCCCCCGCTAAGGATAATGCTCTTAACAAGTTCAACACGTCGCCCGAGGGCGAGTGTCGAAAGATGTCCGCGGAGCTGAATTCGACGATCGATGACCGGTCAAGCTCGACGTACGCGGACGCACAAGGTTCGAAACCTGTAGCCGGAGACAAGTCCGTAGCTCCGGTGACATAGATGTCACTTGAAGTTAAGTCTGTGTGCGGATCCAACACTGCTGAGTCTGCGGCTTCCGTGGCGGGGTTGAGCTTCCCGTCTTCGGATGGCGCAATCTGCTCCGGATCTATGGCCAGAGCAGCTACAGGTACTATCTCCTGTGTATGGACCGATGACAGATTTACGTCATGTTCATCGTGGTGGCAGGGAGCGCCTGTCGTGGTCTCGAATCCGTCGAAGATCAAGTCTCCATGGATATCTGCGACATAGTTCAAGCTTCCAAATCTGACCTGGTGGCCAGGGGCGTAGCTTTTGATCTGCTCCAGATGGCCAAGCTAGTTGGCCCATGGTGCAAAGCCGCCGAACACGAAGATCTGTTCGGGGAGGAAGACTTCCCCTTGGACAGCATCGTTGTAAATGATTGAAGGAGCCATCAAACCTCTTGACGACGGCACAGTGGAACTCTCAATGGAAGCACCAATGTTGGTATCAAAACCGGCGGATCTCGGGTAGGGGGTCCCGAACTGTGCGTCTAGGATCGATGATAACAGGAGACGGGGGACACAATGTTTACCCAGGTTCGGGCCCTCTCTATGGAGGTAATACCCTACTTCCTGCTTGATTGATCTTGATGAATATGAGTATTACAAGAGTTGATCTACCACGAGATCGTAATGGCTAAACCCTAACAGTCTAGCCTGTCTGACTATGATTATGAGGATATCTCTCTACGGACCCAGCCCTCCGGTTTATATAGACACCGGGAGAATCTAGGGTTACATAAGGTCAGTTACAGAGAAAGGAATCTTCATATTTGGTCGCCAAGCTTGCCTTCCACGCCAAGGAGAGTCCCATCCAGATACGGGTAGAGTCTTCGGTCTTCGTATCTTCATAGCCCATCAGTCCGGCCCATATCCAATAGGTCGGACGCCCGAGGACCCCTTAGTCCAGGACTCCCTCAACCGGGGCACCGTTGATTGCCGGCAAAACATTGAGATACCTGGTTTTTAAATTCTAGTAAATCCAAAACTCGTCTGAAATTCATGAAACTTGGCATGCTATCATGGAGCGGCATCAACATGTTGTGCTACAAATTTTGTCCCATTTGGGGCAGGTTTCGGTATATGCTTCTCACAAACCGGAGCTTCTCACAACAAGCATGATGGTTTTCGGTAGGGAACGTCCCACCTTTGGGGACGAAACGATATCCATTGCCTCTTATTGCTTTCAAATCTTTTTTCTCGTGTTAACATAGAACAACAGGAGTGTTGTGTGAATTTTTGTGATTTTTCGGGGTTGGCGGCCGACCACGGGGTGGCGGCCACGACCACCATCTCCCGCCTTCGGGCCGCGGTGGCGGAGCGGGTGATGGCCACAGTGGCCGACAGTGGGGTGGTGGCCATGACGGCCATCTCCCGCCTTCGTGCCGCGGGAGTGGAGCAGGCGATGGCCCTGGCTTTCGACGGTGGTGTGGCGGCAACGGCGGCCGGCACCAGCTGTCGACGGGCACCGGCGGCGGAGCGTGTGGTGGGTGTTCCGTGCACACCCAACAGGGACGCCACGCGCACTACACTATGTCGGGGACTGCGCCGCCGCCGTAGTGTAGCCTCCCAGCTGGAGCTGTCCTCTGATGACGGCGGAGTGGCTGAGCGACAACGACGGGCCGGTGCCATTGGCGAATGTGGGAGAAGCAGACGAGATAAGCTACAGGGATGGAGGGGAAAATGTGATGCAGGACTCATCGGCCGTGAGGGTTTTTATAGCAGGCCGGTAAGCATTGGGATTTTGGGGGATTTCACCGAGTTGGGCGGGAAGCTTGCACGGGAACCTCCGAGGTTGCTCGGGAACAGGCTCACCGACGATTCATTGGCGCTACCGTTTGGCAAAAAGAACGCCCCTGCGCGCTGCGCAAGCTTGCGCTATAAGCCGTCTGCGACAGCGGGGTGACAAGACATGCGAGAGGAGGACGAAAGGCCACGTACACATACGGTTAATAAAAAACGCTTGCGATTTAATTACCTACTATACCACCGTCCTGGTTTATTAGTATGATTTAACTAATAAAATACGAATGCATGTCGCCAAAGATTATATAGTTGGATTTGTATTTTAACATAGTTTCCAATTATATAATTTTTAAAACATGCATTAACATTTTATTGGTTAAATTTGAGGGCAAAGTATGGCGGCACGGAATATAAAGGAGACTATAGACTTGCCGGAGGTGGTACCACACGGCCGCTCTCTACGCAGCGACGCAACTGTCGGCCGGCCTGTAGGCGACAATTTCCTGCGTGTGGTTGCTTGCGGTTCAGGCGGCTGCGGCGCACTCTGCTTGCATCCCGCTGCACGTGCTCTGCTCTCGCGTCCCTCTGGGTGCTCTGCCCACGTCCCTCCATGCGCGCTGCCAGTGTTTTGGGTCGGCGCACGATCACGCACGTTCATGTGCAAGGGGTTGCGCTGGGCGCGACGCAACGATGCAGTTACCCGCTGCAAAAACTGGCATGCGGACGCGCCGAGAATCCATGCCGCCCGGCCCCCTTTTATTCCTGCGGCCATTTACCTTCATATCTCTTCTCACACGACACAATAAGCACACCCACGAGGACACATACAGAGAGGACATCCAGCAGTTCCAATGGCGCTCCCCATGGCTCCGATGGCGCTCCCAACGGCGGGCAGTTCACCACGCATCACGTAGTGGACACCCACGTGAGGGGGAAGGCCCTCTCGGTGGTGTACGTGAACGATCCGGTCTCGGTGGAGAGCTCCATCCAAACTATGGAGCAGTTCCTTGCCGAGGACAAGTATCGAGTGGTCGGCTTCGACCTCGAGTACACCATCGGTCGTGCCGGGCACGATCAGAAGGTTGCCTGCCCAGTTGTGCGTGCGACATGACGTCCTCGTCTACCACTTCCACCTTGCCACAAGGCCTTGCGAGCGTTTCTCCAATTTTATCAACAGCTCCTACTACAGTTTCGCAACAGTGGACACCACCAACGATCTAAAAGCGCTCAAGATTTCGGACTTGAAATGCCCGAATCTTGTCAGCATCCAGCACCACTACAAGGTCTGGGGCAGCGACAAAAGCAAACTGAACTCCCTGGTTGACCTCGCCTCGGCCATCAACGACCCCTACTATGCGAAGATGAAGCAAGAGAGCAATAAGGACAAGAACGCCTGGCACAGTGTGTGGCATAAGAGACTAGATGAACAACATGTCAAGTACGCGGCCATGGACGCGTACACAAGCTATGATATGTACAGGCGGATCGTTGACATGAGGAATTGTCTTCTTCCTGACCCAGACGAGGGATCGAGCCACATAGTAGTGGCGGGAGCATCACAAGAAGTAGATGACTAGACTATCGTTTCTCCTACTTTAGAATGCATGCAATTGTTTATTGAGGTGTGTGCGAATGATCTATATAGTCACTTATGTAATTGGATGTTTAGTTCATTTATATATATACATGTTATTCTACTGTAGGCAGAACAATTCACACGGCTTATTAGCGGCAATCGTCTGTGTTATTATTGGTCTTCGCACACATTTCAGATTGCGGACCTATTTGCCGCGTATCACACACATCTTGTTCAGTTGAACTGTTTCCATTGTGTTGTCTAATCACACACAGTTCATCCCAGTGAACCGTATGTTGTATATCGCACACGCCTTCATCTGGCTGCCCATTTCTTTTGTGCCTCCTCATCCCAAAAAGTTAATTGAGCTGAACTGTATGCCCTACATCGCACGCGCACCTAAATTTTGAACCGTGTTTGATGCATCTGTCATCGCAAACGTTTTGCACCTTTTTTAATGGGTTTTTACACCACTGTTTGCGATTATGGCATCGCACACAGTTTCGTCGAAGGGTCTCTGATCGTAGTGTCGCGTTTGGACCATCCTGCAGTAGTGGTAACAAGAAAATAAAGTTTCTACGATCTGATCGCAGAGGCAAATATTTGAGTTACGAGTTTGGTCTTTATTTGAAACAATGTGGAATAGTTTCGCAACTCACGCCACCTGGAACACCACAGCGTAACGGTGAGTCCGGACGTCGTAACCGTACTTTATTAGATATGGTGCGATCTATGATGTCTCTTACCGATTTACCACTATCGTTTTGGGGTTATGCTTTAGAGACGGTTCCATTCACGTTAAATAGGGCACCATCTAAATCCATTGAGACGACACCATAAGAACTGTGGTTTGGCAAGAAACCTAAATTGTCGTTTCTTAAAGTTTGGGGCTGTGATGCTTATGTGAAAAAGCTTCAACCTGATAAGCTTGAACCCAAATCAGAGAAATGCGTCTTCATAGGATACCCAAAGGAAACTGTTGGGTACACCTTCTATCATAGATTCGAAGGCAAGATATTCCTTGCTAAGAATAGATCCTTTCTAGAGAAGGAGTTTCTCTTGAAAGAAGTGAGTGGGAGGAAAGTAGAACTTGATGAGGTAATTGTACCTTCTCCCGAATTGGAAAGTAGTTCATCACAGAAATCAGTTCCAGTGATGCCTACACAAAATAGTGAGGAAGTTAATGATGATGATCATGAAACTGATCAAGTTGCTACCGAACCTCATAGGTCAACCAGAGTACGTTCCGCACCAGAGTGGTACAGTAACCCTATTCTGGAAGTCATGTTGCTAGACCATGACGAACCTACGAACTATGAGGAAGCGATGATGAGCACAGATTCCGCAAAATGGCTCAAGGCCATGAAATCTGAGATGGGATCCATGTATGAGAACAAAGTGTGAACTTTGGTTGACTTGCCCGATGATCGGCAAGCCATAGAGAATAAATGGATCTTCAAGAAGAAGACCGATGCTGATGGTAATGTTACTGTCTACAAAGCTCGACTTGTTGCAAAAGGTTTTCTACAAGTTCAAGGAGTTGACTACGATGAGACTTTCTCACCCGTAGCAATGCTTAAGTCTGTCTGAATCATGTTAGCCATTGCCGCATTTTATGATTATGAAATTTGGCAAATGGATGTCAAAACCACATTCCTTAATGGATTTCTTACAGAAGTGTTGTATATGATGCAACCAGAAGGTTTTGTCTATCCTAAAGGTGCTAACAAAGTGTGCAAGCTCTAGCGATCCATTTATGGACTGGTGCAAGCATCTCGGAGTTGGAATATACGCTTTGATAGTGTGATCAAAGCATATGGTTTTATACAGACTTTTGGAGAAGGCTGTATTTACAAGAAAGTGAGTGGTAGCTCTGTAGCATTTCTAATATTATATGTGGATGACATATTGTTGATTGGAAATAATACAGAATTTCTGGATAGCATAAAAAGGATACTTGAATAAGAATTTTTCAATGAAAGACCTCGGTGAAGCTGCTTATATATTGGGCCTCAATATTTATAGAGATAGATCAAGACGCTTATTGGACTTTCACAAAGCACATACCTTGATAAAGTTTTGAGGAAGTTCAAAATGGATCAGTCAAATAAAGGGTTCTTGCCTGTGTTACAAGGTGTGAAGTTGAGTCAGACTCGATGCCTGACTACTTTAGAAGATAGAGAGAAAATGAAAGTCATTCCCTATGCTTCAGCCATAGGTTCTATCATGTATGTAGTGCTGTGTACCAGACCTGATGTGTGCCTTGCTATAAGTTTAGCAGGGAGGTGCCAAAGTAATCCAGGAGTGGATCACTGGACAGCGGTCAAGAACATCCTGAAATACCTGAAAAGGACTAAGGATATGTTTCTCGTTTATGGAGGTGATAAAGAGCTTGTCGTAAATGGTTACGTCGATGCAAGCTTTGACACTGAACTGGATGACTCAAAGTCGCAAACCGGATACGTATTTATATTGAATGGTGGAGCTGTAAGTTGGTGCAGTTCCAAGCAGAGCGTTGTGGCGGGATCTACGTGTGAAGCGGAGTACATAGCTGCTTCGGAAGCAGCAAATGAAGGAGTCTGGATGAAGGAGTTCATATCCGATCTAGGTGTAATACCTAGTGCATCGGGTCCAATGAAAATCTTTTGTGACAATACTGGAGCAATTACCTTAGCAAAGGAATCCAGATTTCACAAGAGAACCAAACACATCAAGGGATGCTTCAATTCCATCCGCGGTCAAGTCAAGGAGGGAGACATAGAGATTTGCAAAATACACATGGATCTGAATGTTGCAGACCCGTTGACTAAGCCTCTTCCATGAGCAAAACATGGTCAGCACCAAGATTCCATGGATGTTAGAATCATTACTGTGTAATCTAGATTATTGGCTCTAGTGCATCTGGGAGACTGAAGGAAATATGCCCTAGAGGCAATAATAAAGTTGTTATTTATATTTCCTTATATCTTGATAAATGTTTATTATTCATGCTAGAATTGTATTAAGCGGAAACTTATTACATGTATGAATACATAGACAAAACAAAGTGTCCATAGTATGCCTCTACTTGACTAGCTCGTTAATCAAAGATGGTAAAGTTTCCTAACCATGGATATCTGTTGTCATTTGATGAACAGGATCACATCATTAGGAGAATGGATCACATCATTAGGAGAATGATGTGATGGACAAGACCCATCTGTTAGCTTAGCATAATGATCGTTATGTTTAATTGCTATTGCTTTCTTCATGACTTATACATATTCCTCTGACTATGAGATTATGCAACTCTTGAATACTGGAGGAACACCTTGTGTGCTATCAAATGTCACAACGTAACTGGGTGATTATAAAGATGCTCTACAGGTGTCTCCGAAGGTGTTTGTTGGGTTGGCATAGATCAAGATTAGCATTTGTCACTCCGAGTATCGGAGAGGTATCTCTGGGCCCTCTCGGTAATGCACATCACTATAAGCCTTGCAAGCAATGTGACTAATGAGTTAGTTACAGGATGACGCATTATGGAAAGAGTAAAGAGACTTGCCGGTGACGAGATTGAACTAGGTATGAGGATACCGATGATCGAATCTCGGGCAAGTAACATACCGATGACAAAGGGAATAACGTATGTTGTTATTGCGGTTTGACTGATAAATATCTTCGTAGAATATGTAGGAACCAATATGAGCATCCAGGTTTCTCTATTGGTTATTGACCGGAGATGTGTCTCGGTCATGTCTATATAGTTCTCGTACCCGTAGGGTCTGCACGCTTAACGTTCGATGACGATTTGTATTATGAGTTATGTGTTTTGGTGACCGAAGTTTGTTCGGAGTCCTGGATGAGATCACGAACATGACAAGCAGTCTCGAAATGATCGAGAGGTAAAGATTGATATATTGAACGATGATATTCGAACATCGGAATGGTTTCGGGAAGGTTCGGGTATATTTCGGAGTACCGAAGGGTTACCGGAACCCCCCGAGGAAGTATTGGGCCTACATTGGCCTTAGTGGAGAGAGAGGGGAGCCCGCAAGGGGTGCCCCCCCCCCCCCCATGGGAGTCCGAATTGGACTAGGGGAGGGGGCCCTTTCCCTCTCCCTCTCCCTCTACTTCCTTTTCCCCTCCGATGAGAAAGGAAAAGGGGGGCCGAATCCTACTATGAGTGGAGTCCTAGTAGGACTCCCCCCCATGGCGCGCCCCTTGGTGGTCGGCCTCCTCCTCCCCTCCTTTATATACGGGGGCAGGGGCACCCCATAGCACATCAATTGTTCTCTTAGCCGTGTGCGGTGTCCCCTCCACAGTTTACTCCTCCGGTCATAGCGTCGTAGTGTTTAGGCGAAGCCTTGCGCGGATCACATCACCATCACCGTCACCATGCCGTCATGCTGACGGAACTCTCCCTCGGTCCTCTGCTGGATCAAGAGTTCGAGGGACGTCATCGAGATGAACGTGTGCTGAACTCAGAGGTGTCGTACGTTTGGTACTAGATCGGTTGGATCGTGAAGACGTTCGACTACATTAACCGCGTTAACCTAACGCTTCCGCTTTCGGTCTACGAGGGTACGTGGACACACTCTCCTCTTCTCATTGTTATGCATCTCCTAGATAGATCTTGCGTGATCGTAGGATTTTTTTTGAAATTGCATGCTACGTTTCCAATAGAATCATATAACAAGAAAAATAAAATAACATCATGGAGTACAATAGGTGAAGGAAAAACAGGCGTTACATCTACCCAATCCTCACAAATTTTAGAATCATAACATCTCCTAGCAAGAAAATGGGCTACTCCATTGACTTGGATGGTGTTTGAAGTTGATCCCCAAATGTTATGCGCTAGCAGAAAGCAATCAGCTAGGATCGCCGAGTGAGGCTCTAGATTTCAGTATCTCCATTGCATGCTTGCACTAACTCAAGGCAATCAGACTCTACCAGTACATTAAGGCAGCCCAATATGTCCACCGGTTTTACTCCATTCCGCGGTGCAATTGCTTGGGCCGCTTGCGGACTAATTTTGTTGTCGATCAATTTTGAAATCCCGGCCACAGCTTCTCCCCTGGAATTACGAAGAATCGTTGTTGCCGCACCACTGCCATCCTCGAAAAAAGACGCATATGTGTTAAGTTTATATGTACCTGATGCTGGTCTCTGCCAACGCTCACTAGCAATATGTTTCGGCGCTCGGATAGCATGATTCAAAGAGATCGCCTGAGTGGCAAAAGTTGTACTTGGTGCCGATTTAGTTTTTCTCCTTTAACTACCTCACGATGCTCCCATCAGATATACCAGACCGCCACCGCAATCGTTTCCTGCATCCCCAACTGACTGAGAACAGGTGATTTCTTAACTGGGTATCTCAAAAGTTCCTCCAGCGCCACAGAACCCGAACGGTCAGTGTTAAGAGCCCTCGATATTATGTCATTTAATCCCAAGGATTTCTAAACTTGCTTTGCACGCTCACATGTAAAGGCTAGATGTAGAATATCTTCTGCCCTTGGTGGCAAATAGGACATGGAGGCGAGATCTTGAATTGTCTATTCCTCAGAATTCCCACTACTGGAATTATGCCGTGTAGAGCTCGCCATACAAATTTTTTGATCTTACTCGGAATGTGCAGCTTTCATAGTATATCCCAAACCGGATTCTCACTTTACGTTTCACTCAGATTTTTCCTTGGCCTAGCTCCAAACTGGTGCTCCCATTCTATGTCGTATGCCGGCCTCACGATGAAACTGTAGCATTTTGTAGCATGCCACGCCACAAAGTCCTTCGGTAGTTGTCCTGGCAATCGAATTCTCAAGATTCGTTCCGCATCCACTCCAAAGAAAATTGATCTTATTAGTTGTTCTCAAGCTGGTCCAAAACGATTTTTTTCAAAAAAAAGAATGACCTCTGGCCTCTACATCTGGACGATGCATGCAGTCACTTTATTAATTGTTCACACAAGACCTTATAAAGTAATACAATAGTAAGGCTAAAGCCACCGTCTAGGCAACATCTGTCGCTACTCCTATCCAATTGATGAAGGGATGCTAATAGTCTGGGCCTAATACCAAACAGATCTCGTAGCCAAACCTAACATCTAAGACTTGAGGTCTCATCCAAGACGCCTACCGGGTATGGGGCACCCACCGGTCCTGCGCACTCCTCAATCAGGACGCCTGCCGGGTATGAGGCCGCCGCAGCCACCTGCCACCAATCCACCTGCCACCTGCATGGTCTAGCTGCCGTCGACGCCACCACGACGCCAGACCGCGTCACCCTCCTGCGCGAGTCCATCTCCGCGCATCGGGCGCCGAGTCACCACATCGCCATGCCGCCGAGATCCGCCGCCATCGATGAGTGAGATGACGCACCGCTCCACCAAAGAATCCGTCCTCTGGTCCCTCGATCACGTGTGTACCTCCAATAATGACACCCCCAAGGGGGGAACGACACCAGAGTGCCGCCGTCATCCGATCATCCGATCTAGGGTTTTCTCCGGAGGTAGCAGAGAGTGGCCTTGAACGTCTCCCCGGCGATACCTTCAAGAAGGGAACAATGCAGATAGCGCCGCCACCGTCGGCCTTGGCAGTAGACGAAAGCAAGTTTTCGCCCAGATCTATTCAAAGGAATCCAACTTCCGTGCACAGCCGCCGCCACCACCAGGCTGAGCACATGCCGCCGCCGGCACCTCCATGATGCCCAGAGGCCGCGAGACTCGCCGTCACCATGCCTGACAGGCAGCCACGGTCAGGCCCGAGCACCACTAGATCCAATCTGGGGTCAAGAGCCCTAGGCCGCAGCGGCTGTCTAGGCGGCACCACCAGACGGGGACAGGCCCTCCAACCTGCCGCAAAGCGAGCCGCCGCCAGACCTTCGAAGTGTCGCACCACCAAGCCCACTAGGAGCAGGGACGGAGCCAGAAATTTGGTATAGGGAGGCGAGTTTCAGACTTGAGCTCTTATTGGCTGATGAGCACCGACCGAACCATAAGAAGTTTAAAGTGTGCAAAAAACGATAAGCCTGGCGTCGTTCTCGTTAGTGTAAACAACTAAACACTACAAAGAATAGTATCTAAATTAGTTATATTGCATAAATAATAATGTGGCAGGCGGTACTATGTCAGAATGGATTCCAACTTTTATTCTCATGTCGATCATTTAGTTATCAATCATATTGACCAACAAAAAAAATCATGATGTTGGTTCTTCTCCTAGATCCTAATCCAAACCCATTAATGGTTAAGATGAATGATCGATTAGGATCTCTAGGCTTGGACAGTTGGATTCCATTGTTCTCTTCATCTTCATGTCTATACACGAGTATAATTGAATAAGGTCAGCCAATATTCTGTAATTGATATCTGATGTTTTTAGATTTTTAATGGCACAACCACACAAGTTTGAAGAGATTAAAGATCAAGACATGAAGACACTTTTTTTTTGCCGCCTGATGAAGAGACTAACCGTGCAGCAATTGTGGATCTTGATCAGTCCCCTTCTGATTTTCGCTGGAAGAAGGCTGGGCCGCTGGGGCGCATTTGTTGTGCTCCTCTCCTTCACGGACAGCCTCGCCGGCCGCGGCGGCAGGCGATGCTATGGCAGGAAATGGGTGGAGACTCGATCGCAGGACAGATATGAAGATCGCACGAGGCAGTGGCGGCACTAAAATCTTGATGATCGTAGCAGCAGAGAATCGTAGCGGTTGTGGCATGCTGCTGCAGGCTGCAGCCAAGTCCCTGTACCAATGGACCCTGGCCCCTTTTCTCGATGGTGGGCCTTCTTTTTGGTTGGTTTTGGTCTGCTATGTAATGTACATGGGCTAGGCCCTAGGGAGGTTTCACGTGGGTTACACAGGACAGCCGGACAGAGGGGCGAATTGAGTCAAAACACTGCCTAATTACGTCAAAATGCTGCCTAATTACGAACTTTCCTAATCGCTATTAAGGCGGACAAGATCGTTAGGGGGGGTCTTGCCCCCCCCTCGTCCCCCCTTGGATTCGTCCCTGACTAGGAGTGACTAAGCCGTCGCGAGGAAGAAGGAAAGCCACGCCAGGGAGAAGCCCAGCCGCCGTCGGCATTGCCTGGGCTTTGCCAAGCGGTGGCTCTCGACGGCGGCGAGGGGGAAGGGAGGGTGGAGGAAGACTGGCGGCGGGGCGGCTAGGGTTCCTCCGTGTCATCTCAGAGAGGGACGCGGGGGACGGGTAATTGCCTACTGTCATTAAAACGGAGCGGGTGTGAGCTTTTTGATAGAAAATAACTGTATTCTGCAGTGCAAATCAGAGCGGGTTTTGATTAGTACCGGTTTCACATGTTATGATGTTGGCTACTGTTTATAAACCATCTATAGACAGGGATGAAATATGTGTTCGAAATGATAGGACAAAGTCGTACCCGGAGTTCCAGGTTTTGTAGATGGGCGGGCGGGCAGGCAGGCAGCACGATGCATGTAGCCGTGCAGGGGTGCAAAGATCATCACATGGTGGATCAATGACTGTTACTTGATTTGACCGCAATCAGCACCAAACATGTATACATACAAGTCGGTGATGCTTGAGGGGCACACGTTATATGAGGCCTCTTGCCGATCGATATCGAGGTGCTCCCGACTGTGTGCGACCATATATCGTGCTGGCGCGTCAAGATAGATGGGAGGAATTATATAAGCAAGAAAATTCAGTAAAACATTGAACTCGTTGTAGTATAGTGGTAAGTATTCCCGCCTGTCACGCGGGTGACCCGGGTTCGATTCCCGGCAACGCCGTTTTTTCGTCCGTCACTGGATCGTACCGTGCTTGCTGCAATTTTTTTTAGGGATAAGTATATTTTTCGTCCTCGAACTCTTCCGAGAGTTTAAAAATCATCCCTAAATTCAAAACCGGATAGTTTTCGTCCCTCAACTATCGAAATCGGATAGTTTTCGTCCCTCAACTATCGAAACCGGATAGTTTTCGTCCCTCAACTATCGAAACCGGATAGTTTTCGTCCTTCACGCCACTTCAGGCGGTTTTCGTCTGTCATGAACATAAACCAACAAACAGTAAATTCGAAAAAAATATCAAAAAAAACCCTGAAAATTTGTGGGATCAAAATTCGTCGTGTGCGTACAAATTTTCATATTGTATGAACATTCCAGGTGCTCATGACAAAGAAAAAAATTGTAAACATGTACGTCGGTGAAAAGTAAATTAAATAAATAGCAAAAAAATATGAATTTTTTTTGCATCAAAGATGCTTGGGTGTGCAAGGTGCTTGCATATTTTTGTGCTGAAATGACATGGGAGTAGCTCTAGCAAAAATAAACAAAATAGTGCACTTTTTCAAAGTTTCTTTCCCAGCCAATTTTTGTTTTTTTTGCCACGAGCTCCCACAATGTCCAAACACCATGAAATTTTGCAGGCACATTGAGCACCCAAGCATCTTGTATGTCAACAATTTTCATATATTTTTGAATTTGTTCTCTATTTTTTCGAATTTACTGTTCATTGACGTACATATTTATGGTTTTTCCTTTGTCACGGGCTCCTGGAATGTCTAAATAGCACAAAAAAATTCATGCACCTTGCACACCCGAGGAACTTTGATCCCACAATTTTTTAGATTTTTTTGCTTTTTAAAAAAAATTACTGTTCATCGGTTTACTGTTCATGTGGATGAAAACCGCTCGAAGCGGTGTGAGGGACGAAAACTATCCGGTTTTGATAGTTGAAGGACAAAAACTATCTGGTTTTGAGTTGAGGGACGATTTCTAAACTCTGGGAAGAGTTCGAGGATGAAAAATATACTTATCCCTTTTTTTAATATACTTCCCGCGGATGCTGCATGGCACATGCCTCCATCTGAAGACAGCATCCCCGGCGAGTCTTCATCTGACCGTCCATCTCCGCCTCTTTTTTTTTGAAACTCGGCCCCTCAGAATCTCGATTTTTGAAAGGAAAAAATAGAGTTGCCCGATTGATTAACGGAAAACCGTTACAACACGCCCATAAAAGAGGGCATTTTGATCGACATGGCACCCACATATGACCCAAACACACTGCAGAGGAAAAGACGCCGTGAAGATTGCCCACAATGTCATCGTCATCACCTCTCCTCAAGCAAGCGACTCTGACTTCGACGCCAACGACCCTTCAAGACCCTTCCGAACGAACGAAGCACAGAACCCTGTCGGCCAAATTCAAACAATCGGCCGGCGACGACAAGGATCAGGTAGCTTTCACTTTGATGATGAGCCTCATAGGAGATAAGGAGCACGCCTGGCACCAACAGAGTCCGGATTGCCAATCGCCTGGCATCGTTGTCGCCGCGTAGCCCCGCAACACCGCAACTCCGACTACACGTTCATGAACCAGCCGACTATTGACGACGAAGGCATGCCACGACCCAGCACATCTCGCCATCATCATCGTCGCCACACAATTCACAACGCCAACCTCCCACACCGTCAATCAGACACCTGCCGACCGTGACGCCATGCACGTCCAGCCAAGCAGCACCAATAGGACCATGATCTTCAAGACGGCGCCCTAAAGAGGGATCGTGGCGATGGAAATGATGCCGCCGCCCAATCCAACGGAACTAGACTTTTGCCTGGAGATCTTGCCCAGGAGTTGAGGAAGCATTGAGCTCCCAGACAGCGCCTCCAAGAAGTATAGTGACCCCCACGGGCGCCGTCGGCCGCTGTCGGACGTCACCGGCCAGGGCCTTCGCCCTGAGCAGCGCGACCACTAACCACACGTAGGCGTCGCCACTGGCCCAGACACCCCTAGTGCAGCAAGCACACCAACCATGCCAGGCCACCTCCATCCTCACCGTCTGCAAAAGGCGAGCCAAAACTAGTCAAACGGGTAGATCTGGCGCCCGCCTTGACGCACTGCCACGGAGTCGCCGCACATCATCTCCACACGGCTCCATGCAGCACCCTCATCGGAGAACACTGCCCCGGCTGAGCCAGTCGTCCAACGAACGTGCACGAACCCGATCTGGCCAGCGTCGTGATCTGGAGAGCCGCGATCTCTGAGCTGAGCCCCCACCCAGAGAGCCCGCACGGGAAGGAGAAGGGGGCTGCCACCCCGCCTTGACCTGTCGCTAGAGAAGAACCATCGACGACGACGTTGGCCGCCACGCCGCGCAGCAGAGGGGCCGAGCCTCCCCCACCGGATGCTTCCACCGCGAGGAAGGGACTGGAACCCCACCGTGGCCGTCCACCTCGGGCTTAGCCCAGCAACGGCGAGGAAGGTGGAGAAAGAGGGGACGGTCGGCAGCGCTTTTTTGGGTCCCGCCCGCATCGCCATAGAGATGACGTGGGGGGAATGCAATGCTAAGCCTATCAGGCCAACTCCACCGCGCGACCCCAAACGGATGTCTGTTTTGTCCGGATTCTGTCCGTTTGGGTAGGGATTTGGGGTCGTGTCCGGGCGTGTCATGGGATGTGGTGGCCGTGCGCCCAGCGCGCGGCCGCATCCATTTGCCCCATCCTGTCCGTCATGGCCAAAAATGCCCATATTCTCATCAAAACTAATTTGCACGTCCAAATATTCGTCTGAAAATTAAAATAGTTTTACAACCCGATTGAAATTGTCCTTAATAAAAAAAGTTTTACAACCAAATCAAAATTGTCTTGACCGAACATAAAATGAACCAATACGTCTATTGGTTGCCAATGTGATCACACACGTGCTCAACCAAGTCATTTTGAAGATTCAAATGACTGTGCCAATCACGCATCTCATGGTGGAATTGCACAAATTGTTTAAATGTGGCCGGGTCTTGGTGCAGGGGCTCAATATTTTCACCTTGATAATCAAATCCTTGGTCGAAGATGAAGGAAATATGCCCTAGAGACAATAATAAAGTTATTATTTATTTCCTTATATCATGATAAATGTTTATTATTCATGCTAGAATTGTATTAACCGGAAACATAATACATGTGTGAATACATAGACAAACGGAGTGTCACTAGTATGCCTCTACTTGACTAGCTCGTTAATCAAAGATGGTTATGTTTCCTAACCATGAACAAAGAGTTGTTATTTGATTAACGGGATCACATCATTAGGTGAATGATCTGATTGACATGACCCATTCCATTAGCTTAGCACCCGATCGTTTAGTATGTTGCTATTGCTTTCTTCATAACTTATACATGTTCCTGTGACTATGAGATTATGCAACTCCCGTTTGCCGGAGGAACACTTTGTGTGCTACCAAACGTCACAACGTAAATGGGTGATTATAAAGGTACTCTACAGGTGTCTCCAAAGGTACATGTTGGGTTGGCGTATTTCGAGATTAGGATTTGTCACTCCGATTGTCGGAGAGGTATCTCTGGGCCCTCTCGGTAATGCACATCACATAAGCCTTGCAAGCATTGCAACTAATGAGTTAGTCGTGAGATGATGTATTACGGAACGAGTAAAGAGACTTGCCGGTAACGAGATTGAACTAGGTATTGAGATACCGACGATCGAATCTCGGGCAAGTAACATACCGATGACAAAGGGAACAACGTATGTTGTTATGCGGTCTGACCGATAAAGATCTTCGTAGAATATGTAGGAGCCAATATGAGCATCCAGGTTCCGCTATTGGTTATTGACCGGAGACGTGTCTCGATCATGTCTACATTGTTCTCGAACCCGTAGGGTCCGCACGCTTAAGGTTTCGATGACAGTTATATTATGAGTTTATGAGTTTTGATGTACCGAAGTTAGTTAGAAGTCCCGGATGTGATCACGGACATGACGAGGAGTCTCCAAATGGTCGAGACATAAAGATTGATATATTGGACGGCTATATTCGGACACCGGAAGTGTTCCGGGTGATTTCAGAGAAAACCGGAGAGCCGGACGGTTACCGGAACCCCCCCCCCCAGAGAAGTAATGGGCCATATGGGCCTTAGTGGAGAGAGAGAGGGGCAGCCAAAGGTGGGCCGCGCGCCTCCTCCCACCTGGTCCGAATTGGACTAGGAGAGGGGGGGCGGCGCCCCCCTTTCCTTCTCCCTCCCCACTTCTTTCCCCCTCCTAGTAGGAGTCCTACTCCTACTAGGAGGAGGACTCCTCCTTGGCGCGCCATAGGGGCCGGCCGGCCTCCTCCCCTTGATCCTTTATATACAGGGGCAGGGGGCACCCCTAGACACACAAGTTGATCCACGTGATCATATTCTTAGCCGTGTGCGGTGCCCCCTTCCACCATAATCCTCGATAATATTGTAGCGGTGCTTAGGCGAAGCCCTGCGACGATAGTACATCAAGATTGTCACCACGCCGTCGTGCTGACGGAACTCTTCCCCGACACTTTGCTGGATCAGAGTCCGGGGATCGTCATCGAGCTGAACGTGTGCTAAAACTCGGAGGTGCCGTAGTTTCGGTGCTTGATCGGTCGGGCCGTGAAGACGTACGACTACATCAACCGCGTTGTGCTAACGCTTCCGCTGTCGGTCTACAAGGGTACGTAGATCACACTCTTCCCTCTCGTTGTTGTGCATCACCATGATCTTGCGTGTGCGTAGGAAAATTTTGAAATTACTACGTTCCCCAACAGAAGATGCTCTCATCACGCTCGTCCTCAACGATCATGTTGTGCATGATCACACAAGCAGTCATCACCTCCCAAAGCTTCCTTTCATCCCATGATAGTGCAGGGTTTCGAATGATACCCCACCGGGATTGAAGCACACCAGAAGCACGTGCCACATCCTTTCTAGCACTCTCTTGCATTTGGGCAAATCTCTTTCTCTTCTCATCTTGAGGTTTCGAGATTGTCTTCACAAAAGTTGACCACTGAGGATATATACCATCAGCTAGATAGTATCCCTTGTTGTACTGGTGGCCGTTGATCTCAAAGTTGATAGGTGGGGAGTGGCCTTTTGCAAGCCTTGCGAAGACTGGAGAACGCTGCAGCACGTTGATATCATTGTGAGAACCTGTCATGCCGAAGAAAGAATGACATATCCAAAAATCATGCGAAGCCGCCGCTTCTAATATGACAGTGCACACATTGACATGCCCCTTGTACTGGCCCTGCCAAGCAAATGGACAGTTCTTTCACTCCTAGTGCATACAATCTATGCTGCCAAGCATGCTTGGAAAGTCTCTAGCTGCATTGGTCGCCAACAATCTCTCTGTATTAGCTGCAATTGGCTACCTCAAGTACTCTGGGCCAAACACCTCGATCACAGCCTGGCAAAACTTGTACATTAACATCAGACATGTTGTCTCACTCATACGCACATACTCATCCACCAGATCGCCTGGAATTCCATATGCAAGCATGCGGATGGCCGCGGTGCATTTCTGGTAAGAGGAGAATCCAAGCTTGCCAAGGGCATCCGTTTTGCACTCGAAGTATGAGTCATGAGCAACCACTCCCTCTCGGATACGATTGAACACATGCCTTGCCATTCGAAAACGGCGACAGAATTTATCCGGCTTGAAGAGCGGGGTGTTGGAAAAGTAATCGGCATAGAGCAGGGTGTGGCCTCTCTCCCTGTTGCGGTTCAGGTTGGGAGCACGGCCAGGGACTGACTCCCTGTACCGAGGAAGCTGCCGTTGAATATGGTCGTGAACGACCAGTGCAGCCACCACAAGATCGTCATCATCCGATGAACAAAGGAAGTGATGGAAGAAAAACTCATCTCCACTGTCTATACCTTTGTTGGCAAAATTTCGAACACCTTGCGGTCATGGTGGCGAAGAGGCCGCGATAATCACCTCGACGCAGCAGGGGTGGCTGCCGGCCGGCTACTGGCCGCTCTGGAGCTCTCGTCGGAATCTGTCGCGGCCGCTGTGGTACGTCGCCGGCGGTCGTGTCCCCTCTGCCACCGGCAAAGACGGCGACGGCCAAACCTCCTCCGATTGAAGGCCAAAAGTACGGCGAAAGCGCGGGCGTGGTGGCGGCCATGTCGAGACGTGGTTTGGTATGGATGGCCGGGGGCTGCTTGGTGAGGAGGCGGCCGGAGAATAGCGGCGGCGCCAGCGGCGGGGCGGGTCGGGGAGAGAGGGTGAAAGCGTTGGGAGCGGAGGGACTGCTAGTGTCCCCGACAGGTGGGCCAAGGGGGGGGGGGGGACAAGGGCGTGCGTCGAGGCCGTCCGCGCGCGTCCGTTTCATCCCAAACTGAGCGCAAGTTTGGGCCGGGGTTGGGTCGAAAACGGACGGAATCCGGACATTTGTCCGTTTGAGGCCGCGCGTTGGGCCGCGATATTCGTCCGTTTTATTCCAAACGGACGCACCAGGACAAGATGGGGTCGCGCAGTGGAGTTGGCCTCATCTCCGCCTCTCGCTATCGACCGCCTGTACACGACACCAAAATGATCAATCGTGACATCTGCTGCTCAGCTTCGTTGCCAATGAGACTCTCTAATAACCTGACGTCGCAAGGCGCGCTCAGCACTATGGGCTAATTTCATCGCACCGAGGCCATGACGCGCCACCTCGGTGCCAACCTAGGGCTACTTTGATTCAAAAGAAATTCTATAGAATTTCAGGATTAAAATTCTTAGGTATTTTCCTACATTTGTCCTTCATTTATAGAATTGGATTTCATAGGAATTTTTCTATTAAATCTTTTGTACTACATTTTATGGGAAATCTAACATTCACTTCAACCACTTTTTATAATTTTTTTTGTTTTCTTGTGGCATCAAACACCCCTTACTAATCCTATATGATTTGCGAACCAACATGTGATTGGATGGTTAAGAAGACAGTGGTATCCCCAACCCACTAGCCTTCAAGTTCTGGTGCTCGCATTGTGACTGTGATTTGGGTTGAAACTCTCTAACCCTACACTACAGGTATTGCGCTCCTAAGAGCGCTTTAATGTTCATTGATTTTTTCTCAAAAAGGAGGTTGGAACCTCTGCCTTTGCGTCAGTTGATGCAAGAAGTCATTTTTATTAAAGCTGATGTCAGGCACTGAAGCAAATATTATCAAAAGGTGAAATGCATAACAAAAGCAACTATGAGGAAACCACTACAAGATATGAATGTAACACTTATGCCTATGCAGACTTATTCTGCAACAATGCCTTCACGAAGGGATAAACGCCATCATTTCGCAGTCGTCACGAAGAAAATTCTTCAACAAGATAACAACACAACTCCACCGGTGCTGAGCCTGACTAGCAAAGGTCGGAATAAGGGTGTTCACCCTGGACATGAAGTATGTACCAAACATGATATTAACAACAGATTTTCACAAACTCACGCTTGCTAGATCTCCACGCTAGACCAAAGTGGCATTACCAGATAGGTGGAATGTACACCCACCAAACACGATCACCATGGTCGTCAGGAAGGTACCAAGCCTTAACACAACGACTTTCAGATTGTCTAATACTTCCTCGGTCCCAAAATAAGTGATTCAACTTCGTATTAACTTTAGTATAGGGAGTATAACATTGTTTATCCGTCTCCTGTATTGAAGGGTGATGATGGCGGCAATGCCCTCGGCTCGCTCCAGTACTTGTAGTCGTCGTTAGGTGGTCCATGGACCAGGTTGTAATTTCTGTTACATCTAGAGTTCTCTATACTGTCATGATTGATTATGAACAAATTGATCCCCAACAGACGCAACTGCCGCCTCATTGCCCAGGGAAAAAAGCTTAGGGTTCCTATACCCCCCGTCGGTGCCATCGCCGGCCCATCTCATCTTCGGTGGACCTAGGGGCATGGAGGGACAGTGGACCCAGCCTTACCTGTGGGAGTGATCTTGCTTCATATTTAGTTTTTTCCTAAGTTTGTTGAGGGTTTTTATCCTGCTCAGGAAGACAAGGCGGTCCGAAGAATGAATAAGGTTCTCCCCACCTAGTGCCCCTGTTCTGATGATGCACATAGTGTCATCGCAGGGTGTGTGGAGGTGTGTCTTCGAGGGATTCGGTTCGTGCTGGTCTTCTATGGATTTGCTTTGATCAAGTCTTTGTTTGTTTTTGTCCGTATGTCTAGAGATTGGATCTCTATACTTCTCTTCGTTGATGAAAGTTGTTGTTCTGGTGCACTGATCATGTGGGGTCTTAGCACGACCACTTCCCGACTGTATAGTACAATAAGTTTGGCTCGACTCCAATGGGGGGCGTAATGAAAGCAGCGCGCCCTCGACTCGCTCCAGTGCTTGTAGTCCTTACTAGGTGGTATATAGACATGGATGTATTTTTTTTAATTTCTATGTTCTTTGTACTACCATGGCTTGATGGATAGGTCGAAAGTTTTCTCGCACAAAGAAATGAATACATTGGAAGTTTCTTCCGCAAATAAGATGTCGCGTGCATTTTTTTACCTCACACAAACATTTTTAAACATTTCATACACTTCGCATACATTATTTTGAAATGGGGGACATTTTAAATTGCCACGAACATCTTTTAAGTTATCAACATTTTGTAAAACCGTGCTAACCAATCTTTTATACTATGTTAACTTTCTTTCAAATACCTTAAGTGTATTTTTCAAATATATGCATGTAAATTATAAATAAAAATAAAAGGAGAAAAACATTCGAGTGACATCAACATCACGACCCTCGTCCTACTGGGTTGGCTCACCACCGTGCTCTGTAGGCGAGGCAGCGTCTGCTTCGCAGCAGGCAGCAAATAGTCGCCCCCCTATTTACAGGCGAGAGCTAAAAACATTTTGTCCACCATTGGCCTTGCCCGACCACACAAGCACATGACCCTAGTGATCCACGTAGAGTTCTCTTCTTCGGCACCTTAGAGCATCTCCAGCTGCACCCCCAACAGGCCCCTCAAGATGCCTTTTTCTCCGCCGACGCAAAAAAAATCCCCGAGTCGCGCCCCCAGGACACCGAATTCCGCCGGTTCAGCCCATTATTTGGCTCGGCGATCCCAAGCCGAACCCAGTGCACTGGGGGGCACTTGGGGGCTCTGGAAAAAGGAAAAGTGGCGAGTGGGCCACCACTGTCAGGCGAGAAACGCCTTTTCCCCGCCTAGACTCGACTCACGCGCAGTAGAACGCCACTTCCCCTTTCACCGGCATGCCGGTTCCGGCGCCACCCACCTGCCCACAACCGTTGCTCCGCCGCTAGAAAGGCCATTCCACCGCCAGAAAGAGAGGGTTTCACCGAGACAGCCTCCATCCCGCTCCTGGGCGAGCTTTTCAGGACTCCGACCACGCAGGCGAGGATACCGGCGGCTGCCCGCCCACCACGCTCGCGACGTGTTCAGCGATTTACCTATTCGGCGATGGACTCCGACGACGAGGAGGCATTCGCGGCTCTGATGGAGGAGGAAGCCGAGGCCGACACTGACGACAAAGAGCACCTCATGATCCTCACCGCTCTGGACGGCCTGTTCGCAAATAAGGCAAAGCCGCAGCGAGGTGGCACGGCGCCGGACCACCGCAAGGGCAAGCAGAGGCATCGAATGGAGGGCTATTGCTTGCTCTACCCGACTAGTTCACTAACGCTCCACTGCATGGCAAGAGAGTATTTCGTCGCTGTTATCGGATGAGCCGAAAGCTCTTCCTCAAGATTGTGAATGCCATATGGGAGTTCGACAACTATTTCATTTGCAAGAAGGATTGTACCAGCACAGTTGGATTCTCCTCACTCCATAAGTGCACGATAGCTATGAGGATGCTCCAGAAGTGCAATACATGAAGACTATGAACGCATGACCGAGTCCACCACCATTGAGTGTTTGTACAAGTTCTGCAAGGCAGTTGTGGAAGTGTTTGGACCATAATACTTGCAATCACCCAATGCTGAAGACACTACTCAGATCCTAGCACAAAATGAATCAAGAGGATTTCCTGGGATGCTTGGAAGCATCGACTGCATGCATTGGGCATGGAAAAACTGTCCATTTGCTTAGCAGGGGATGTACAAAGGCGCAAAAGGAGCTTTCTAGTGTGGTACTTGAGGCAATGGCTACACATGACCTCTGGATTTGGCACTCCTTCTTTGGTATGCCAGGAACTCACAATGACATCAACATCCTGCAATGCTCGAATGTCTTTGCCAAGCTTGTTGAAGGTCATGCTCCTCTGGTGAACTTCGAGGTCAATGGGCGCCACTACAATAAGGAATACTACCTAGCAGATGACATCTATCCAAGATGGTCAACATTTATGAAGACTATCTCAAACCCCGTGCTAGGAGGCAAGAAATCCTACTTTGCTAAGTGTCGGGAGGCTTGCAGGAAGGATGTCGAGCGGGCATTTGGTGTGCTTCAATCTCGATTTGCTATTGTCCGGTACCCCACTCTGACCTGATCGAAATCTCAAAATGTGGAAAGTGATGAATTGTTGTGTCATCTGGCACAACATGATCATTGAGAGCGAGCAGGAAGAGCTGGTGTTCGACACTGAAACATATTTCAGGCAGGGTCCTCTTGCAACTATTGATCACCAGGTACCAGCAGCATGGGCTGCCTTCCTCAATATACGTCAGGAGATCCGAGACCCACAGGTGTATCAAGAACTGCAGCTCGATCTGGTGGAGCACCTACGGAGGCTCAAGGGCAACCCCTAATTCGATGTGTGTTTAATTTGTGTTCGAATTATGTGCTTGCTTCGTTGAACTATTTGATCTGTCTTGATTTCTGTGATGAACTATGTGATAAAAATTAGTTTTTATTGAATTTGTGCCAAGTGCGAATTTGAGTTGGAACTCGACGGCTGGGGGCATACTTGGGAGGGGGGCGGTTGGGAACTAGAGCCTCCCACGAGTCGAAAAAATCGCCAGTAAGCCCCCAAGAGGCGCTATTTTAAGCCCTTAGGGGCCGAACAGCTGGAGATGCCCTTAAGCGCCACTTGGGGAAACAAGCGCCCACGGCGTCGCCCGCAAGGGCATGAAGTGGTAATGCTCTCAGCTCCTGCCGATCGCTCGCTAGTTTGCTTTTCTCTCTCCTATTTTGCTACAATAAGTGTTGTTATTCTCGGAAAAAAAACAATCGGCATTTTAAGTCCATGAAATTGAAAAAAGTTCACGAATCTGCAAGAAAATTTGGGAAAAGTTAATGGATTTTGAAAAAAATGCTAATTTGAAAATAGTTCATCGATTTTGAGAAAAAGTTCATGACTTGGAAAAAACACGGATTTGTCAAAAATGTTCGTACAATTGGAAAAAAATCAAGGATTTTAGATGTATTACATTTGATTATTTTACGGTATTCGGAAAAAATTCGCGGATTTGCAAAAGTTTATGGGATTTGAAAACAAAAATCATGAACCACAAAAAGTTCATGAGTTCAAAAAAGGTTCACATAAGTTTTTCAATGTTCGTAAAAAAAGTTCACGCATTCAAAGAAACCATGTATATGAAAATTTTCATGGATTTGAACAAATTTCATAAATTTGAAAAAAACAAACATTTTTAAAATGTTGCGTAACAAAAAATAAAAAATAAAGAAGGTATAGTAGACCAAAAAAAGGTCGGCGGCTTGTAAATTTTTTTTTTGAAATCGTCTGCCAGCTTCTAGAAGCTTCACAAAATCGGCTGGGAACAATTCAGAAAAAAGACTCTGCGGCCACATTAAATGGGCTGGCCCGTTCATGAGCTACCGTGCATAGCGTGGCAGAATCCTATGTGCCACCTGATGCGATACTTAAATATATTTATAAACAAAGCGGCGCACACCCCCTTCCACACCGGTAGCTAACTGGGCCGATCCAATTTCCCACCGGTTTCTCATTTTGTTTAATTGTTCTTTGCTTTTTCTTTTCTTTTCCCTTTTTATTTTTGAATTATTTTAAAAAAATCTGTTCCCTTTTCTATTTTCTCAATTTTCCAAACTTTTTTCACATTTTCTCGATTATTATTTACTGAATTCGTCATATATTTCTCAAATTCGTGAATTTTATCAACTTATTAACCTTTTCAAATTAAGAACTTTTTTAAAATTATTTCGTGAACTTTACTGTTCAAATTCGTGAACTTTTTTTCTTTTTTGTGATTTTTTTCGCATTATGTACTTTCTAAGTCTTGAACTTGTTCCAAATTCCTGATCTTTTTCTCAAATTAATGAACTTTTCCCAAATTTAAGATTATTTTCGTAATATATATATTATCTTTTTCAGGAAATGTTAGATTTTAGTTTTTTTATTACATGAACTTTTCATGCATGTTCGTCGGGATTTTTTAGCCAGTGAACTTTCAAATTTGTTTCACGTTTTTTAATGATGTTCTCCAAAATATTTCGAAATAATTCAACGATCTAAGCACACACAGCTGCAGTTGTTTTTAATTTTTTTTTTCGCGGTGCAATCAGTCAGTAGTACCCAATAACGGACACAAGGTCTCCGTTTCGGGAGTGAAGCAAATTTCTGGCGCGAAAGAGAGAATGTAAATAAATGGGCTGGGCCCAAGATGTAGAGGTTTGACAAATGCACTGTAACAAATAAAAACACTATCCTAAAAAAAACAAAACACTGTAACAGAAGTCACTAAAACAGGGCAGATCCTATTTAACGCCTGCAGGCGTGAAAACGATGAGGCTTCACTGAAGCTCGGCTCCCGGCGCCCCAGTTTGGGCCGGCCCACAGTGGCTCGGCTTCTTCTTCTCTTTTCCTGTTTTCTCTGTTTCTCTTTCTATCTCTTTTCTATTATTTTCTTTTTATTTTTTTATTTTTTTATTTTTTATTCGCCTGTATTTCAAAATGTTCATTGATTGTTTATACTTACTATAAGTGTTCATTGTATATTTAAGGAAATTTTCACTTTATATTAAATGGAGGGCATGCATAAGATAAGAAAGAAGAATCTTACAAAAATAGCATGGAATAAGATTTGGTCCTGTTCATGGGAACTTTGTAAATATCTCATTTAAAAAATTGATATAATTGGGACTTTTCAAAGATTGCATACAACTAATTCATGACTAGCATCTACAGAATCAAAACTTCATTCTCGATTCTACGAGAATTTTTATGAACGTGTTTCATTTGCTTCTATTCAATGAAAGTTTCATTTTTTTCTCAGAATGTATCCTAATTTTTGGCCTAATTCTTCTTCTGATGATCAAAAATTTTCTATAAATGTTTAATGCGGTATGAAAAAATGTTCAACATATATCACAAAATGTTCAATGTGTATCTTTTATAATATATCATAAAAATGTTCAATTTGTATTTTAAATAGTTCAGTGTATATTACAAAAAGCTTCAATGTATATTAAAAAAGCGTATATTGAAAAATTTAATGTTTTTCAATTTTATTTCACCTTTTAAAAAAAATGTACGTGTTTTAAAGTTTTGTTCAAATTTTGAAAAAAAAATCACATTTTCAAATGTTATTTGATTTAAAAAAATTGTTTACATTTTCCCAAGAATGTCAAAAAAAATTAAAACAAAATGAATCAGCCGCTGTTGATATTAATTAGAGCATCTCCGATAGAAAATTTAGATGAAAAATATTTAATTATACATCTTAGAGGCCCCATAACGCTGCTCCAATAGATGATAGATGAAACAAATATTACATTACCTCCTCCCAAGTGATGTAAAAGTCCAGTCGCGCGCCAAACTGAAGGAAATATGCCCTAAAGACAATAATAAAGTTGTTATTTATATTTCCTTATATCATGATAAATATTTATTATTCATGCTAGAATTGTATTAACCGGAAACTTAGTACATGTGTGAATACATAGACAAACAGAGTGTCACTAGTATGCCTCTACTTGACTAGCTCGTTAATCAAAGATGGTTAAGTTTCCTAGCCATAGACACGAGTTGTCATTTGATGAACGGGATCACATCATTAGAGAATGATGTGATTGACTTGACCCGTCCGTTAGCTTAGCACTATGATCGTTTAGTTTATTACTATTGTTTTCTCCATAACTTATACATGTTCCTATGACAATGAGATTATGCAACTCCCGAATACCGTAGGAACACTTAGTGTACTATCAAACGTCACAACGTAACTGGGTGATTATAAAGATGCTCTACAGGTGTCTCCGATGGTGTTTGTTGAGTTGGCATAGATCGAGTTTAGGATTTGTCACTCCGATTGTCGAAGAGGTATCCCTGGGCCCTCTCGGTAATGCACATCACTATAAACCTTGCAAACAATGTGACTAATGAGTTAGTTGTGGGATGTTGCATTACGGAACGAGTAAAAAGACTTGCCGGTAACGAGATTGAACTAGGTATGATGATACCGACGATCGAATCTCGGACAAGTAACATACCGATGACAAAGGGAACAACGTATGTTGTTATGCGGTTTGACTGATAAAGATCTTCGTACAATATGTAGGAACCAATATGAGCATCCAGGTTCCGCTATTGGTTATTGACCGGAGATGAGTCTCGGTCATGTCTACATAGTTCTTGAACCCGTAGGGTCCGCATGCTTAACATTTGATGACGATCAATATTACGAGTTTATGTGTTTTGATGTACCGAAGGTAGTTCGGAGTCCCGGATGTGATTGCGGACATGACAAGGAGTCTCGAAATGGTCAAGACATGAAGATTTATATATTGGAAGGTTATGTTCGGACACCGGAAAGGTTCGGATGAGTTCGGGCATATACCGGAGTACCGGGGGGTTACCGGGACCCCCCGGGGGCTAAATGGGCCTACATGGGCTTTAGTGGGAGAGAGATGAGGCGGCAAAGAGGTGGGGGTGCCCCCCCAAGCCCAATCCGAATTGGGAGGGGAGTCGGCCTCCCATTCCTTCCTCTCCTCTTCCCCTTCCTTCCCCCTCCTATTAGGACTAGGAAAGGGGGGGTACCTACTCCTAGTAGGAGTAGGAATCCCCCCTTGGGGCGCACCATGAAGGGCGGGCCGGCCCCCTCCTCCCCTCCTTTATATACGGGGGAGGGGGGCACCCCATAGACACACAAGTTGAGAATTGTTTTAGCCGTGTGTGGTGCCCCCTCCACAGATACACACCTCGGTCATATTGTCGTAGTGCTTAGGCGAAGCCCTGCGCCGGTAACTTCATCATCATCGTCAACACGTCGCCGTGCTGACGAAACTCTCCCTCGGCCTCAACTGGATCAAGAGTACGAGGGACGTCACCGAGCTGAACGTGTGCAGACGCGGAGGTGCTGTGCGTTCGGTACTTGATCGGTTGGATCGCGAAGACGTTCGACTACATCAACTGTGTTTCTTGACGCTTCCGCTTTCGGTCTATGAGAGTACATAGACATACTCTTCCCTCTCGTTGCTATGCATCCCTAGATAGATCTTGCGTGATCGTAGGAATTTTTTTGAAATACTGCATTCCCCAATAGTGGCATCTGAGCCAGGTCTATGCGTAGATGTTATATGCACGAGTAGAACACAAAGGAGTTGTGGGCGTGGGTATATACATATTGCTTGCCGTCACTAGTTGTTTCTTGATTCGGCGGTATTGTTGGATGAAGCGGCCCGGACCGACATTACATGACCGCGTTCATGAGACCGGTTCTACCGACGTGCTTTGCACACAGGTGGCTGGCGGGTGTCACTTTCTTCAACTTTAGTTGAATCGGATTCAATGAACAGGGTTCTTTCTGAAGATCAAGAAGCAATCACTATACTGCGTTGTGGTTTTTGATTCTTAGGTAAGAACGGTTCTTGCTAAGCCCGTAGCAGCCACGTAAAACTTGCAACAAAAAAGTACAGGACGTCTAACTTGTTTTTGCAGGGCATGTTGTGATGTGATATGGTCAAGACGTGATTATATAAATTGTTGTATGAGATGATCATGTTTTGTAACACAGTTATCGGCAACTGGCAGGAGCCATATGGTTGTCGCTTTATTGTATGAAATGCAATCGCCATGTAATTGCTTTACTTTATCACTAAGCGGTAGCAATAGTCGTAGAAGCAATAGTTGGCGAGACGACAACGATACTACGATGGAGATCAAGGTGTCAAGCCGATGATGATGGTGATCATGACGGTGCTTTGGAGATGGAGATCAAAGGCACAAGATGATGATGGCCATATCATATCACTTATATTGATTGCTTGTGATGTTTATCCTTTATGCATCTTATTTTGCTTAGTATGGCGGTAGCATTATAAGATGATCTCTCACTAAATTTAAAGGTATAAGTATTCTCCCTGAGTATGCACCGTTGCTACAGTTCGTTGTGCCGAGACACCACGTGATGATCGGGTGTGATAAGCTCTGCGTTCACATATAACGGGTGCAAGCCAGTTTTGCACAAGCAGAATACTCGGGTTAAACTTGACGAGCCTAGCATATGCAGATATGGCCTTGGAACACTAAGACCGAAAGGTCGAGCGTGAATCATATAGTAGATATGATCAACATAGTGATGTTCACCATTGAAAACTACTCCATCTCACGTGATGATCGGACATGGTTTAGTTGATACGGATAACGTGATCACTTAGATGATTAGAGGGATGTCTATCTAAGTGGGAGTTCTTAAGTAATATGATTGATTGAATTTTAGTTTATCATGAAGTTAGTACCTGATAGTATTTTTGTAAGGACATATTTATCCCTAAGGTGTTTTGGTGATTGATGGCAATGCTTTTGTGGACTAATCATGTGCTTTGAGCTTTTCAGGGATTCATCCTTTGGCACGAGATGATTCTTTCCCCTCGGAGTTTTTTATTCAAGACGGTGTAGCTCTTTCGTTTCTAGTTTTGTGGTCTCGTCTCATAGGAGTCACCGTATTATCAAGAGGGGGTCCGCTTTGGTATGGCTTGGGTGGAATCATCACGTACACTTCCTTTTCGCACCCTCTGAGCCTTCCCGCATCGATGGAGGTCTCTTTTCTTGCGTTTTGAGCATGCTTTGGTCCAAGCGGTAGTACCGCGGTACCCAGCGGTAGTACCGCTTGTGGGTTCACAGCCGCAGTACTGCTACGGTACCGGGCTCCTACCGCATCGACTTGAGGGGGTCGCCTCTCGTGTCGGGTTGTGCGGCACCTAGCAGCGGCAGTAGAAGCGGTAGTACCGCTCGAGAGCGGTAGTACCGCCCTACCACTGCAGCAGTACCGCACTGGGCATGTTTCCTGCTCTTTCTTCTAGCCCTCCCAGACTGCATGGTAGTACCGCGAGGGGGAGCGGTAGTACCGCTGGGTCCAGCGGTAGTACCGCTACCCCCTACGGTAGTACCGCCCTCTGCGGAGCTGTTTTGGGGGTAACGGTTGGATTGTTCCCCCTTGTATAAAAGGGGTCCTCTTCTTCTTCGTTGACTTACCTCTTCCCCCAAAAGCTCCATTAATGCTCCAAGCTCCATTTTCACCCGATCTCTCTCCCTAGTCAATCAAACTTGTTGATTTGCTCGGGATTGGTTGAGAAGGCCCCGATCTACACTTCCACCAAGAGAAATTTGATTCCCCCCACTAATCCCTAGTGGATCTTGTTACTCTTGGGTGTTTGAGCACCCTAGACGGTTGAGGTCACCACGGAGCCATATTTCATTGTGGTGAAGCTTCGTGGTGTTGTTGGGAGCCTCCGATTAAGTTGTGGAGATTGCCCCAACCTTGTTTGTAAAGGTCCGGTCGCCGCCTCCAAGGGCACCGATAGTGGAATCACGGCACCTCGCATTGTGTGAGGGCGTGAGGAGAATACGGTGGCCCTAGTAGCTTCTTGGGGAGCATTGTGCCTCCACACCGCTAAAACGGAGACGTACTTCCCCTCAAAAGGAAGGAACTTCGGGAACACATCCTCGTCTCCACTGGCTCCACTCTTGGTTATCTCGTACCTTTACTTGTGCAAGCTTACTTGTGTTATTTCCCTTGCTTGCGTGTGTGCTTTTTGTTGTTGCATCATATAGGTTGCTCACCTAGTTGCATGTCTAGACAACCTACTTTGATGCAAAGTTTAATTGGTAAAGAAAAGTTAAAAATTGTTAGTTGCCTATTCACCCCCCTCTAGTCAACCATATCGATACTTTCAATTGGTATCAGAGCCCCGTCTCTTTACTAAGGACTTTGTCGTCCGGAGAGTATGGTTGACACCGTAGACGGTGTGAAGGAGCAATCCGGTGTGAATCCGATCTCGTCTACGGGCGATGGGGGAACCTCGGTCTCTCGTGAGGAATTCAATGTGGCCTTGGAGACATTGAAAACCTCCATGACGACCGAGGTTGAAAGCATGTTTACTAAATTCATTGAAGGGCTTAAACTATCCACCGCACCGTTGAAAGTGGGTGATCCCACTGACAAGGTGACGGATGCTAACTCCGACAAGGGGGAAGCTACTAGTGAAAAGGCTCCTTCTTCTAGTGGTAAAAATGGCACTGGCATCTTTGCCCATGTGGAACCACCACTTCTTTATGGTGGACCGATTCCTTCCACTCATTTGAATCATGCCGGTCCTCCCTCTAAGATTGTGAAAAATGAGGATTTCGATTCTTGGGTCTATCGGTTTAAGCATAATTTAAATCATGTGAATACTAATCTTTGGAGAATCATTGAAGAAGGTTTCTATCCACATGACCGAAGCAACTTCACTCCAAGAGAAGCCGCGGATAATCAATTCAATGAGAATGCTCTCTTCATCATCCAAGATGCAATTCCACCCGAAGATCTTCCTCACCTCCGGCCCTATGCCATAGCCAAAGATGCATGGCACCAAGTTGTTTCTCTCTACCGGGGAAGCACAAGCATTCAACGCTCCAACTATGAAGTGGTGCAAGATGAAGCTGATGAGTTTGCAATCAAGGAAGATGAAGAACCTCGTGAGCTTTATCGAAGAGTAACCAAACTCGCAGTTTCACTCTGAGATCATGGGAGCAAGGACACGGATGACAATTGGATCAAGCGCAAATTCCTCAAGGCAATGATGCCTTACCACAAGGCTATGTCCTCCGTCATTCGTCAAAGGCCAAACTTCCACACCTTGTCCTCAAGTGAAGTGTTGGATGAGTTTGTGGCTATGAGCATCTTGGACAAGACCGCCGACAATGCGGTGCTTCGCTCTCAAAGGGCAAAGAAGCCCAACCTTGCATTGAGGCCAAGGTTTGTGTTGAAGAAGAAGAAGAGGAAGAAGAGGAAAGCAACCCCGAAGATACAAAGTATGCCTATCATGAACACATGGCTCTTGCTTCAAGGCAATTTTGGAGCAAGAAAAACTCAAGGCCAAACTTCAACAAGAACAACTCAAGTGGAACGAAGAGCAAGCAACGTGTGAGGACTTGCTATAATTGTGGCAATGTGAGCCATTTTGTTGTGAAGTGCCCGTATGAGAAGAGGGAAGACAATGGTGGCAAGCTCATTCGAAAGGACAAAGCAAAGTCTTTCCCAAACAAGAGCAACTTCACCAAGAAGACCCCTCACAAGGCGTTGGTGGTTCAAGAAGAGTACCATGAGGATGATGATGATGATGAAGATGGTGAGTCGGTTGACATGGCCTCCGTTGCCATTGCAACAACTCCACGAGTGTCTCTCTTCGACTCACCCAATGAGAACATCACCGCCAAGTGCCTCATGGCTAAAGCCACCAACAAGGTAACCCCCAACATCAAAACTACCATCATTAATAATCCTTCCTTGACGGATTGCATTGATGAATATGAGGGATCTGATGTGGAGGAAAATGAGTTTGAGTCCTTTATGGGTAAACTCAAGGGTAAATCCAAGAAGCATTTCGTTGCTCTCTTGGAACAACTTGGTGAAGCCAATGACATGATCGAGGCTCACGAAGATACTATCTCCAAGATGGAGGGGCATAGTCGTGACTATGCCGATGAGATTTCGGATCTTTCCAATGCTCTTGAGGAAGAGCGTGGTCTTCATTTGGCTCTTGAGGAGTCACACAACGTTGATCAGGCTAAGTTAAAGAAAGATTTTGATCATGCTCTTGTTGTTTATCGTGTGCTAAACTCCGAGAAGGTCAAGCTTGGGGTTGATCTTGCTAGACTCAAAGAGGAGTTTGACCTACTTGACAAGGCTCACAAGGTCTTGAAGGGTGCTCATGCTAGCCTCAAAGAGTCTCATGATCAACTTCAAGTAAAGCTAACCAAGGAGAAAGCCACTTTTCCTCGTATGATGTTAATTGATAATGCAAATGCTACTAACCCATGTTGTGAGCATGTGCATCTTGTTGAGGAGAACGCTAAGTTGAAGGTGCAACTTGAGAAAGGTCTTGTGTCTTGCATACAATGCGAGAAGAACCTCAACGACCTTTTGAGCAACCAAAAGGAAGTTGTGGCCAAAGAAGGGATTGGGTACGTGCCCAAGTACAAGAACAAGAATAAGAATGACAAGGCCAAACGACCTCCTCCTCTCAAGCAAACTTTGTGAAGGAGGGAGAGGGTGCTACTAAGGATAAGGAGAAGAACACCATGAGGGGTAGTGATGCCAAGAAGGGCAACGCTTCCCTTCCCAACAAAGCCGACGACTTTAACCCTTCCTATGTGTTGTGCTGTGCTAGTGATGGGCATGTTTATGCCAAATTTGTTGGTTATCCTTATGCATATATTGAATGGTCTATTTGGGTTCCTAAGACCCTTGTTACTAACATCAAAGGACCCATTACAAAATGGGTACCTAAAACCAAGCATTGATCTCTTGTAGGTGTTTGCTTCCGGTGGGGGATCATGGTTGCTCGATAGTGGAGCTACTAATCATATGACCGGAAGCAAGGACTTGGTGGTGGACGTGCAAAAGATTCCATCCATGCCCACCAATATCGAGTGGGGTGACGCCTCGTCCTCTAAGGTATTGGGACTCAGCAAGGTTGTCATTTCTCATGATCTTACGATCGAGAAGGTCATGCTTGTTGAGTCCCTTGCATAGAATTTACTTTCCGTTCGTCAACTAGCACTCATGCGTTTTGCCACCTTCTTTGATGTTGATACCGCGGTCCTCTTGTGGATCAAGACTCTTAAAGTAGCCTTTGCTGGGCATGTCGAAAACGGTCTCTATGTGATTAACTTTTCGGAGCGACTCACTAAGACCGCGACATGCCTAATGGCTAAAGTTGACGTGGGATGGCTTTGGCATCGCCGTCTAGCCCATGTCAATATGAGATCTTTGCAAAGTCTTCTAAAGGGGGACCATGTCTGTGGACTAACAAATGTGAGTTTTGCCAAAGATTGTGCTTGCAGTGCTTGTATCGAAGGAAAGCTACATGAAAAGGCTCACCCTCCTACGACTATCATTTTGCTCGAAGAGGCCTTTGGAGCTCCTTCACATGGATCTCTTTGGGCCTCCATATTTTGATAGTCTTGGGGGTAGGAAGTATTTCTTGGTGATTGTGGATGATTATTCAAGATACACTTGGGTATATTTCTTCAAGAGGAAGAGTGAGACTCAACAAACCGTCATTGACTTTGCAAATGAAGCTCAACGTCAACACAATGCAAAGATCTTGACAATAAGAAGTGACAACTGTTGGGGAATGTAGTAATTTCAAAAAAAATCCTACGCACACACAAGATCATGGTGATGCATAGCAACGAGAGGGGAGAGTGTGTCTACGTACCCTCGTAGACCGAAAGCGGAAGCGTTAGCACAACGCGGTTGATGTAGTCGTACGTCTTCACGATCCGACCGATCAAGTACCGAATGCACGGCACCTCCAAGTTCTGCACACGTTCAACTCGATGACGTCCCTCAAACTCCGATCCAGCCGAACTTTGAGGGGGAGTTCCCTCAGCACGATGGCGTGGTGACGATGTTGATGTTCTACCGTCGCAGGGCTTCGCCTAAGCACCGCTATGATATTATCGAGGTGGACTATGGTGGAGAGGGGCACCGCACACAACTAAAAGATCCAAGAGATCAATTGTTGTCTATGGGGTGCCCCTCTCCTCCGTATATAAAGGAGGGGAGGAGAGGGCCGGCCAAGGGGAGGAGGCGTGCCCAAGGGGGGGAGTCCTACTCCCACCGGGAGTAGGACTCCTCCTTTTCCAATTTGGAGAGGGAGAGGGAAGGAAGAGGAAGGAGGGAGGAAGGGAAGGGGGGCGGACCCCTCCCAATTCAGATTGGGCTTGGGGGGCGCGCCCCCTCCCTTGCTCCTTTCCCCTCCTTTCCACTAAAGCCCATTAAGGCCCATATACCTCCCGGGGGTTCCGATAACCTCCCGGTGCTCCGGTATTATCCCGATCTCAGCCGGAACCATTCTAGTATCCAAATATAGTCGTCCAATATATCAATCTTTATGTATCGAACATTTCGAGACTCCTCATCATGTCCGTGATCACATCCGGGACTCCCAACTACCTTCGGTACATCAAAAACCATAAAATCATAATATAACTATTATCGAACTTTAAGCGTGCGGACCCTACGGGTTCGAGAACTATGTGGACATGACCGAGACACGTCTCCTGTCAATAACCAATAGCAGAACCTGGATGCTCATATTGGCTCCTACATATTCTACGAAGATCTTTATCGGTCAAACCGCATAACAACATACGTTGTTCCCTTTGTCATCGGTATGTTACTTGCCCGAGATTCGATCGTCGGTATCTCAATACCTAGTTCAATCTCGTTACCGGTAAGTCTCTTTACTCGTTCTGTAACACCTCATTAGTTGCAATGCTTGCAAGGCTTAAGTGATGTGCATTACCGAGTGGGCCCAGAGATACCTCTACGATAATCGGAGTGACAAATCCTAATCTCGAAATATGCCAACCCAACAAGTACCTTCAGAGACACGTCTAGAGCACATTTATAATCACCTAGTTACGTTGTGACGTTTGGTAGCACACAAAGTGTTCCTCTGGTAAACGGGAGTTGCATAATCTCATAGTCATAGGAACATGTATAAGTGATGAAGAAAGCAATAGCAACAAACTAAACGATCAAGTGCTAAGCTAACAGAATGGGTCAAGTCAATCACATCATTTTCCTAATGATGTGATCCCGTTAATCAAATGACAGCTCTTTGTCTATGGCTAGGAAACATAACCATATTTGATTAATGAGCTAGTCAAGTAGAGGCATACTAGTGACACTCTGTTTGTCTATGTATTCACACATGTATGTATCATGTTTCCGGTTAATACAATTCTAGCATGAATAATAAACATTTATCATGAAATAAGGAAGTAAATAATAACTTTATTATTGCCTCTAGGGCATATTTCCTTCAGTCTCCCACTTGCACTAGAGTCAATAATCTAGTTCACATCGCCATGTGATTTAACACCAATAGTTCACATCACCATGTGATTAATACCCATAGTTTACATCGTCATGTGACCAACACCCAAAGGGTTTACTAGAGTCAATAATCTAGTTTACATTGTCATGTGGCCAACGCTCAAAGGGTTTACTAGAGTCAGTAATCTAGTTCACATCGTCATGTGATTAACACCCGAAGAGTACTAAGGTGTGGTCATGTTTTGCTTGTGAGAGAAGTTTAGTCAACGGGTCTGCCAAATTCAGATCCGTATGTATTTTGCAAATTTCTATGTCAACAATGCTCTGCACGGAGCTACTCTAGCTAATTGCTCCCACTTTCAATATGTATCCAGACTGAGATTTAGAGTCATCCGGATCAGTGCCAAAACTTGCATCGACGTAACCCTTTATGATGAACTTTTTTTCACCTCCATAACCGACAAACATATCCTTATTCCACTAAGGATAATTTTGACCAATGTCCAGTGATCTACTATTAGATCACTATTGTACTCCCTTGCCAAATTCAGGGTAGGGTATACAATAGGTCTGGTACACGGCATGGCATACTTTATAGAACCTATAGCTGAAGCATAGGGAATGACTTTCATTCTCTCTCTATCTTCTGCCGTGGTTTGGTTTTGAGTCTTACTCAACTTCACACTTGCAACACAGGCAAGAACTCTTTCTTTGATGGTTCCATTTTGAACTACTTCAAAAACTTGTCAAGGTATGTACTCATTGAAATTTTTTATCAAGTGTCTTGATCTATCTCTATAGATCTTGATGCTCAATATGTAAGTAGCTTCACCGAGGTCTTTCATTAAAAAACTCTTATTCAAATATCTTTTTATGCTATCCAGAAATTCTTTATCATTTCCAATCAACAATATGTCATCCACATATAATATCAGAAATGCTACATAGCTCCCACTCACTTTCCTGTAAATACAGGCTTCTCCAAAAGTCTGTATAAAACCATATGCTTTGATCACACTATCAAAACGTTTATTCCAACTCCGAGAGGCTTGCACCAGTCCATAAATGGATCGCTGGAGCTTGCATACTTTGTTAGCTCCCTTTGGATTGACAAAACCTTCTGGTTGCATCATATACAACTCTTCTTCCAGAAATCCATTCAGGAATGCAGTTTTGACATCCATTTGCCAAATTTCATAATCATAAAATGCAACAATTGCTAACATGATTCAGACAGACTTAAGCATCGCTACGGGTGAGAATGTCTCATCGTAGTCAATCCCTTGAACTTGTCGAAAACCTTTTGCAACAAGTCGAGCTTTATAGACGGTAACATTACCATCAGCGTCAGTCTTCTTCTTGAAGATCCATTTATTCTCGATGGCTTGCCGATCATTGGGCAAGTCAACCAAAGTCCACACTTTGTTCTCATACATGGATCCCATCTCAGATTTCATGGCCTCAAGCCATTTTGCGGAATCTGGGCTCACCATCGCTTCTTCATAGTTCGTAGGTTCGTCATGGTCAAGTAACATGACCTCCAGAACAGGATTACCGTACCACTCTGGTGCGGATCTTACTCTGGTTGACCTACGAGGTTCAGTAACAACTTGATCTGAAGTTTCATGATCATCATCATTAACTTCCTCACTAATTGGTGTAGACGTCACAGGAACCGGTTTCTGTGATGAACTACTTTCCAATAAGGGAGCAGGCACTGTTACCTCATCAAGGTCTACTTTCCTCCCACTCACTTCTTTCGAGAGAAACTCCTTCTCTAGAAAGGGTCCATTCTTAGCAACGAATGTCTTGCCCTCGGATCTATGATAGAAGGTGTACCCAACTGTTTCTTTTGGGTATCATATGAAGACACATTTCTCCAATTTGGGTTCGAGCTTATCAGGTTGAAGCTTTTTCACATAAGCATCGCAGCCCCAAACTTTAAGAAATGGCAACTTTGGTTTCTTGCCAAACCATAGTTCATAAGGTGTCGTCTCAACAGATTTTGATGGTGCCCTATTTAACTTGAATGCGGCCGTCTCTAAAGCATAACCCCAAAATGATAGCGGTAAATTAGTAAGAGACATCATAGATCGCACCATATCTAGTAAAGTACGATTACGATGTTCGGACACACCATTACGCTATGGTGTTCCAGGTGGCATGAGTTTGCGAAACTATTCCACATTGTTTTAATTGAAGACCAAACTCGTAACTCAAATATTCGCCTTTGCGATCAGATCGTAGAAACTTTATTTTCTTGTTACGATGATTTTCCACTTCACTCTGAAATTCTTTGAACTTTTCAAATGTTTCAGACTTATGTTTCTTCAAGTAGATATACCCATATCTGCTCAAATCATCTGTGAAGGTCGGAAAATAACGATACCCGCCGCGAGCCTCAACACTCATCGGACTGCATACATCGGTATGTATTATTTCCAACAAGTTTGTTGCTCGCTACATTGTTTCGGAGAACGGAGTTTTAGTCATCTTGCCCATGAGGCATGGTTTGCAAGCATCAACTGATTCATAATCAAGTGATTCCAAAAGCCCATCAGGATGGAGTTTCTTCATGTGCTTTACACCAATATGACCCAAACGGCAGTGCCACAAATAAGTTGCACTATCATTATTAACTTTGCATCTTTTGGTTTCAATATTATGAATGTGTGTATCACTACTATCAAGATCCAACAAACCAATTTCATTGGGTGTATAACCATAGAAGGTTTTATTCATGTAAACAGAACAACAATTATTCTCTAACTTAAATGAATAATAGTAATGCAATAAACATGATCAAATCATATTCATGCTCAACACAAACACCAAATAACATTTATTTAGGTTCAACACTAATCCCGAAAGTATAGGGAGTGTGCAATGATGATCATATCATTCTTGGAACTACTTCCAACACACATCGTCACTTCACCCTTAACTAGTTTCTGTTCATTCTGCAACTCCCGTTTCGAGTTACTACTCTTAGCAACTGAACCAGTATCAAGTACTGAGGGGTTTGCTATAAACACTAGTAAAGTACACATCAATAACATGTATATCAAATATACCTTTGTTCACTATGACATCCTTCTTATCCGCCAAGTATCTAGGGCAGTTCCACTTCCAGTGACTAGTCCCTTTGCAGTAAAAGCACTTAGTCTCAGGCTTAGGTCCAGACTTGGGCTTCTTCACTTGAGCAGCAACTTGCTTGTCGTTATTCTTGAATTTCCCCTTCTTCCCTTTGCCCTTTTCTTGAAACTAGTGGTCTTGTTAACCATCAAGACTTGATGCTTTTCTTGATTTCTACCTTCGTCGATTTCAGCATCACGAAGAGCTTGGGATGCGTTTCCGTTATCCCTTGCATATTATAGTTCATCATGAAGTTCTAGCAACTTGGTGATAGTGACTAGAGAACTCTGTCAATCACTATCTTATCTGGAAGATTAACTCCCACTTGATTCAAGTGATTGTAGTACTCAGACAATCTGAGCACATGCTTACTGGTTGAGCTATTATCATCCATCTTGTAGGAAAAGTAATGTCAGAGGTCTCATACCTCTCGACACGAGCATGAGTACGAAATACCAATTTCAACTCTTGGAACATCTTATATGCTCCGCGGCGTTCAAAACATTTTTGAAGTCCCGGTTCTAAGCCATAAAGCATGGTGCACTAAACTATCAAGTAGTTATCATACCGAGCTTTTGTCAAAAACGTTCAAAACGTCTGCATCTGCTCCTGCAATAGTTCTGTCACCTAGCGGTGCATCAAGGACATAATATTTCTATGCAGCAATGAGGATAATCCTTATATCACGGAGCTAGTCCGCATCTTTGCTACTAACATCTTCCAACTTATTTTTCTCTAGGAACATATCAAAAATAAAACAGGGGAGCTAAACACGAGCTATTGATCTACAACATAGATATGCTAATACTATTAGGACTAAGTTCATGATAAATTTAAGTTCAATTAATCATATTACTTAAGAACTCCCACTTAGATAGACATCCCTCTAATCATCTAAGTGATCACGTGATCCAAATCAACTAAACCATAACCGATCATCACGTGAAATGGAGTAGTTTTCAAAGGTGAACATCATTATGTTGATCATATCTACTATATGATTCACGCTCGACCTTTTGGTCTCAGTGTTCTGAGGCCATATCTGCATATGCTAGGCTCGTCAAGTTTAACCTGAGTATTCTGCGTGTGCAAAACTGGCTTGCACCCGTTGTAGATGGACATAGAGCTTATCACACCCGATCATCACGTGGTGTCTGGGCACGACGAACTTTGGCAATGGTGCATACTCAAGGAGAACACTTATATCTTGAAATTTAGTGAGAGATCATCTTATAATGCTACCGTCAATCAAAGCAAAAAAAGATGCATAAAAGATAAACATCACATGCAATCAATATAAGTGATATGATATGGCCATCATCATCTTGTGCTTGTGATCTCCATCTCCGAAGCACCGTCATGATCACCATCGTCACTGGCGCGACACCTTGATCTCCATCGTAGCATCGTTGCCGTCTCGCCAACTATTGCTTCTACCGCTTAGTGATAAAGTAAAGCAATTACATGGCGATTGCATTGCATACATTAAAGCGACAACCATATGGCTCCTTCCAATTGCCGATAACTCGGTTACAAAACATGATCATCTCATACAATAAAATATATCATCATGTCTTGACCATATCATGATACGTCGCCAACGTATCTATAATTTTTGATTGCTCCATGCTATATTATCTACTGTTTTGGATGTTTATGGGCTTTATTATACACTTTTATATCATTTTTGGGACTAACCTATTAACCCAGAGCCCAGTGCCAGTGCCAGTTTCTGTTTTTACCTTGTTTTAGAATATCGCAGAAAAGGAAAACCAAACGGAGTCCAATTGACCTGAAACTTCACGGAACTTATTTTTGGATCAGAAGCAACCAGGGAGACTTGGAGTCTACGTCAAGGAAGCTTCGAGGAGGCCACGAGGTAGGGGGGCGCGCCCACCCCCTAGGGCGCGCCCTCCACCCTCGTGGGCCCCTCGTGCCCCCCCTGACGTACTTCTTCCGCCTATATATCTCCATATACCCAAAAAACATCCGGGAGCACAATAGATCGGGAGTTCCGTCGCCAGAAGCCTCCGTAGCCACCGAAAACCAATATAGACCCGTTCCGGCACCCTGCCGGAGGGGGCAATCCTTCTCCGGTGGCCATCTTCATCATCCCGGTGCTCTCCATGACGAGGAGGGAGTAGTTCTCCCTCGAGGCTGAGGGTATGTACCAGTAGCTATGTGTTTGATCTCTCTCTCTCTCTCTCTCTCGTGTTCTTGATTTGGCACGATCTTGATGTATCGCGAGCTTTGCTATTATAGTTGGATCTTATGTTTCTTCTCCCCCTCCACTCTCTTGTAATGGATTGAGTTTTTCCTTGAAGTAATCTTATCGGATTGAGTCTTTAAAGGTTTGAGAATACTTGATGTATGTCTTGTCGTGCGTATCTGTAGTGACAATGGGATATCACGTGATTCACTTGATGTATGTTTTGGTGATCAACTTGCGGGTTGCGCCCATGAACCTATGCATAGGGGTTGGCACACGTTTTCGTTGTGATTCTCTGGTAGAAACTTTGGGGCACTCTTTGAGGTTCTATGTGTTGGTTGAATAGATGAATCTGAGATTGTGTGATGCATATCGTATAATCATACCCGCGGATACTTGAGGTGACATTGGAGTATCTAGGTGACATTAGGGTTGTGGTTGATTTGTGTCTTAAGGTGTTATTCTAGTACGAACTCTAGGGCTGTTTGTGACACTTATAGAAATAGCCCAATGGATTGATTGGAAAGAATAACTTTGAGGTGGTTTCATACCCTACCATAATCTCTTCGTTTGTTCTCTGCTATTAGTGACTTTGGAGTGACTCTTTGTTGCATGTTGAGGGATAGTTATGTGATCCAATTATGTTATCATTGTTGAGGGAACTTGCACTAGCGAAAGTATGAACCCTAGGCCTTATTTCCTATCATTGCAATACCGTTTATGATCACTTTTATCACTTGCTACCTTGCTTTTTTTATATTTTCAGATTACAAAACCATTATCTACTATCCATATACCACTTGTATCACCATCTCTTCGCCGAACTAGTGCACCTATACAATTTACCATTGTATTGGGTGTGTTGGGGACACAAGGGACTCTTTGTTATTTGGTTGCAGGGTTGCTTGAGAGAGACCATCTTCATCCTACGCCTCGTATGAATTGATAAACCTTAGGTCATCCACTTGAGGGAAATTTGCTACTGTCCAACAAACCTCTGCACTTGAAGGCCCAACAACGTCTACAAGAAGAAGGTTGTGTAGTAGACATCAAGCTCTTTTCTGGCGCCGTTGCCGGGGAGGTGAGTGCTTGAAGGTATATCTTTAGATCTTGCAATCGAGTCTTTTAGTTTCTTGTTTTATCACTAGTTTAGTTTATAAAAGAAAATTAAAAAATGGAATTGAGTTTGTCTCATATGCTTCATCTATTTAATATCTTTCGTGAGTATGATGGAAAGGAAAATTGTGCTAAAGTGTTAGAAGAAGAATGCATTAAAATGTTTGGCACTAAATCTTTGAATGATGAGCAGGATTGCAATGTTGTTAGTATAAACTCCTTGAATATCCATAGTACTAATGATGATTGCACTAGTTATGATGAAAATGTCTCCTATAAACATGTCAATTTTTGTGGAGTGCATTCGGTTTGCAAGTATACACCAAATAGGGAAGATAGATATTGCAAGAGACATAAGTATTTAGAAACTAAATTGTTGCAAGAAAGTCTTGATGATTGTGCTAAAAAATTCAATATTTTTCGCACCCCTTGTGAACTTTGCAATGAACATGGTCATTTAAATCTCCAATGCAAATTGTTTCATGACCGAATCGTATCCAAAAATTGTGATAATTTGATTACCCTTGAGCATCATAAAGAGCTTATTCTTCTTTTGGGGTATGAGGAAATCAAACGTATAACTGAGGGTATTCCAAAGTTTAATCTTGATTTTGATCTAGAGAAAATTTATATGTATTGTGCGGTGAATTATATTGAAAATCCTTATATCGCCAACTACATAAAGAAAAGAAAACAAATAGAAGATGAAGAGAATACTAATGAAAGGGAAGAGACTTCCCAATACCCTCCTATTATTCTTATGATGAATCAGGTAACGAGGAGGAGCCTCCTATTCAACCAATCTCATTAATAAGGAGCTCCAAAAAGAGGATTGAACCCACACATGATGTGGTGAAGAAGAAGAAAATAAAAAGGAAGAGAGGTAAAAAGATATCTCTCCCAAATAATGCTGCTCCTATTACTATTGTGCCTCATGAAAATAGAATTGTGGAAGATAATGATACTTCTTATGATCTTGAAAATCTTTTTGGCACTTGCTTAGAAGAATATGATAATTGCTATACTATTGGTGCTATCCATACTATTAATGATGAGAGTGATTATGCTTATGATATGAAAAGGCCCAAGCTTGGGGATGCTATGTTTGATGAAGATGATGTTTTTGAGAATATATTTGCTGCAATTAATGTCAGTCCCAAGTTGGGGAAGCTATGTTTAATGACGATATTTTTAGTCTCCCAAGTTTTGATATGCAAATTTATAATGATGATAGCATGCCTCCTACCTATGATGATTATTGTGATGATACTTATGCTATAAAAAGTAGTGATTATATTTATAAAACTTGTCATGATTATGGTTACCCCTTTTCTGAACATTACTCTTTTAATGTGGAAACAATTTATAGTATTCGAGTTTCTTATGATACTCCCACTATTCCGAATGAGAAGAATTTTGCTTATGTGGAGAGTAATAAAATTTCTATGCTTGAAGATCACAAAAAGAATGCTTTAGATGCTGGTTATATTGTTGAATTCATTCATGATGCTACTGAAAATTATTATGATGGAGGAATATATGCTTGTAGGAATTGCAATAATATCAAGTTTCCTCTCTATGTGCTCAAAGTTTTGAAGTTATGCTTGTTTTGCCCTCCTATGCTAGTTGATTATTGTTCCCATAAGTTGTTTAATCACAAAATACCTATGCATAGGAAGATGGTTAGACTTAAATGTTCTATTCATATTCTTCACGATGCTCTCTTTATGTTTCAATTCTTATCTTTTATGTGAGCATCGTCAAAATCATCATGCCTAGCTAGGGGCGTTAAACGATAGCGCTTGTTGGGAGGCAACCCAACTTTATTTTTGTTCCATGCTTTTTGCTCCTGTTTAGTAATAAATAATTCATCTAGACTCTGTTTAGATGTGGTTTTATGCTTTTAATTAGTATTAGTGCCAAGTAGAACCTTTGGGAAGACTTGGGGAAAGTCTTTGCGATCTTGCTGTAAAAAACAGAAACTTTAGCACTCACGAGAATTGCTACCATTTTTTATTGGAGAGTGATATTTAGTTAATTATTTTTGCAGATGATTAATAGATAAATTCTTCACGTCCAGCAATTTATTTGAGAATTTATGAGTTCCAGAAGTATACGTTTGATACAGATTACTACAGACTGTTCTGTTTTTGACAGATACTGTTTTTTGTGTGTTGTTTGCTTATTTTGATGAATCTATGGCTATTAAAATAGTTTATAAACCATAGATAAGTTGGAATACAGTAGGTTTAACACCAATATAAATAAAGAATGAGTTCATTACAGTACCTTGAAGTGGTGTTTTGTTTTCTTTCGCTAACGGAGCTTACGAGTTTTCTGTTAAGTTTTGTGTTGTGAAGTTTTCAAGTTTTCGGTAAAGATTCGATGGACTATGGAACAAGGAGTGGCAAGAGCCTAAGCTTGGGGATGCCCCGGAAGGCATCCCCTCTTTCGTCTTCGTTCATCGGTAACTTTACTTGGAGCTATATTTTTATTCGCCACATGATATGTGTTTTGCTTGGAGCATCATTTTATTTTCTTTAGTTTTGCTTGTTGTTTGAATAAAATACCAAGATCTGAAATTCTTAAATGTTAGAGAGTCTTCACATAGTTGCATAATTATTCGACTACTCATTGATCTTCACTTATATCTTCCGGAGTAGTTTGTTGTTGCTCTAGTGCTTCACTTATATCTTTTTAGAGCACGGTGGTGGTATTATAGAAATAGATGAACTCTCATTCTTCACTTATATCATTTTGAGAGTTTTTAAATAGCATGGTAATTTGCTTAAATAATCCTAATATTCTAGGCATCCAAGAATAGTAAAAACTTTCATATAGAGTATTGAATACTAAGAGAAGTTTGATGCTTGATGATTGTTTTGAGATATGGAGGTAATAATATCAAAGTCGTGCTAGTTGAGTAGTTGTGAATTTGAGGAATACTTGTGTTGAAGTTTGCAAGTCCCGTAGCATGCACGTATGGTAAACGTTGTGTAACAAATTTGAAACATGAGGTGTTATTTGATTGGCTTCCTTATGAGTGGTGATCGGGGATGAGCGATGGTCTTTTCCTACCAATCTATCCCCCTAGGAGCATGCGCGTAGTGCCGAGGTTTTTGATGACTTGTAGATTTTTGCAATAAGTATGTGAGTTCTTTATGACTAATGTTGATTCCATGGATTATACGCACTCTCACCCTTCCATCATTGCTAGCCTCTTCGGTACCGTGCATTGCCCTTTCTCACATTGAGAGTTGGTGCAAACTTCGCCGGTGCATCCAAACCCCGTGATATGATACGCTCTTTCACACATAAACCTCCTTATATCTTCCTCAAAACATCCACCATACCTACCTATTATGGCATTTCCATAGCCATTCCGAGATATATTGCCATGCAACTTTCCACCATTCCGTTTATCATGACACATTCATCATTGTCATATTGCTTTGCATGATCATGTAGTTGACATCGTATTTGTGGCAAAGCCACCGTTCATAATTTTTCATACATGTCACACTTGATTCATCGCAATCCCGGTACACCACCGGAGGCATTCATATAGAGTCATCTTTTGTTATAGCATCGAGTTGTAATCATTGAGTTGTAAATAAATAGAAGTGTAATGATCATCATTTTCTAGAGCATTGTCCCAAGTGGGGAATAAAAAAAAGAGAGAAGGCCCCCCAAAAAAGAGAAATGCCATAAAAAAAGAGAAGGCCCAAAAAAATGAAAAAAATGAAAATAAGAGAAAAAGAGAGAAGGAACAATGCTACTATCCTTTGCCACACTTGTGCTTCAAAGTAGCACCATGATCTTCATGATAGAGAGTCTCTTGTTTTGTCACTTTCATATACTAGTGGGAATTTTTCATTATAGAACTTGGCTTGTATATTCCAACAATGGGCCTCCTCAAGTGCCCTAGGTCTTCATGAGCAAGCAAGTTGGATGCACACCCACTTAGTTTCTTTTGTTGAGCTTTCATACATTTATAGCTCTGGTGCATCTGTTGCATGGCAATCCCTACTCCTTGTATTAACATCAACCGCTGGGCATCTCCATAGCCCATTGATTAGCCTCGTTGATGTGAGACTTTCTCCTTTTTTTGTCTTCTCCACATAACCCCCATCATCATATTCTATTCCACCCATAGTGCTATGTCCATGGCTCACGCTCATATATTGCGTGAAAGTTTATAGGTTTGAGATTACTAAAGTATGAAACAATTGCTTGGCTTGTCATCAGGGTTGTGCATGATGAGAGCATTCTTGTGTGACGAAAATGGAGCATGACTAAACTATATGATTTTGTAGGGATGAACTTTCTTTGTCCATGTTATTTTGAGAAGACATGATTGCTTAGTTAGTATGCTTGAAGTATTATTATTTTTATGTCAATATGAACTTTTATCTTGAATCTTTCGGATCTGAATATTCATGCCACAATTAAGAAAAATCTCACTGAAATTATGCCAAGTAGCACTCCGCATCAAAAATTCTGTTTTTATCATTTACCTACTCAAGGACGAGTAGGAATTAAGCTTGGGGATGCTGATACGTCTCCAATGTATCTATAATTTTTGATTGCTCCATGCTATATTATCTACTATTTTGGATGTTTATGGGCTTTATTATACACTTTTATATCATTTTTGGGACTAACCTATTAACCCAGAGCCCAGTGCCAGTTTCTGTTTTTACCTTGTTTTAGAATATCGCAGAAAAGGAAAACTAAACGGAGTCCAATTGACCTGAAACTTCACATAACTTATTTTTGGATCAGAAGCAACCAGGGAGACTTGGAGTCTACGTCAAGGAAGCTTCGAGGAGGCCACGAGGTAGGGGGCGCGCCCACCCCCCTAGGGCACGCCCTCCACCCTCGTGGGCCCCTCGTGGCCCCCTGACGTACTTCTTCCGCCTATATATCTCCATATACCCAAAAGACATCCGGGAGCACAATAGATCGGGAGTTCCGCCGCCAGAAGCCTCCGTAGCCACCGAAAACCAATCTAGACTCGTTCCGGCACCCTGCCGGAGGGGGCAATCCTTCTCCGGTGGCCATCTTTATCATCCCGGTGCTCTCCATGACGAGGAGGGAGTAGTTCTCCCTCGGGGCTGAGGGTATGTACCAGTAGCTATGTGTTTGATCTCTCTCTCTCTCTCGTGTTCTTGATTTGGCACGATCTTGATGTATCGCGAGCTTTGCTATTATAGTTGGATCTTATGTTTCTTCTCCCCCTCCACTCTCTTGTAATGGATTGAGTTTTCCCCTTGAAGTAATATTATCGGATTGAGTCTTTAAAGATTTGAGAACACTTGATGTATGTCTTGCCGTGCGTATCTGTGGTGACAATGGGATATCACGTGATTCACTTGATGTATGTTTTGGTGATCAACTTGCGGGTTGCGCCCATGAACCTATGCATAGGGGTTGGCACACGTTTTCGTCGTGATTCTCCAGTAGAAACTTTGGGGCACTCTTTGAGGTTCTATGTGTTAGTTGAATACATGAATCTGAGATTGTGTGATGCATATCGTATAATCATACCCGCGGATACTTGAGGTGACATTGGAGTATCTAGGTGACATTAGGGTTGTGGTTGATTTGTGTCTTAAGGTGTTATTCTAGTACGAACTCTAGGGCTGTTTGTGACACTTATAGGAATAGCCCAACGGATTGATTGGAAAGAATAACTTTGAGGTGGTTTTGTACCCTACCATAATCTCTTCGTTCGTTCTCCGCTATTAGTGACTTTGGAGTGACTCTTTGTTGCATGTTGCGGGATAGTTATGTGATCCAATTATGTTATCATTGTTGAGGGAACTTGCACTAGCGAAAGTATGAACCCTAGGCCTTATTTCCTATCATTGCAATACTGTTTATGCTCACTTTTATCACTTGCTACCTTGCTGTTTTTATATTTTCAGATTACAAAAACCATTATCTACTATCCATATACCACTTGTATCACCATCTCTTCGCCGAACTAGTGCACCTATACAATTTACCATTGTATTGGGTGTGTTGGGGACACAAGGGACTCTTTGTTATTTGGTTGTAGGGTTGCTTGAGAGAGACCATCTTCATCCTACGCCTCCTACGGATTGACAAACCTTAGGTCATCCACTTGAGGGAAATTTGCTACTGTCCTACAAACCTCTGCACTTGGAGGCCCAACAACGTCTACAAGAAGAAGGTTGTGTAGTAGACATCATATCACATCACAACATGCCCTGCAAAAACAAGTTAGATGTCCTCTACTTTGTTGTTGCAAGTTTTACGTGGCTGCTATGAGCTGAGCAAGAACCGTTCTTACCTACGCATCAAAACCACAACGATAGTTCGTCAAGTTAGTGCTATTTTAACCTTCTCAAGGACCGGGCGTAGCCACACTCAGTTCAACTAAAGTTGGAGAAACTTACACCCACCAGCCACCTGTGTGCAAAGCACGTCGGTAGAACCAGTCTCGCATAAGCGTATGCGTAATGTCGGTCCGGGCTGCTTCATCCAACACTACAAAAAAAATACACTTCCGTGATGATACGTGTTTGTCACAGTAGGTCACTTTTTTTGTCATGCATGTACATCCATGACAAATTTATGACAGAATCAAGATAGTCATACCTGTGCTGTCATAGAAGTGTTCCATGACATTACCAAAGTTATCATCACGGAAGTGTCCACTTCCATGATGATAAATCGCGCGTCATAGAAGTGCTTTCATCAAGGGTGACCGACACGTGGCATCCATTATAACGGAACGCCGTTAAGCTATCGGGTCGGGTTTTGGATCCGATAACCCGTTAACAGCACCGACCAATGGGGATTTTCCACATGTAAAATCATCATTGGCTAGAGGAAACACGTGTCGGCTCATCGTTGGGACAGATGTCATCCACTCATTGGACAGGAGGCGCCTATGATAGGTCGACACGTGGCACGACCCAACAGTGGCCCATTCCGGTGAAAAAGGCCAGCCCAGTAAAAATTAGCAGGCCGGCCCATATAAGGCCTACTTGTGTCAGGTCCATTTAAGCCCACGGCCCATACGAGATGTGCCAATTCAGCCCGTTAAATATTTGACACCATTGCAGCCCATCGTCAGTTCAAGACCGTTAACAGCCCGCTATATATTTGGGCTCAATATCGGCCCGATGAGATTTCGGCCTGTTAACGGCCCATTTAATGAATGGGCCAATTTTCAGGATGTACATCTTTCGGCCTTTTAGCGACCCATTTAAATGTTGGGCTAATTTCCGGCCCGGTGTGTCTTTCAGCCTGTTGACGGCCCATAAATCTGATGGGCCATTTGTAGTCGGACCTGAGTTTCAGCCTTTTAGCGGCCCATTTAAGTGTTGGACCAATTTCTGACCCGGTGTCACTTTCATCCTGTTGACAACCCATAAATCAATTGGGCCCATTGTAGTCAGACCTGAGTTTTGGCTTTTTAGCGACCCATTTAAGTGTTGGGCCAATTCCCGGCCCTGTGTGCCTTTGGGCCTGTTAACGGACCATAAATGAGTTGGGCCATTTATAGTCGGACCTTAGTTTTGGCCTCTTAACGGCCCATGCCCTTCATGGTCCAATACTAGCCCGGTTTCTCTTTCGGCCTGCTAAAGGCCCACAACACAGTTGGGCCGTTTACAATACGACCTGACTTTCGGCCTCTTAGCGGCCCATGCTCTTCACGGTCCAATACAAGCCCGCTGTCTCTTTCGGCCTGCTAAAGGCCTACAGTATAGTTGGGCCATATGTAGCCCAAACTTAGTAACGGCCTGTTAACGGCCCGTGAAATAAATTGGGGCCACCTGTTTCCCGCTTCGATGTCGGTCTGTTAACGACCCGGGAGGTAAGAGGGCCGACCATTAACTTTCGGCCTAGTAACAGCCCATTAACTTAATGGGCCCACTAAAGTTCGTTCATGTCTTTAGGCCAAATTAGATAATTTGAGCCCATTACGACGAGCAAAGGTACGACATACAGGGAATAACGTTGCACATCCAGAATATATTACAGGAAATTACATCCACTAGGCAATCAAAGATTGATGCCAGTGCAAATAAATGAGCAGAACCTAACCATCTACAACGTCATAATCTGCAACCTCAGCACAGATGACGCCCATAAGCATGTGGGCAAGTTCTTGCTGCTTTGCCACACTGTCTCTGAAAACATTGATCAGTTGTTGTGTCGCTCGACTCTGCACCTCTGATTCACCCACCATTTCCATCATTGCTTCAGCCATTAATTGGTTCACAAACATACATTTATTCCGCCGCATTCGAGACAGAGGATACTGAACAGATTCAGATGGCGATTTTGGCAGGCTTGTATTATTGATAGTGGAGAGTGTCTTGACCACTGCATCATAACATAAATTAGGACGGGAACCAAACAGATTAATCATGAGTTATTGCCATATTACCTGGCCTAGATTTACTGGAAAGAAACAATGGGGTTTCCTTGCCATTTTCAGAGTTTGTCTTCTTATCTTCAGCAGCCTGCACAAAATTAACACACTACATTGCTATCATTGGCCAAGTCAAATAATAGGAAAGCAACACTGACACAACGAACGTTTGGGCAACTAGCCTACACCAAATTAACACAATATGGCACAACTATCATCAGCCAGGTAAGGTAATACGAAAGCAACATTGACACAATGAATGAATGGGCAACCAGAGAAGCACTACAATTCAGTAATGTGCGTGATATGAGATAGCACATTCATGCAGCTCAGTACGCAAAACTACCAGGCAGTTTTCCTTACAAAAATCAACATTGGCGCCTTTAACATTTTGCTACAACTAATTTTAGATCAGATAAAGGTTAGATTCAGGCCGATTAACAAAATACATGCTCATGTAAAAATATAGTGATATACAACAGGTACTTACATCAGCACTGGAGCACAAAGAATTTCCGCAAGATATTTTCCTCGAATACGATCCCGATGGAGGAAGTCTTGTATCGTTTAACCTTATTTTCTAAAAGAGAGACAGGTAAGAAACATGTAGAAAATATGATCAGAATGCTATAAAATTTCATGATGCGAGGATACGCACACGCTTCTTAGAATGGAGTTGACATTCTTTTGCTGGACTGGAGTGGACTAGTTCTTTGGCCACTGGAATCTGCTTATTATCAGTGGGAGTTGGGTTTATCTGTGCTGGAGCAGTATCTATGAAAAATGGAGTTGGTTTATTATCTCCTGGCGTTTGGATCTTTTGCAAAGACCTGGTTTGTAACCCTTTAGATTCTAACATAGCCATCTTCCCCTTGCATGCCTTATATAGAAGAATGGTGATTTAGTTATAAAACATGCTACAGCAGAGATGGAATAGGTACTGAAGAATAGAAAGGCATGACATATTGACATGTATTCACTCCATCCGGAAATAAATGGATGGGTCTAGGCGTATTTCAGTTCTAGATACATCCAGTTTTATCCATTTCTGCGACATTTAATTCGGACGGAGGGAGTATGATGTAAGAGCTAGGGATACGACGGGACAACACAGTAAAAAAACACTGAAAACCCCACTGCAGAACCAAAGTATTCAAACCCACTGATATGATATAGTACACTCATGTAGCTCAGGATGCAAAACTACCAGGCAGTTTTCCTTGCAAAAATCAACATTGTGGCCTTTAATCATACATTTTGCTACAACTAAATTTAGATCAGATAAAGGTTGGATTCATGTCGATTAACAAAATACATGCTGATGTAAAAATATAGTGATATACAACAGGTACTTACATCTACATTGGAGCACAGAGAATTCCTACAAGAATCTTTCCTCATAAACGATACCATTGCAGAAAATCTTCTATCTGTTAAGCTTATTTTCTAAAAGAGAGATGGGTAAGAAACATGTAGAAAATATGATCAGCATGCTATAAAATTTCATGATGCAAGGATACGCACATGCTTCTTAGAATTGAGTTGACATATTTTTGCTGGACTGGAGCAGACTAGTTCTTTGGCCACTGGAATCTGCTTATTATCAGTAGGAGTTGGGTTTCTCTGTGCTGGAGCAGTATCTTTAAAAACTGGAGTTGGTTTATTATCTCCTGGCGTTTGGATCTTTTGCAAAGGCCTTGTTTGTAACCCTTCAGATTCTAACATAGTCGTCTTCCCCTTGCATGCCTTGTATAGAAGAATGGTGCTTTAATTATAAAACATGCGGCAGCAGAGAGATGGAATAGGTACCGAAGAATAAAAAGGCATGACATATTGACATGTATTCCCTCCATCCGGAAAAAAATGGATGGGTCTAGGCGTATTTCAGTTCTAGATACATCCTTTTTTATCCATTTCGGCAAGATGTAATCCGGACGGAGGGAGTTGTTGGAAATATGCCCTAGAGGAAATAATAAAATGGTTATTATTATATTTCCTTGTTCATGATAATTGTCTATTGTTCATGCTATAATCGTGTTATCCGGAAATTGTAATACATGTGTGAATACATAGACCACAACATGTCCCTAGTGAGCCTCTAGTTGACTAGCTCATTGATCAAAAGATAGTCATGGTTTCCTGACTATGGACATTGGATGTCATTGATAACGGGATCACATCATTAGGAGAATGATGTGATGGACAAGACCCAATCCTAAGCATAGCTTAAAGATCATGTAGTTCGTTTGCTATAGCTTTTCCAAATGTCAAGTATCATTTCCTTAGACCATGAGATTGTGCAACTCCCGGATACCGTAGGAGTGCTTTGGGTGTACCAAACATCACAACGTAACTGGGTGACTACAAAGGTGCACTACAGGTATCTCCGAAAGTGTCTGTTGGGTTGGCACGAATCAAGACTGGGATTTGTCACTCCGTATGACGGAGAGGTATCTCTGGGCCCACTCGGTAATGCATCATCATAATGAGCTCAATGTGACCAAGTGGTTGATCACAGGATCATGCATTACGGTACGAGTAAAGTGACTTGCCGGCAACGAGATTGAACGAGGTATTGGGATACCGACGATCGAGTCTCGGGCAAGTAACGTACCGATTGACAAAGGGAATTGTATACGTGATTGATTGAATCCTTGACATCGTGGTTCATCCGATGAGATCATCGAGGAGCATGTGGGAGCCAACATGGGTATCCAGATCCTGGTGTTGGTTATTGACCGGAGAGTCGTCTCGGTCATGTCTGCGTGTCTCCCGAACCCATAGGGTCTACACACTTAAGGTTCGGTGACACTAGGGTTGTTGAGCTATTAGTATACGGTAACCCGAAAGTTGTTCGGATTCCCAGATGAGATCTCGGACATCACGAGGAGTTCCGGAATGGTCCGGAGGTGAAGATTTATATATAGGAAGTCAAGTTTCGGCCATCGGGAAAGTTTCGGGGGTAATCGGTATTGTACCGGGACCACCGGAAGGGTCCCAGGGGTCCACCGGGTGGGGCCACCTATCCCGGAGGGCCCCATGGGCTGAAGTGGGAGGGGAACCAGCCCCTAGTGGGCTGGTGCGCCCCCCATGGGCCTCCCACTACGCCTAGGGTTGGAAACCCTAGGGGTGGGGGCGCCCCACTTGGCTTGGGGGGCACTCCACCCCCCTTGGCCGCTGCCCCCCTTGGAGATCCCATCTCCTAGGGCCAACGCCCCCCTAGGGGTCCTATATATAGTGGGGGGAGGGAGGGCAGCCACACCCTAGCCCCTGGTGCCTCCCTCTCCCTCCCGTGACACTTCTCCCTCTCCCTGAGCTTGGCGAAGCCCTGCCGAGATCACCGTTGCTTCCACCACCACGCCGTCGTGCTGCTGGATCTCCATTAACCTCTCCTTCCCCCTTGCTGGATCAAGTTGGAGGAGACGTCTTCCCAACCGTACGTGTGTTAAACGCAGAGGTGCCGTCCGTTCGGCGCTAGGTCATCAGTGATTTGGATCACGACGAGTACGACTCCATCAACCCCGTTCTCTTGAACGCTTCCGCTCGCGATCTACAAGGGTATGTAGATGCACTCCCCTCTCCCTCATTTCTAGATGACTCCATAGATTGATCTTGGTGATGCGTAGAATTTTTTTAAAATTCTGCTACGTGCCCCAACAGTGGCATCATGAGCTAGGTCTATGCGTAGTTTCTATGCACGAGTAGAACACAAAGCAGTTGTGGGCGTCGATATTGTCAATTTACTTGCTGTTACTAGTCTTATCTTGATTCGGCGGCATCGTGGGATGAAGCGGCCCGGACCGACCTTACACGTACGCTTAGTGAGACTGGTTCCACAGATTGACATGCACTAGTTGCATAAGGTGGCTGGTGGGTGTCTGTCTCTCCCACTTTAGTCGGATCGGATTCGATGAAAAGGGTCCTTATGAAGGGTAAATAGAAATTGGCATATCACGTTGTGGTTTTGGCGTAGGTAAGAAACGTTCTTGCTAGAAACCTATAGCAGCCACGTAAAAACTTGCAACAACAATTAGAGGACGTCTAACTTGTTTTTGCGGCATGTGCCGTGTGATGTGATATGGCCAAAAGGATGTGATGAATGATATATGTGATGTATGAGATTGATCATGTTCTTTTAATAGGAATCACGACTTGCATGTCGATGAGTATGACAACCGGCAGGAGCCATAGGAGTTGTCTTAATTTATTTATGACCTGCGTGTCAACATAAACGTCATGTAATTACTTTACTTTATTGCTAAAGCGTTAGCCATAGTAGTAGAAGTAATAGATGACGAGACAACTTCAAGAAGACACGATGATGGAGATCATGGTGTCATGCCGGTGACAACGATGATCATGGAGCCCCGAAGATGGAGATCAAAAGGAGCAAATGATATTGGCCATATCATGTCACTATTTGATTGCATGTGATGTTTATCATGTTTTACATCTTATTTGCTTAGAACGACGGTAGCTTAAATAAGATGATCCCTTGTAATAATTTCAAGAAAGTGTTCCCCCTAACTGTGCACCATTGCGAAGGTTCGTTGTTTCGAAGCACCACATGATGATCGGGTGTGATAGATTCTAACGTTCGAATACAACGGGTGTAAGGCAGATTTACACACGCAATACACTTAGGTTGACTTGACGAGCCTGGCATGTATAGACATGGCCTCGGAACACGGAAGACCGAAAGGTCGAGCATGAGTCGTATAGAAGATACGATCAACATGAAGATGTTCACCGATGTTGACTAGTCCGTCTCACGTGATGATCGGACACGGCCTAGTTGACTCGGATCATGTTTCACTTAGATGACTAGAGGGATGTCTATCTGAGTGGGAGTTCATTGAATAATTTGATTAGATGAACTTAATTATCATGAACTTAGTCTAAAATCTTTACACTATGTCTTGTAGATCAAATGGCCCACGCTAATGTTGCCCTCAACTTCAACGCGTTCCTAGAGAAAACCAAGCTGAAAGATGATGGCAGCAACTATACGGACTGGGTCAGGAACCTGAGGATCATCCTCATAGCTACCAAGAAAGATTATGTCCTAGAAGCACCGCTAGGTGACGCACCCATCCCAGCGAACCAAGACATTATGAACGCTTGGCAATCACGTGCTGATGATTACTCCCTCGTTCAGTGCGGCATGCTTTACAGATTAGAACCGGGGCTCCAAAAGCGTTTTGAGCAACACGGAGCATATGAGATGTTCGAAGAGCTCAAAATGGTTTTCCAAGCTCATGCCTGGGTCGAGAGATATGAAGTCTCCGACAAGTTCTTCAGTTGTAAGATGGAGGAAAATAGTTCTGTCAGTGAGCACATACTCAAAATGTCTCGGTTGCATAACTGCTTGACTCAGCTGGGAGCTAATCTCCCGGATGACGCGGTCATTGACAGAATCCTTCAGTCGCTTCCACCGAGCTATAAGAGCTTTGTGATGAACTTCAATATGCAGGGGATGGAAAAGACCATTCCTGAGGTATATTCAATGCTGAAATCAGCAGAGGTGGAGATCAAAAAGGAACATCAAGTGTTGATGGTTAATAAAACCACTAAGTTTAAGAAAGGCAAGGGTAAGAAGAACTTCAAGAAGGACGGCAAGGGAGTTGCCGCGCCCGGTAAGCAAGCTGCTGGAAAGAAGTCAAAGAATGGACCCAAGCCTGAGACTGAGTGTTTTTATTGCAAGGGAAGTGGTCACTGGAAGCGGAACTGCCCCAAATACTTAGCGGACAAGAAGGCTGGCAACACTAAAGGTATATGTGATATACATGTAATTGATGTGTACCTTACCAGTACTCGTAGTAGCTCCTGGGTATTTGATACCGGTGCGGTTGCTCACATTTGTAACTCAAAGCAGGAGCTGCGGAATAAGCGGAGACTGGCGAAGGACGAGGTGACGATGCGCGTCGGGAATGGTCCCAAGTTCGATGTGATCGCCGTCGGCACGCTACCTCTACATTTACCTACGGGATTAGTTTTAAACCTCAATAATTGTTATTTAGTACCAGCTTTGAGCATGAACATTGTATCAGGATCTCGTTTAATTCGAGATGGCTACTCATTTAAATCCGATAATAATAGTTGTTCTATTTATATGAGAGATATGTTTTATGGTCATGCTCAGCTGGTGAATGGTTTATTCTTACTTAATCTCGAGCGTAATGTTACACATATTCATAGTGTGAATACCAAAAGATGTAAGGTTGATAATGATAGTCCCACATACTTGTGGCACTGCCGCCTTGGTCACATAGGTGTCAAACGCATGAAGAAGCTCCATGCAGATGGTCTTTTGGAGTCTCTTGATTACGAATCATTTGACACGTGCGAACCATGCCTCATGGGTAAAATGACCAAGACTCCGTTCTCAGGAACAATGGAGCGAGCAACCAACTTATTGGAAATCATACATACTGATGTGTGCGGTCCAATGAGTGTTGAGGCTCGCGGTGGCTATCGTTATGTTCTCACCCTCACTGATGACTTGACTAGATATGGGTATGTCTACTTAATGAAACACAAGTCTGAGACCTTTGAAAAGTTCAAGGAATTTCAGAGTGAGGTTGAGAATCAATGTGACAGAAAAATCAAGTTCTTGTGATCAGATCATGGGGGAGAATACTTGAGTCACGAATTTGGCACACACTTAAGGAAATGTGGAATAGTTTCACAACTCACGCCGCCTGGAACACCTCAGCGTAATGGTGTGTCCGAACGTCGTAATCGCACTCTATTGGATATGGTGTGATCTATGATGTATGTCGGTGTCAAAACCGGCGGATCTCGGGTAGGGGGTCCCGAACTGTGCGTCTAGGCGGATGGTAACAGGAGACAAGGGACACAATGTTTTACCCAGGTTCGGGCCCTCTTGATGGAGGTAAAACCCTACATCCTGCTCGATTAATATTGATGATATGGGTAGTACAAGAGTAGATCTACCATGAGATCAAGGAGGCTAAACCCTAGAAGCTAGCCTATGGTATGATTGTTGTATATATTGTATATCTATCGACTAGCCTGGCCTCGGTTTATATAATGCACCGGAGGCCTAGGATAGCAAGAGTCCTAGCCGAATACGCCGGTGGGGAGAAGTCCTTGTCTTGATCACCAAGTCTTGTGGAATCTTCCTTGTATGCGGTAGCCGTCTGAACTGGCCCATGAGTATACGGCCACGGGGGTCCTCGGCCCAATCTAATAGATCGGGAGACGACGTGGTGAGTACCCCCTAGTCCAGGACACCGTCAGTAGCCCCCTGAACCGGTCTTCAAGTTAGGGACGCTCCTCGATTCTTCCGAACTGTTCTTCATCTTCGGTTGCCGGCCTTGAAAACTGGTTCAACAAATCTTCTTTATCTTTGATCTTGAGGATCGCCGAAATGCACTCGACGAGTTTACACGTCGGGTATCCGAGGAGCCCCTTTAAGTTTACGGCCTTTATCAATGCCTTGTTTATTTTTATGCCACACCTCGGGTTTGAAGTTGTTCCCGGGAGGCAGGGTCTTCTTGCGTCCGAGCTCCAACGCCGGACTGCATTCGAGGTATCTTTTGCAGCCGAGCACCAACGCCGGACCGCTTCCCAGCTCTAGCGCCGGAATGTATCCGAGCTCCAACGCCGGACTATGTATCCGAGCTCCAATGCCGGACTGTATATCCGAGCTCCAACGCCGAAATATATCCGAGCTCCAACGCCGGACTGTGTCCAGACTCCAATGCCGGACTATATCCGAGGTGTCATATCACCTTGGTTCAAAAAAGTTGAAGGAGTTTAGCCGAGCTTAATGCCGAAAATGCCCTCTATGGAGCCAGCCACTAGCGCCCGAGCTTTATGCCGGACTGCTTCCGAGGTGGTGCACCACCCCGACTATGGGCCGATTTTTTGTCAATATTTTTTATTGGTGCAATTTATTCTCTGCCGAGATATATAGCCAGTAGCCCTCAAGGTGTGTATCGGTCTAAAACCCGAGATGCACATGAAGGATGACATAAGACCGCTGATCCCAGTAGCCGCTGAGACTCAGGTTGATTTGCAAAATCGGCCTGAGGATCAAGTCCTAGCTCGGCAGAATACTTCGGGACACAAAAGCGGCGTGCTCAGTCCTCAAGACTCAGGTTGGGTGCGGCCGACCAACCTGAGGATCAAAATCTCCTCGGAAACTATATTACACATAAAATTTTCTGCATTGGACAAGCAATGCAGTAGCCCCCGAGACACTGGTCAGGTGGCAACACCAGATCAGGGGATTGATGTGCCCCTTTAATATTTGTAAATAATAAGCCCGAAGCCCAGTAGCCCCTGAGCCTTAATGCGGGCACGGGTGGCCGAATTAAGGATCAATATCCATAGTAAAATCACAAATTATGTGTAATGACTCTATGTATCCAAGTACTTTACGTCATTAATGCTCGGATCCGCATTGTACAAAACTTTGTTAACCGACCATCGGCTTCCACCTCCTTGGCCAGTAGCCGAGGAGTGTTTGTCCTACTTTATAAAGCCTTTATGAGGGCAAAGATTTACGACAAACAAGGCAATCTGGCCACACGGTTTTATAAACAAAGGTACGCAGAGAGATATGTTATATTACTGTTTAACAGAAGAAATGTATTCCAAAGAAAATAGCCCCGCTATCGGTTCCTTTCTTTGGGTTGTCATGCTAAGCATGATCATGAAACCTCAGCTCGAATGTAAGAGCAAAATATCGAGGATTTAGTTTGGGAGGCCAGTTAATAGCCCCCGGTAGTGTTCGGCGACAGTCGAGGTCAAGCCGTAAACACTTCGGCCAATGTTATGAATGGCCCGTCATAGTCATCGGATCGCTGACCAGTTTACGCTTATTGTGACAGTCAGTTTTCGGCTTTCTCCACTAAGGTGCTTAACCATGTGAGCTGGAAGCACAATCGCAGTGGTTCTCCCTTTGCACGCCTAGCCGAACAAAACGGAACGTAGGAAGCAAGTGCAGGATCCGGGCAACCCAACTATTGACCAAAGACACAATTCGAAACCGATGCATATATAGCAATATCTGAGAATGTTTTTGCCGAATCCCTAAATGTGTCCGGCGTTGCACCGCGAGACTAATGCTGGAAAAGCACAAATAGTTTAAAAGTGCCAAAAAGCTTGGAAAACCAAGAAACGTCAGTAAAAACATGACGTCCGAACAAGATCAAGTGTTCGGTGTCAATCCGAAAATTGGTCTTAGAAAAAAGAAGTGCTTCTGTCGTCCTTTAACATGACACATCCTATCTAAAGACTTTGAGCGGGTCAGCCTATGGCTTCAACCTCCTATCCCGAGGGCGGAGTACTTCTCATTAGGCCAGTTTAGCAAACTAAACTCTAGCGGCTTTGAGAGAGAAATTAGGCTCCCCGGCTAGTGACCGCACACTCGCGTCGAAAAAAGGAGTGATAAATAATAATAATAATAGAACTTTGCAACGACTGAGAAGAAGAACACTTATTATAAAATGGCTCAAATAAACTTAAGAGCCCCCAAGTGACTTGGGTAGAAGAATGATTGCATGTACTGAAGTACTTATATCATATCTATGTTCAATTGAACTTTAAACGCGTCTTAACCGACCGTTGGCTTCTCCCTCTTCGGTTAAGGACCGAAAAGTGTTATGTACTCCATCGGTCGAGAATATCAACGGTGTTTCCAATAACCAGGCAATCAGGCCATAAGGCTGTAACAGACAAAGCGCGCTCAGGGAACTTATGCTATATTACTGCGAAGAGTAAGAAGCATCTTCGAAGAAAATAGTACCCCCACCGATACCTTTCTTCGGTGCTCATTGTTATTATGAGACTTGTGCAATAGTTTTTTTGTACTCATGAGTTCCTTTGTGTGCCGACCATCATTGAATAACTATAAGAGCGCTAGCTTTCGGCTTCACCCAGTCTGAGGTCCGGCTCGGGTGACCCGATCGTGACAATCGCAGAGGTGCTCCCTTTACTCCCTAGCCGAACAATCGGGAACGTAGGGGTAAACACATGAGCGAGGCAACCCAGCTTGCAAATCTCTTAAGTCAATGTGGTGCATATTGTGGCGTAATACACGAACAAGGAACGAAGCCGTACAAGTATAATCATATGCAACAGGAAAAGCTTCATAAAGGAAGCCCCCAAGTAAACGGGGTATTTGAATTTATGCGTCACAAACAAAGTTTGGACAAGGAAATTTTTTAGAAGCAACTTTTTTCCAAAAAAGTATAATGCTTGGTCGAACCGAACGCAAGTTAGAAATTAAAGCTTTGAGCATGAAAGCGACTTAGCTGGTTAATGTGTTCGGTATTGATGACGCGGTCCGAGCTTGATGCGGGGCAAGGTTCCATCCCTCAAGCCGGTCCCAAGGTGGCGGAGCGGAGAGCTTGACACGCCGAAGTGGTGACATATCACGATCAATGCAGACCGGCAGAGTGACGCCGAAGTCTCCGGATCATTTTCCTGTGCACAAAAAATAGTGCAAACCGGAGATAATAGTAATAATGATAATTAAAAAAATCGTTGCATAATAAATAATTTATGCAAAGTGAGTAATAAAAGAAATATGGCCTGGCGCTGAAGTCAAGTCGATGCAGGGCGTCGGCGTGATGCGGTAAAGGCGTGGCAAAGCCTGAATTCGCAGGTCGGTCCGAGCTCCGAGTGCGGCGTTCGCCGGACTATGTACGGAAACTGACCGAACCACCATGCGACTGTCGTTAATGCAGCCACCATTTGATAGACCTGTGTACATATGACGGACAAATCAGAGTAATAATTCCTTGGGAAAAATGAACCCAAACAAGCAAAAAATACTGGGATTAATAGCACCTGGTTTATTTGTTGTAGCAATCCGAAGGAAGGTGATTCCTAAAATTGGGACCCGCTCCGCACACCCATTGCCTGATGGGTGATAAAACGACGGCATGGCAATGCTGGTAAAGGTTGACTCGCCGAGGAAAAGCCCTCGGCCCAGCTAACATGACGGAGCTGGTCGGCTAGTGACACCGAAGTGTCCGGAGTAGGTTGATGAAGAGATGGCGAAGCCCCCGGTCCAGCCAAGATGTCGAAGCCTCGATGTCAGCCGATGAGTCGAAGTAGGTCGGCGTGATGGACACCAGCTTGAAGAAGCAATAGTGCGGCCCTGTCGATGGAGGTCGTGACGTGGTAGATGCCGGCTTGATGAAGCGACCGTGCGGCGATGCCGGTATGCCCGCTCCGTGTAATCCGTGGGGCGGCGATGTTGGTGATGATTTATCCTTCGCGATGCCGGGCTCTTGTTCGGCTTGCCGAGATGATGATCCGAAGAAGTTGAGCTCGGCTCAACAAAGTGACGCCATGTCTAGCGCAGATCGGCAGCCGTGGAGTAATATTGCCGGACTGGTTTGACACCAGCATGATGTTGAAAATCATGTTCAAAAGATCTTATAGTTAGTGGGATGTGTTCGGGAACAAAACACAATACCCCATACAAAACTTCCTTCAAAAGGGATGTCCGAAATCCTGTTCATAAAAAAGATGAACTCGGGTCGGATTCGTTTTCACGCAGAAAACAGATCCGAAAAGGGATGCACTAATCGGAAGGTTCCGGGAGTTTGGACGGTCGGATCGAGCCGAAATTTTGAGAGGTGGTAGATATAGGAATTCCGCAGCCGATCAACGGTTGGATCTTCCAAAGGACGTCCGAGCTAGAAGCTGGACACCACGCCCTAAACTCATCCAAATTCCCGTCCAGATTTGACAGGGCTCCGGTATATCGTGGATTGCAAGAGATTCCTCCATCGGAACTCGACGAAATTTTCCAGGGTTGTTGTAGACTCAATTCCGCACAATTCCACCAAAGAGATCGTCAAAGCGATACTCGAGGAGGTGGTGGTGGCAGATACGAGTTCGCTGTCCAGAAAAACAGTACGGTCGCTTGAGGGCAATGTTGACGTTGAGCCCCCGAGCTCCAAAGATGATTCCTCCGTGATCTTGATAGAGATCGGAGTTGATGTTTGATGAAGGCCCTCGTCCGGACATGATGATCCGAACACGGGGCGCAATTCTTGATCGAACCAAGGTGACCAGTCGAGCTGGTGACGAAGATGCCGAAGTCGCAGTTGATCTGCAGGCGAGCCATCGATCCTTTTGTCGATCACACAGCGGAACTCTCAATGAAAGCACCAATGTCGGTGTCAAAACCGGCGGATCTCGGGTAGAGGGTCCCGAACTGTGCGTCTAGGCGGATGGTAATAGGAGACAAGGGACACAATGTTTTACCCAGGTTCGGGCCCTCTTGATGGAGGTAAAACCCTACGTCCTGCTCAATTAATATTGATGATATGGATAGTACAAGAGTAGATCTACCACGAGATCAAGGAGGCTAAACCCTAGAATCTAGCCTATGGTATGATTGTTGTATATATTGTATATCTATCGACTAGCCTGGCCTCGGTTTATATAATGCATCGGAGGCCTAGGATAGCAAGAGTCCTAGCCGAATACGCCGGTGGGGAGAAGTCCTTGTCTTGATCGCCAAGTCTTGTGGAATCTTCCTTGTATGCGGTAGCCGTCCGAACTGGCCCATGAGTACACGGCCACGGGGGTCCTCGGCCCAATCTAATAGATCGGGAGACGACGTGGTGAGTACCCCCTAGTCCAGGACACCGTCAATGTCTCTTACCGATCTACCGCTGTCATTTTGGGGCTATGCTTTAGAGACTGCCGCATTCACTTTAAATAGGGCTCCGTCGAAATCCATTGATACGATACCGTATGAATTATGGTTTGGGAAGAAACCTAAGCTGTCGTTTCTAAAAGTTTGGGGATGCGATGCTTATGTCAAGAAACTTCAACCTGAAAAGCTCGAACCCAAATCGGAAAAATGCGTCTTCATAGGATACCCTAAAGAAACTATTGGGTATACCTTCTACCTCAGATCCGAAGGCAAGATCTTTGTTGCCAAGAATGGATCCTTTCTAGAGAAAGAGTTTCTCTCGAAAGAAGTAAGTGGGAGGAAAGTAGAACTTGGTGAAGTATTGCCTCTTGAATCGGAGAGTGGCGCAGCTCAGGAAATTGTTCCTGAGGTGCCTGCACCGACTAGAGAGGAAGTTGATAATGATGATCATGAAACTTCAGATCAATTTGCTACTGAACTTCGTAGGTCCACAAAGACACGTTTCGCATCAGAGTGGTACGGCAACCCTGTTTTGGAAATCATGTTGTTAGACAATGATGAACCTTCGAACTATGAGGAAGCGATGGTGGGCCTAGATTCCGACAAATGGCTGGAAGCCATGAAATCCGAGATAGGATCCATGTATGAAAACGAAGTATGGACTTTGACTGACTTGCCCGATGGTCGGCGAGCCATAGAAAATAAATGGATCTTTAAGAAGAAGACAGACGCGGATGGTAATGTAACCATCTATAAAGCTCGGCATGTCGCTAAGGGTTATCGACAAGTTCAAGGGGTTGACTACGATGAGACTTTCTCACCCGTAGCGAAGCTGAAGTCCGTCCAAATCATGTTAGAAATTGCCGCATTCTATGATTATGAGATGTGGCAAATGGACGTCAAAACGGCATTCCTTAATGGTTTCCTTAAGGAAGAATTGTATATGATGCAGCCGGTAGGTTTTGTCGATCCTAAGAATGCTGACAAGGTGTGCAAGCTCCAACGCTCGATCTATGGGCTGGTGCAAGCATCTCGGAGTTGGAACATTCGTTTTGATGAGATGATCAAAGCGTTTGGGTTTACGCAGACTTATGGAGAAGCCTGCATTTACAAGAAAGTGAGTGGGAGCTCTGTAGCATTTCTCATATTGTATGTGGATGACATACTGTTGATGGGAAATGATATAGAATTCTTGGAAAGCATAAAGGCCTACTTGAACAAGTGTTTTTCAATGAAGGATCTTGGACAAGCTGCTTACATATTAGGCATCAAGATCTATAGAGATAGATTGAGACGCCTCATTGGTCTTTCACAGAGTACGTACCTTGACAAGATATTTAAGAAGTTCAATATGGATCAGTCAAAGAAGGGGTTCTTGCCTGTATTGCAAGGTACGAGATTCAGCACGGCTCAATGCCCGACCACAGCAGAAGATAGAGAAAAGATGAGTGTCGTCCCCTATGCCTCGGCCATAGGGTCTATCATGTATGCTATGCTGTGGACCAGACCTGATGTAAACCTTGCCGTAAGTTTGGTAGGAAGGTACCAAAGTAATCCCGGCATGGAACACTGGACAGCGGTCAATAATATCCTGAAGTACCTGAAGAGGACTAAGGATATGTTTCTCGTTTATGGAGGTGACGAAGAGCTTGTCGTAAAGGGTTACGTCGATGCTAGCTTCGACACAGATCTGGATGACTCTAAGTCACAAACCGGATACGTGTATATTTTGAATGGTGGGGCAGTAAGCTGGTGCAGTTGCAAGCAAAGCGTTGTGGCGGGATCTACATGTGAAGCGGAGTACATGGCAGCCTCGGAGGCAGCACAAGAAGCAATCTGGGTGAAGGAGTTCATTACCGACCTAGGAGTCATACCCAATGCGTCGGGCCCGATGACTCTCTTCTGTGACAACACTTGAGCTATTGCCCTTGCCAAGGAGCCCAGGTTTCACAGGAAGACCAGGCATATCAAGCGTCGCTTCAACTCCATTCGTGAAAGTGTTCAAAATGGATACATAGATATTTGTAAAGTACATACGGACCTGAATGTGGCAGATCCGTTGACTAAACCTCTCCCTAGAGCAAAACATGATCAACACAAGAACTGTATGGGTGTTCGATTCATCACAATGTAACTAGATTATTGACTCTAGTGCAAGTGGGAGACTGTTGGAAATATGCCCTAGAGGTAATAATAAAATGGTTATTATTATATTTCCTTGTTCATGATAATTGTCTATTGTTCATGCTATAATTGTGTTATCCGGAAATCATAATACATGTGCGAATACATAGACCACAACACGTCCCTAGTGAGCCTCTAGTTGACTAGCTCGTTGATCAAAAGATAGTCATGGTTTCCTGACTATGGACATTGGATGTCATTGATAACGGGATCACATCATTAGGAGAATGATGTGATGGACAAGACCCAATCCTAAGCATAGCTTAAAGATCGTGTAGTTCATTTGCTATAGCTTTTCCAAATGTCAAGTATCATTTCCTTAGACCATGAGATTGTGCAACTCCCGGATACCGTAGGAGTGATTTGGGTGTACCAAACGTCACAACGTAATTGGGTGACTATAAAGGTGCACTACAGGTATCTCCGAAAGTGTCTGTTGGGTTGGCACGAATCGAGACTGGGATTTGTCACTCCGTATGACGGAGAGGTATCTCTGGGCCCACTCAGTAATGCATCATCATAATGAGCTCAATGTGACCAAGTGGTTGATCACAGGATCATGAATTACGGTATGATTAAAGTGACTTGCCGGCAACGAGATTGAACGAGGTATTGGGATACCGACGATCGAGTCTCGGGCAAGTAACGTACCGATTGACAAAGGGAATTGTATACGGGATTGATTGAATCCTCGACATCGTGGTTCATCCGATGAGATCATCGAGGAGCATGTGGGAGCCAACATGGGTATCCAGATCCCGCTGTTGGTTATTGACTGGAGAGTCGTCTCGGTCATGTCTGCGTGTCTCCCGAACCCGTAGGGTCTACACACTTAAGGTTCGGTGACGCTAGGGTTGTTGAGATATTAGTATACGGTAACCCGAAAGTTGTTCGGAGTCTCGTATGAGATCTCGTACGTACCGAGGAGTTCCGGAATGTTCCGGAGGTGAAGATTTATATATAAGAAGTCAAGTTTCGGCCATCGGGAAAGTTTCGGGGGTAATCGGTATTGTACCGGGACCACCGGAAGGGTCCCGGGGGTCCACCGGGTGGGTCCACCTATCCCGGAGGGCCCCATGGGCTGAAGTGGGAGGGGAACCAGCCCCTAGTGGGCTGGTGTGCCCCCCATGGGCCTCCCCCTGCGCCTAGGGTTGGAAACCCTAGGGGTGGGGGCGCCCCACTTGGCTTGGGGGGCACTCCACCCCCCTTGGCCACCGCCCCCCTTGGAGATCCCATCTCCTAGGGCCGGCGCCCCCCTAGGGGTCCTATATATAGTGGGGGGAGGGAGGGCAGCCGCACCCTAGCCCCTGGTGCCTCCCTCTCCCTCCCGTGACACTTCTCTCTCTCCCTGAGCTTGGCGAAGCCCTTGCCGAGATCACCGTTGCTTCCACCACCACGCCATCGTGCTGCTGGATCTCCATTAACCTCTCCTTCCCCCTTGCTGGATAAAGTTGGAGGAGACGTCTTCCCAACCGTACGTGTGTTGAACGCGGAGGTGCCGTCCGTTCGGCACTAGGTCTTCGGTGATTTCGATCATGACGAGTACGACTCCATCAACCCCGTTCTCTTGAACGCTTCCGCTCGCGATCTACAAGGGTATGTAGATGCACTCCCCTCTCCCTCGTTGCTAGATGACTCCATATATTGATCTTGGTGATGCGTAGAATTTTTTTAAAATTCTGCTACGTGCCCCAACAGGAGTATGGTGTAAGAGCTAGGGATACGACAGGACAACACAACAAAAAAAACACCAGTTGAATGTAAAACTGTATGCTAGCGGAATACATACAGAAATACTAAGGCAACATACACATGTATGATTGGGAAAATAAGATGGCATTGCAACAGAGCACTAGAACAGCACTTCAATGTAAAAAACATGGTATGGTAGACAGATGAAGTACATACTGATGAATAACAATGCATAAGATATTCAGAAGCATGATGTCCAAATTAAGCAGATGGCATTGCGATAGAGTAGAATGACAGTACTTAAATTTGAAAACATGTTATCATGAATGGAATAGGTACTGAAAAACAGGAAGGCATGACATATTTACATGCATGATCAGCATGCTAAGCACATGGCATTGCAACAGAGTAGATACACTCCAGGACATTATATGCATGTTGTACCCATATCATAGGCCAAGTTAGAGCAAGGACCTTGTGGGGTGAAGAGGATTCATCATCTTTCTGCAAGTCTTCTGAAGAACTGCCTTTACATGTTCCATCATATTGGGTATCATTGACATCAAGTTTATTGGCCTTTACATTGCTCCGTGAGGTTCTTGTGGATATATCAGTGTGTGCAATTATATCTGACATGCATGGAAGACAACTAGTAGTTAGATTTATGTAATGAGTGCCTGTAGGAGACGACATAGATAGTAGGACTGGGGTTAACTAGCAGCAACAGGTCTCATAAACTAAAGGGAGAACACATATGAAAGCTACAGAATATGTATCATTTGTACTCGAGATTAACTAGATGGCACACAAAAGTATTAAAGAACAACATAGGAAATACTAGAAGTGGTATAATACTATAATCACGAGCCTGTGGGATAGCATTGGCTGATGGATGATAACTACGGAACAGTGTTACCTAAAGAACAAGTATCTTAGCTGAACTATGGAACATCGTTAACTCCTAAACAAGACCCGTAAGAGATCAGCATGAATATACAGTGAAATGTGATGATCTATTTTCCATGCTTCGATGAATAACAAAGCCATAAATGTTGCACACAAATAAGATGAGGGTACAACCTATCTGGCTGCCATCCATAGGAGTGAGCATCATGTGCTGACTTGTGGATGGCCCTGTAGTTGTTGTGGCTGTGCATGTCGGGCACGCGCATTCGATGCAGGGAACTGTTGAGTGGGGACTATAGCTCCCTTCTGGTGTATTCTTCCCTTGTTGGAGCAGCTGCGGTGAGTCGGAAGACGATGTGTCTGAAGATGCAGATAACACATAATGTTAAGAATGACATATCTCTTTGATCTGAAGAAATACACTAAGAGATCAACAGCAAGGTACGAGAGTGGTCACATGTCTGTTGACTGAAGACTAAATTGGGGTCACACGATTTTATTTTATTTTGGTACTGTCCGATCTACGCTGGATGGCTGGCCGTCTTGTGCCTCCCGGCTGACACTGTTTGGAATCTTCCCCGAAGAGCCAGTGACCAACGGAAGAGCAGCCTGCCTCCGCCGTTTGTGGCCCCGGCCAAAACCCCGCTCCCCGCCCCACCGCACTGCCGTGGTTGCGCCGCCCCCGGGCCAATCCACAAAGACTCCCCGTCATCCAGATCCGGCGACGGCAGTACCTTCAACCCACGCAACTCTAAAAGATAGCCATCTAAGCTCTGCTTCCGCGGCGAACTTTGTGGCCCCGCACCCTTACGCTAGACACTAGCCAACCGGTAGCCTAGGAGCTCCTCCGCCTTGAGGGGTGCTGCTTCCCATTGCAAATCGATTGGCCCAGAATAAAAATTCAGACAACTGACGCCTAAATAAAGTGATTTGAGATGAGGGTGCGACCTATCTGGCGGCATGGTGAAGTAGGCAGGTCCAGCTGCCGAGTCGGTGAGGCCGGCGCGGTTGCGGTGGCGACCGGCGGCAGGGAAAGAGCGGTGTCGCGATGGTCGACGGCTACGCCGAAGTAGTGCCAGGACTCTGGACGGATCCGAAGTTGGAGCCACTCTAGCGCCGTGAACAATGGCGGGGGTGAATCGGCTCCGGTACGGTTCACGCGGCCGTCGTCGAGGCAGCACCAGCAGCATGGAGTAAGAGGCACACGACCCAGTGCACGACGGCAAATGGACAGTGTCTCCGGCATTAGGGAGGAGGGCGGCTGTGAAATTGGTGCGGTGGGGGGCGCCATGGAGGTGGGGCTGAGGTTTCACGGCTCGGGAGAAGGGAGCTTCCCAAGGAGAAGGTGATTTGACACCCACGAGGTATGAATGGGGGCGGGCGAGGGAAATTGGGAGGGGAGTGGAACCATGTCTTACAAACGCATTTGTCTGAAATGTGAGGGGGAGTTACAGTTCTACCCTTGCCTATAGGCTTCTCGGCTTGGGTCTGTGTACTGAGGGTCGGGGATAGTAGAGTAACTTTGCTTCTCTGGGCGGGAGCGATTTCTGGCGAGGAGGGCGTGTTTTGAACTATAGTGGGTGCGAGCGATTTCGGGCGAGGAGAGCGTGTTTTGAAATAGTGGGCGCGAGCTATTTCGGGTGAGGAGAGCGTGTTTTGCCGACCATGGTTTATGAATTATTCGGCACATGTCATTTTGGCCGAGGAGAAGGCGCGCTTGGATGAAGTTACGAACCTACCCTCGATGTACAACGGGCCAATTGATGCGTGTCCCACATAGGATGGTAATTTCGCGTCTCCCATTTATTTGCTCGGGCGAATTCCACCGAGCAGAGAGGATGTTTAACGGTCCGTTCAAATTTTGGGAGAACGAGCATCCACGTCTACCTTACCAAGTCGACTCGGATCAAATTTTGAAATGTTATCTTGCCACTTCTTTTTTAGATGGAGAGATGATGCTCGGGAGTAATGTGTTTTTACATGCTCGTTGCTAGCGATTTACTATATGACAAATAGTTGGCCCACTCAAAAACGCGAATCAAACCCAAAATGAAATATCTCGATTCAATGAAATAGCTCGTTCAGTAGGTCAAAATAGTGAACTAAATCCAAAATTGAACCCCTCAATCGAGTAGCATGTTGTACAGTATTATAGTACTCCATGAACATGTTGAAAGTCAAACTAATGAACTTGTTTGATATACGCATATATCCGTTCATGTGTGGATTGCAGACAACATGTTCTCCAATTTAAATATTTGAATGCAAGTTTGTATCGAAACATGGTTTATATCAGTCTTTGATGCATAAAACGCGACCTCCCCCTCTCCCGGACTCCTGTTCTCTCTCTCTCTCTCTCTCTCGCCAACAATCTTCAATTCTGTCGCACGCATCCGACACAAAAACCTTGTTCGTCCCTCTCCCTTTCTCTCCATCTCTCTCTCTCTTTGTGTGTGTGTGTGGGGGGGGGGGGTCTTTCTAGTTCGCATGCATATATACACCATCTATAGGTCTCTCTCGCACACTATGTATGATACTCTAGCTAGTCCAAGCTAGATATCTTGGGGTGCACTCATCGTACGCACACAGATTCCTTGGCTCTTTGCGTGTAACTCTCTCACGCACCACTATGTCGTCTCGGAGCTCTTCCCCCCTCTCTCAAACTCTCCACCCACCTGGGTCACACATACACATGCATATCTCACTCGCACTCGATAGGCCCATCTAAAACTCTATCTCTCCCCCTCGTTCTCTCTCCATCTCACACGCGCGCACACACAATCTCATGCCCAACTAGCCAAGTATGATGGTCTCTCACTCAATTGTAGGCACACGCAGTCCCCCCTATATGTATACGACTAGCTAATCTTAGTCTCCATCACAAACATGTGCATGGTCTATCTCGATTTCTCTTGGGGCATCTTTCTATCGCGCACGCACTCCCTCGATCTCCCACCCATATAGTCCCCTCACGATCTCGACGGGATCTCTCTATCACAAACACACCCTCTCTCCCTCCTCATGCGTCCATGCCATCCATGTGTCCCTCTCGACCTTTGTTCCTTGTTGGCCACACCTCTATTGGACATGTCCTACAGGGGTGTCTCTCTCCGTTGCAAACAATCACACACTAGCTATCTTCGTGTATCTCCTCGCCTCGCTTTTCCATCTCGGAGATGCATGCGTGATATGTTCGCATAAGAAACGAAAAAACACACTCTCTCTCTAATTTATCGTTTGTTGTCACTTTCACTTTCACACACATACTCTTTTTGCACACTTACTCATTCTCCTTCACACGCACTTGATCTGTCTCGACTGAGGCACTCTCCTCGGTCCATAGCATATAGATTTATTGAAAAGTCAAACATCACAAAGTTTGACCATGTACGTGGAGAAAAAGAATTACATCTAGTACGGCAAACATATGCCATTAGATTCACCATGAGATGTAGTTTTGTATGATGTATCTTTGGTCTTGTAGATATAAATAACATTTGCATAAACCTGATCAAAGTTTCCAAAGTTTGACATCTAAAAAATTTACATAGACTGCATTATCGAGCGGATGGAATATCTCTTTCCCCCTCTTAGCTATCTGACGCGCCACTCAGCCTTATCGGGGCTCCTCAATCTCTCTCAAACTTTATTGATCAGTTTGGTTCGTGACCTGACTCTCATGCCTTGATGGCCGGTACTGCCTGGTGTGGACGTGAGATGTAAAATATTTCTGCCTGTCCAGGCTTGTGTGGTGCTGAAGCATTTGGTTCATGCTTGGGCCAGGAAAAGCATCAGCGTCCCATCAATCAATCCATGCATCAATTATTTAATGCTAATATCCATCCATGTTGTTGTTAGCCTCGTGGCGACACGACCAGGCACGACCAGGCGTTCGAAATCGGTCGCCTGGGCCAGGCTAGTTTGCAGTGTCTGGAGTTCAGCCAGGCTAATTAAAGTGCAAGGGAGCCCAGGCCAGGCGGGCTTTCTTTTCCACAGGGTAGCAACCAAACAAGCGTGCATGAAATCCAGCCACAACCCCAGGCCAGGAAAAAGATGCTCAGGACGCAAGCCAAACTGGCCTTATATCTCCCTGGTTCACACATACACATGTCTCGCTCGCGCTATACATATAGACCCATCCAACACTCTCCGCCCTTGTTCTCTCTCCATGTGACACGCACCCCCCTAAGTACCACAATCCCTCAATCCATCATAGGCGCAAGCACTCCCCCCTCCTAACTATGATTATATCTTACTAGCCAACAGGAACACACGTATTGTCTCCTTCCATCCATACGTCTATCTCGATATCTCTCGGGGCATCTTCTATCGCGCACACACCTTGTCACTCGATCTCCCACCCATGTAGTCCCATCACGATCTCCAGGGGATCTCTCTATGACAAACATACATTCTCTCCTCCCCATGTCTGCATTTTCTCCGTACGTCTCTCTCGACCTCTCTCCCTTGTTTGTCAGACCCCTCTTGGCCACGTGCTAAGGGTCTTGCTCTCTCGGTTCCAAACAACCACACACTATCTCCTCACCTTGCCTCCGTTGTCGAAGATGCATGTGTGATATGTTTGCATAAGACACGCACGCTTTTTCTCTACTTTTATCGTGTGTTGTCCATGTCTCTTTCACACACACACACGCACACACACACACACTTTTTTCACTCACTCACTCTCTCTCTCTCTCTTGTTAGGGACTCTGTCACGTCCATAAGCATATGGATGTTTTGAAAAGTCAAACCTCAGAAACGTTTGACCAGGTATATGTGGAGAAAAACATTTACATCTGGAACGATCATTAGATTCATCACAACATGTACTTACTTCATACTATCATTTATCTTTGGTATTGTAGATATAAGTAATTTCTTTATAAACTTGGTCAAAGTTTCAAAAGTTTGACTTAAAAAATGTTGGAACTACATTATCGAACGGAGGGAGTAGCTCTTTCTCTCTCTCTCTCTGCTATCTCTCACGGGCCTCCCCTCTCACTCGAACTCTCTATACCGACGGATTATACGCTCACTGTGTCAGCGTATAGCTCCGTATATTGTTTAGTTGACCGGTCAACCAATCCACATGCTGCCTTGTCAGCTCGTGTTCTGTATCTTCGTGTGCTGGCCCATGTGGCGGTGGGTGAAAATAAGTAAACTAGAGGCCCATCTGACACGCGGTGAAGTAAACAAAGTTGAAACCACTCGGGGTAGCACCCCGCACGCTAGTAAATTGAGGGCGCATTGAGGACAAACTTCTTGCGCGCGAAGGACGCACTTGCGCACAATTCACCACTGCGCGGCGGCATGCACAGAAGGACGCACTCGCGCACACCCAGCACACAACACACACAAGCACACGTGTACACATCTAGGAGTAGAAGGCCGTGGAAAAATCTGGCGCGATGGCCGCTGCCGGAGCCGTCCACCCCCAATCTTGGTGTTCCGTGCAATGCGCGGGCATCTATGCACGGGAAATTATGTCGAACAGGGCTAGTTGTAAGCAGGCTAGCTCTACAGCCATGATGATAGTGACTACAGACGGTGAGGCTGACTATGGTATGCCGAACATGGCGCCTATACTCAGGTGTCATCTCCGGCGCAGGGTCTTGTCACATCACTGTGAGGAGCAGCACGTAATAATTTGACCAACGGGTAGTACAGTGCTAGTACTCCTACTACTACATTGGTAGTACTACTACTAGTACTAGTAGCACCACCGTCTGGATTTAGGAGTACTACCATGTCCACCGGCACCGAGGAACGTCTCCAGGTAGTATTTCTTGAGGCCGCCAGGGCGAGGGACCGCTTGGACGACAGCTTCGTCTCCTTGTTCGACGAGGTCCTCGTTGGTTTCCTCAACAAGTTCACCGTCGTCAAGAAGCTTGCGGACAACTTTGACGTAAGCCTCCAGACGACGCGCCCAGGCTCTGCGATGCCCGCCACCCTCGATGGCCACTATGGTAACACCCTCTTCGACGCACTGGTGGCCCTGCGACTGCCCGCCGTCACGCCGGAGAATGTCCACCTCAAGGTCGCGCTCGCTGCACAGCGCCTGGCGCAGCAAGACACCATCGACATAATCACCCACGTCTACGCGCAAATCGTCCACAAGGACTACTACATGCAAGAGGAGGACGATAGGACGCTGGCCTTCTTGGAGCACAGGGCAACCTTGGACGGCACTGTTCAGAAGCACGTTGAGCTCGCGCCAACGCCGCTGCTCCTCACACGTCGGTTGGTGACCCGGCGCACTAGGGCGTGAGGATGTCGTTGAACGTTGATGGATCCGTATGTATTTTTATCTTCCCGTCAAATCCATGTAGTAGTATATGATACTACAGTAATTATCTTACCTTTCGCATCAACTTCATAATTTCCGTACGTACTCCATGCATGAACGGCGCCAGAACCAAACTTCTCATTACTCTTGGCAAAATCGTTATTTTCTATCTATCGGTCACGCCATGGAGCAGAACCAAATTTTACAAGTTACGAGTTCAAAAGGAAAAGCCTGCCGTGTTCGCGTCGCACCCCCACACGGTTGGTTCGGCACGCCGCTCAAGTGGGAATGCGTGCGGTGTTGCATTTTCACTTACAAGTGGGACCGTAGTTGAGCAAACCGACTATCGGCAAACCCCCACCCCGCCCACCGCGCAATGGCTGAGAAAACAGGAGGGAGAAGAGGTGGCTGTAGCATGGACTCCAAGAAAATTGGTGTCGGATGGGACTCGTGTGGGTGGCGTGTGCCGTACTGCTAGACGTGAATGCTACTGAGTTATGGCCCATGCCACCCCACTATATCGAGCCTATATCCAGGCACGTAGAACAAATTTCCTGTAGTCCGTGATCAGCCCTCCTCTATCTCTCTTCTCAGCCAGCCAGCGGACGCGCGGAGCCCATCGTCTATTTGCTCACATGCGGCCCCACATGTCAGTGAAAACGCAAGAGGACCCACTGAACCTGCACATCTTTCACCTCGACGTGCTGGTGATGAAAAACAAATCCAATAAAGATCTTCGGTGGCCGCTTTTGGAGTTACTCAAGAGTAGTAAGATTCTATTTACATTTTAACCCAAGATGCACATCTCGTGGCTTCAACTACCACTCTATTTTCTTTCATGACACAACCTGGATGCTGGATGTCCCACGTGTCGGCAAAAGGAGGAAGAACCCGACCAAATCTTCGGTTCTGCTCTCGGATTAGACTAGTTGTGCTAACTTAAAAAATTTATTGTGTACTCCCTCCATTCCAAAATACTTGACTTCCATTTGTCCAAAAATGGATGTACCTATATACTAAGACATGTCTAGATACATATATATTTTGACAAATAGAAGGCATGTATTATGCAATGGAGGGAGTAGAATGGATGCAAGTTTTTGTATTGGGAAGAAGAGTACATCCATATATTGATAGAGCGCAATTTAGTAGATGTTCTATCACTTTTAGCTAGCACAGACGCAAGATCGAGCCTCCGCAGATCAACAATGAATGCATCGAGAAGGCACTAATCCAACTTATAGGAGTAGTAAAATGTATTCTTGTGGTTCTTGTTTTCTTTGGTCTTGCTTTTCTAGTCAAAATTATCGTTGGAGTCCGTGCAAAACGAAGGTGCGTTTGGGGTCGTGCGTTGGAGTTGGCCTTACAAGTGGGACCGCAGTTAAGGAAACCGACTATCGGCAAACCCCCACCTTGCCCGCCGCGCGATGGCTGAAGTTAGAGAAACGACGAGGTTGAAGAGATTGCTCTAGCACGGACTCCAAGAAATAATATGGTGTCGGATGGATGTTGTGGTGGTGGCGTGTGCCGTACTCCTGGACGTGAATGCTTGTTCTGGCCCATTCCACCCTACTACTCCCTACTACTTACTCCTACTATATAGTACTAGTATCGAGGATTCGAGGTGCTGGTTACGTACAGCGAACACATTAACATATGGCTACAGTAAAAACACCCGCCCGACGCGCGAAGCATGTGAAGCTAGTACAAATAGTGTACTACTATTGTTGATTGGCCTCATCCGATAACCTGTTGCAATGCACATACAATTATGTATTCGGAGAATATTTTTTTGCCTCGTCGCACCACTCACTTAGAGAAGCGACTCGAAAGCCATTCATAAATTTAGTAAGTTTATCACACGCATATCATTTTATTACATACAACAGGTCATCAACCCACATCGACAACGAGGATACATTATAAATACTAAATTTTTCACCACACAACAAATAACAAGCAATGAAATGAACTTCAACTCAACCATTCCTCGGCGTTGGAAACGCTTGCTTTGAACCACAAGTGATTCTCTGGGACGGGCCATCGATTGTCGATCTGGAAACCAACGCAGGACTGGTCATCCAGGCTGAAGCGGCCTACTATATCCCTACCAGGGTAGGGTACCACACAAATGTCCGAGGTATAGACACAGTTGCTTCTCATAAATGTGTCAACAGCAGTTGGATCGCCTTTCACCATCATCGAATAGTTTTGTCCAAGGAAGAGCGAGTTTTCTCCAAGACTATCAATTCTATACCAGGGAGAAGGAGTTAACTCTAGCACACTAGTATCCATCCCGAATACCATGCAACGGGTGTTGGAATAGGTCCGGAGAGTGCCACCATGGGAGACACCTGCTTCCTTAGCAGTAACATCATTAGTGGGTTGTATACACACAAGAAGAGGTGATCCATCGGAATTAGTTGCCAGGCGCCACAGAGTATATGGGCGTTGCTCGTCCTCATGCTCGTGATCATCACCATCATCATCTCCCCCTTGGTTATAAAATTTTTCAAGTATAGGTGGTGGGATGTTCACAGGACCTTGGAAACACAAGAAGAAGGTTAATTAGTAAAGGGGAACTTTCTAACCCGCATGCATGTGGATGAAACAATTATAATTACGGTGGAAGACAAATGTACCGAAACTATGAGGATGCCATGCAAAAACAGTGCCACGAGTGGTAGCAGCAAAACACAAGGCGCTCGTATTGAATTGCATCACAGTACTCATCCGTGTACAGAAACTGATTTTTGAGCAATATCCATCGAGTGAAACCATCAAGGACGGCAACAAGCTTGTCGAAAGCAACAACATCATAGTTGCTGTAATTCCAAGAGCGGTTGGGAACTCGAAAAATTGCTATCTTCCGTAGAATACAGTCACCATGATCGTATTAGAACATGCGTACATTACCGGTGTGCTCAACCTCTGGGCAGTGTGCTGAGATTTTTGGAAGTGGAACCCGGTGACGAGTGTACACATTCACAAGTTCCCACTCGCAGTTGGACCCAATGTAAACAACCCAATCTCCATTTGCGCCCGCCCAAGCCTTGCCCTCAAGCGATGGCATCTTAACATCATACGTATCATTATCAAGTGGCATCAACTTGCACAGGGCGAGGCCTCCGTTGTGCCAGCGCTAGTCATCATCAGGGTCACGACGAAGAAGATAGGGGAGATCAAACCGCTCCTTGACTCTTGGGTTCTTTGTAATGATGTTATTAGTTGAGTCGAGAATGGACTTGAACGAACCTGCCATGCTAGCTGAGGTGATGACGTTGCACCGATCAATGAGTTCCTCCACCACGTCATCTTTCAGATCGGGGCAAGAATAACGGGGTCGTTTCCGGCCTGTTCCCTCCATGGAGAAGACGATCGAACAATGGCAGAAGAAAGGGTGAAGGGCTGAAGGAAAATGGAGGAGGGAGAGGAAGAGCGTGCGACAGCAGTTCCAAATCGAGAGGGAAAGGCGAAGAGTCGGTGGACGGTTGCGAGTTTGCCACGGTCACGAAGAGGTGCCCCGGCCTACACGTCCATTCAGAAATACTCATACTACTCGCCGTCGTCTCACTGATATGTTGGAACGGGACCACATGTCAACGAAACATGGTGTGTAATTTCTCATGCAAAATGCGATCTGGCCGCGTTGGCCCGAGGTGCCACATTAGTTATCGACCTTTATTTTTTTAATGGCGTGCCGATCAGTTTTGAAGCACGACTAACTGGTACTGTACGCAGAGAAAATATAAACTACTCTACCACTACTCCACCTCCAGTACTAGTAGTATAAAAAAGATATATAGGCTAGAGCTTGAGCGCTTTCTTGCTAAGGGCTGCCCACTTGCTTCTCACACTACCACCCTCTCTCCAGATCTAAAAAAGACAGCCCCTCTCTCCCTCCTCACCGGTGGTCACAGATCCACCGGGGAAGAAAAGGACATGCAGCGTTGACGCACTCGTCATCGGCGAGCGAGGTCACGCACTGACGACAAGGCCGTCCTCTCAGACCTAGCGCCCGTGCGGGATGGCCTCCATCCCTAAGCTCGCTGCCGTAGTGTGTGCGGAGGACGATGACCACAAGCGAAGCCACTTCCCGCCGAACCTCAGGTATGCTACCTCTTTTCGAACCATAACCTTGTTGTATTGCCCCATCTACCACGTCATTGCATGTGGATCTTTTTCCACTCCACCATCTTCCCAATTTGCTATCCTCTGCTCTGCTGGCCACGCAGACGCAAACCATAATTTGCACTATTGAAGGTAACCCTACTTCATGCAGACTAATCCATGTCTGGGTTGAATAAGGAAAGGAAGGGAGACTGTACTGTCCAAGAGAGTAGGCATCGAACCCGCATCTAGGTTGAAAAGGGGAAAATCAGTAGCTAAGGAATGAGTCTCGTGTCTCTTGGTTGAAGAAGGGTAGAAAGGCTTGACAACGCAATAGAGAATGACCAGGTCGATCGGTTTGTTGTCCTCGCATAGGAAAAAGGTGGCTAAAGAGAGCAAAAATGGGATGTAATCCACATATGCTGCCTGGATATTTGTTGCTCTGGGCAACCATACCTCCCTCACCACTCTGCGTCCGTGGAGGTACATCGTACTGGTGCGCCCACTGTCCGAATGTGCCTCCCATGCTCTTATTGCCACTTTTTTTGCTATTAGTATAACGCCAGCAGTCAAGTCAAGCAATGCTACTGCTAAAGTGATGCCACATTTAACTAATGCCGCTCTCAGTCTAATGCCATCGATAAATTTAAGCAATGACATTTAATGTCACTGGATTATTTTAGGGTTAGCTGTTGATTGTGGATATATTAAAGATTTTTCAGCTAAGGCATTCTAATGCTGTTGCACAGCCAGTATACCAACGATGAAACTTGTTACTACCTTCAGATTTTTGCATTGTTAATGCTTATAGATTACATACCTCACTTTCATGAGATAAGTTAATTTTTTTGTACAATGTCACCAAAATGCCAAGGCGCTGATGTCATTTTATTTTGGTTAAACTGCACAGACAATTATGAAGACAAGAGGAAAGGTCAAGAGTGGCACCTCCTCCTCCGGCTGTTCTCTTGATTCGTTCGATCAAGTTTTTATGTTTGATCACTTATCAAGATTGGGATAGCAATTTTTAAGGTCCCCCCAAGTTCGAAATGATATTTACCTTGGAGGTACATGGTTTGCAATTTTTTTATACTGTCATTAGTTAATAATGCTAGTTACCTTCAGACTTTTGTATTTGGTTTATTGCTCATGCAGAGCTAGTATACCAATGCTGAAACTTGTTACCTTTACATTTTGTATTGTTAATTCTTATAGAAACCTTCTAGTGCTAGAGTTTATTGAAATCTATTCAGTAAAACCATTGTAATGTACCCTTTAATAAACTAACTACTCTACTGTTGCACTAGCCACTGGATTAGTGTATATTTGTAGTATTCGAATGGTGTTGCATTAGCGTATGGACATAAATAAAGTGTGGCAAGCTTTCCTAGATATGTTCTCAAGAAAACTACTACCTGTTTTTCTAAATACTAGACGTTTGGGTACTTTAAATTGAACCACGAAAACGTCTTATATTAAGGAACAAAGGGTGTAGAGTTCACTCAAATTATCCCGGTAAAGCTAGTCACACCTTTGTTAAAATTAACGTTCATTATGTTATCGGAGGAGGTCTGTATGTTTGTCTCTAATGCCTGTCGACTACATACCTGACATCATGATGTAATGTTAAGTCATTTCCTTTTGTACAGTGTCACTGAATTGTCAAGGCGGTGATGGCATTTTATTTTAGTAGAACTGCACAAAATTTGCTTAAAAGAAGAGGAAAGGTCAAGAATGGCTCAGTTTTTCAGAAAAAACTATGTATGCCTTCCTGACATCAGCCGTTGTTGCTTTATTTATTCCTTCAAACAGGTGGTTAGAAACAGTCTTGCTACCTTTTCCCATTATGAAATTGGAATGCTTATATTTGTGAGTCTATGCTTCAACTAGTGCCACTTTTAGAGTAATCACACTTTCAATATCTATGCAAACAGGGATGCTAGATTTTAGTGGAACTGCACAAAAAGTCCAACTGGTTCAACATTAGGAGCATCTTTTTTTCCAAACCTTTATATCCAATTGGTGGCACTATGAGCTGTTCATTACGAAGGTACATGGTTTGCTACTATCTTGCTACTCTTTTTGTACTGTCATTAGATAGTAATACTAGTGGTTTGCATGTGAATTTATTGGCAGGGTGGACCTACATTGGAGGTGCAGGACAGGATTCAATGATTGGATGCTCAATTTTGGTTGTATTGATTTCACCTCTTCCATCACTGCAAACATGGATATCCTTGGTCTGATGAAGAATAGGCGCTATATTTCTGCTCTGAACTAGAAAATCAATTCAGTATGAAATTGTCCAGGGCAAAACATAACTGTATCAGATTGTCCAGTGCAGAACATGACAGATGCTAAGCGGAAGAGACATGTTTAAACCGAAAATACAAGGTGTGGTATATGTTTACTAGTTGCTTGATATTTGTGCAGACAGAGATGTCTGTCCGTTGCTATTTGGCAAACAAACAAAGTGTCCGCAATTTTGGTTGAACTGCACAAGAGAATAGTATAGTCACTGCATGCAGTGCCATTTGAAAATAGACATAGAAAGATTGGATAGTCACTTCATGGACTGCAGAAAAGTAGTACTGTACTATTTGTTGGCCAACACTAGGTGCTTCATTGCTTTGGTCTGATTATGCAATGGGCATCATTTTGCCTAAGTTAAAGTTTGTATTCCGAAAATAGTCTCGCGGTGTGATCGAGAGAAGACCAAATCACATTGCAGTGGATGTTCCTCCATCATGTGTGGTTCATTCTCATGGTTCCAGCTGTTGGCGAAACCACTTACGTTTGCAAGAGGAATTGTAGACTTCACAAAAAAATTTGTCTTTCAATCTGTACTGAATGTTGGCCAAGAGAAGCATCCATGTTAGTAGGAAGAACAGATGTTTTTTCTAGATCTCTGCTTTTGGAGCTACATATTTGTATATGATCTGTTATTGTATATCTTAATATTTTTGTTGTTGATTTGTTATTGTATATCTTAATATTTTTGTATATAAACTTGGTCAAAGTTTGTAAAGCTTGACTTTGACCAAAGCTAATATGCGAACTAAATAAAAACGGAGGGAGTACCTCCTTTCCAGTTTGCAGGGCTTAATTCAAACCTCTCACCAACCAAGGTACTCCCTCCGTCCGGGATTTATTAGTCCCATGAGCAAAGCAGCAAGACCAAGGCATGGCAATAATTAACGGCATGCAGAAGTTTAAGCCTAATTAATTCCAGCGATTTAAGTGGCTGCATGCGTGCCCTCGGCTGCGACTCGTTGCATGCTGCTTCGCGTACTGCCTACGAGCGATTCTGAGTGCTTGCATGCAACCGGCCGTAATTAAGGCAGCTAACTGATGCGAAAAAGATACGCTTTAAATCCGTGGAATCATTATTTACAAGGAGGAAGATGATTCAAGTGCACTCGTTTGACCGCCATGCCGGCATGCGACCTAGACGGGACGGGACGGCACAGTCATAATTTCAGTTTCTCTAGTTTTCCACGGCAAGCTGGCGCGCTAAGCCATTATGCATTGAATTCCGATGACCGTCGCGCTACCTTCCGCCTATAAGTACCGTTTCCCGGCCTTCTCAGGTGCCACCGTGACCCAACTCGCCATATCCTCATAAGCCCCCACCGGCCCGACGTCGCTCGCCACGTCCGCCATGCCCCCGCCCGTCCGCGGTAGGCGACGCCGGAGGCGGTCACCGCCGGAACTAGTGGTCGGGTTTTCACCGGAAGGCAGGCGGAGGGAGGAGGCATTCTATCTGTCTTTAGATGGCAATGCGGAGATCGAGGAGTTGTTGGAGTGCGACCGCATGGCGTAGGAGCAGGAGTTGTTGGAGCGCGACCGCCTGGCGGAGGAGCAGCGTATCGCCGATTTGCGCCGCCAGCGGGACATGGAGCAGCAGCGCACCGACGCTCTGAGTCACGAGCAGAGCGCCCGCAACTGGGCTGACTACGTGGAGGCCGGCGCCCGGCAAATAGCCCTGGAGGCTGTCGGGCACGCACGCGTTCGCGACGCTGATATTTACTACCAGCTCGTCAAGTGGGTTTCCCGCTTGGAAGCCGAAGCTTCGGTGGACCACGCCGACATGGAAAGGGCCAACGCGCGCGAGCAACGCGCCCTATCGCACCTCTGGCAAGTCCGTGGCGAGGCGGAGGACGCCGGTGTCGGCGTTTAGCATGGACAGCAGATGGCGGCCGACATCGTCTAGTTAGCTAAGAGTAAGTTAGTACTTGTACGCTACTAGAGTGTTAGTGGGAGTAGATAGTGAACTTGGCTATGATGGTTGTCAATGTGGAAGTTCAGTACTCTATATGTGGATCAGACCTGTTACTTTGGTATGAATGTTGAACTTTCCGTTTGAACGTATGGAATGGGCTGATATTTTTTTAAATGGGTTGTATTTGTCCTCCACAGTTTAGAGGCTGACTTGTGGGCCTAGCAAGTTGACGTGTACACAATCAGGAGATGATTGTACGTGGAGAGGATGACAGCAGAGACCCGCCAAGGTCATGGCAGTACGCAAGCAAGTGCCTCCTTATTTCAAGCTAATAAAAAATGACTCCTAGTGGATTTCTGACATCTGGGTCTCATGCCATTGTCAACGTAGTCAATAAACAAGAGAATTGCACAATGAGCGGCTGACACCAGGGACCCAGCAGCTCACCCAGTTATTTTGTTTTGGGTTAATTTGATAAATGCCACTCCAAATCTGGTGTATCTGAGAAATGCCACTACAATTTCCAAACTTTGAAAAATGCCATTTCATGCCATTTCTAGTGGCATTTTTCAAAGTCTGGAGTGGCGTTTTTCAAAGTTTGCAAACTGCAGTGGCGTTTTTCAAAGTTTGCAAAAATTGTAGTGGCATTTTTCAAAGTTTGGAAATTGCAGTGGCATTTTATGAATCGCCATAATTGGAGTGGCATTTATCTAATTTGTTTTTGAGACGGAAGCAGGGTGTCAACTGGGCTGTGCGGGACACTCTGGCCTGTCTAGACAGTCTTTTCTTTTATGTTTACCACAGACCAGCCCAGTAGTTTTTTTTTTCTGTCTGAAAATGGCTAGCCCAGTTCTTTTGTGATTTGTCAAGTAAGTCGATTTATCAGGCCTGTTGGGCTGCAAATCTTTCAAGACGAGGAGAGCTTCATTCGGCTGGCCGAGAAAATGGCCTGTCAGTAATGAGAAATCGGTTGTATATTTTTAAAACACATCAAACCGACAATTATTTTCAAATATCTTTTTTTTCATTTCGAGATTTTAAATTGCATTGATTTTTATGCGTGGACAATTTATTGGATTTTATATTGATATACATTTATTTTTAAAATCAGTCTGAATGTGACTCGAAATTTCGGGATTAAAAACAGTTCAGACCGCACCGGCATATCCAAAATTTCGTATAATTTTTTAACTGTGGCCACAATATGGGCTGTAATGCTGACATAAAGAATATGGGCTCCAAAAAAACCCGTAAGAATTAGCAAATGGGCTGTAAATTATTTGAAATAATGGTAGATGGGTTGTATGCTGTTTTCCACAGATCTGAGGCTTTCCACAGATGGCCTGTATACTGTTGGATGTCCATCCAACGGCCGTCGTGCTTCTTCAATCTCTGCTCTTCCTGCTCCAGCCGCTCAAACAAGCACCGGCGGGACTGCCTGCTCCCTCCTCCCCGCGGCCGGCTGTGCTGCCGCGCAGGCCTCACCACCCCACCGTACTCCCATCGTTGGCCTAGCCATCCGTCTACTCACCCACACCTGTTGTTATTCTCCGGCGACGGCAGACGAACCAGTAAACCCTCGTACAGTCGTACTCCTCTCTGCGTGGGAAACAAAAACAACGGCCGAGTCTTCCATGCCTCCGTGTCGTTCCCTTCCTAGGCCTCGCCGTCGTCCACCGCCCTGGTGCTCTCGGCGTGGCGTGGTCAGCGTGGTCAACGACCGACATGCATCTGAAGTGGACTGTACGTGGAGAGGCTGACAGCTGGGTCCATGGCCGCACGCAAGGAAATGCCTCCTTATTACGCGCAAAATAATGATTTCCTCCACCTAACATCTGGGACCCACCGAACGGCCTCTGTATTTCACGAAAAAAACATTATCGCCGCTGACAGCTCGGACCCACCAGCTATATCTTCGCACGCAAGGAAGTGCTTCCTTATTACGCACAAAAAAAATGAATACCCCCCCTTGCTAGCTGGGACCCAGTATAGTGGGCCTACTAAGTTGACGGGGACGAAGGGCTTTGTCAACTTAGTCAATATGCACGATTCTAGCTCGACTGACCGTACGATCTCCATCCAACGGCCGTAGTGCTTCTTCAACCTCTGGTCTTCTTGCTCCAGCCGCCCAAAGCAGTGTCGGTCGTGCCGCCTGCTCCTGCCTCCCGTGGCTAGCTGTGATGCCGCGGAGGCCTTACCGCCCCCATACTACTCCCACCGCTGGCCAGGCCATCCCTCCACTCCACTCACCCACACCCCCTATTATTCTGCGGCCACGGCAACGCAGCCGAACCAGTGAACCCTCGTACTCCTTTCCGCGTGGGCATCCACAGCCGTGTCTTCCCCTTCCTAGGTCTCACCGTCGTCCACCACCGTGGTGCTGTCGGCGCGGCGTGGTCAATGTGGTCAATGACCGAATTCCATCGGAAGAATACTGTACGTGGAGAGGCTGACAGCTGGGTCCACGGCAGCCGCAAGGAAGTGCCTCATTACGCGGAAAATAATTATTCCTCCACCTGACAGCAGGGACCCACTGGACGCCCACCAGTATATCGCGAAAAAAATGTTTGCCCCTGACTGCTGGGACCCACCCGACGGGCCACCGTATTTCGTGAAAAAACGTTCCCCCTGCTGTCAGCTCGGACCCACCGGAAGTGCCTCCTTATTACGCACAAAAAAATGAATACCCCCTGCTAGCTGGTACCCACCTTGGTTGGAGGCTGACTTGTGGGCCTACTAAGTTGACGGGGACGGAGGGCTTTGTCAACTTAGACAATATGCACGATTCTAGCTCTAGTGACCGTACGATGTCCATCCAACGGCCGTAGTGCTTCTTCAACCTCTGGTCTTCTTGCTCCAGCCGCCCAAACCAGCGCCGGTCGTGCCTCGTGCTCCTGCCTCCCGTGGCCGGCTGCGATGCGGCGGAGGCCTCACCACCCCCTACTAATCCCACCGCTGGCCAGGCCATCCCTCTACTCACCCACACCCCCCTGTTATTCTGCGGCGACGGCAGCCTCACACCGCAGCGAACCAGTGAACCCTCGTACTCCTCTACGCGTGGGCATCCACTGCCGCGTCTTCCCTGGCTCCACGTCGTCCCCTTCCTAGGCCTCGTCGTCGTCCACTGCCCTGGTGCTCTCGGCGCGGCGTGGTCAACATGGTCAAGGAACGGCTTCCATCGGACGTGGACTGTACGTGGAGAGGCTGACAGCTGGGTCCACGGCCGCAGCAAGGAAGTGCCTCCTTATTACGTGCAAAATAATTATTCCTCCACCTGACAGCGGGGACCCACCAGACGGGCCACCGTATTTCGCCCCCCTGACTGCTGGGACCCACCAGCTACATCTTCGCACGCAAGGAAGTGCCTGACAGTCGGGACCCACCTGGTCGAAGCGTACGTAGCGTTGTCATTCTGGTCGTGAACGTGTACGTACATATATACTGGTCGATGTAGAGGCGTGCACATGTCGTAGTAGAGGCGCGCACGTAGCATGTACACGTACGTACAGCGGCCAGGGTGCAAGAAAGAAAATACGACCATGTATGTGTACATACGGGAGGGGTCTCGAACGCCTACTCGCACATACGTACGGCCAGGGCTCGTGTACATGGCTGGGTTGGAACGGAGAAACAACGTCGTCGTCGTGTTCATGGGGAGGCAACAGAATGCGTCGTGTTCATGGGGAGGCAACGGAATGCGTCGTGTTCATCGGGAGGGCTTGGACGGAACAGGCGATGGAAACGAGGCTTGGCGTACCGCAGAACGGAGGAAACAGCCTTGTGTTCGACCGGCCACGTTCGAAATGGGATCCTGTTCATCGGGAGGGGTTTGGCGTACCACAAAACGGAGGAAACGGACCTCCTACGGTCGAAATGGGGGTCCTGTTGATCGGGAGGGGTGTGGCGTACCGCAAAACGGACGAAACAGACTTGTGTTGGAGCGCTACGGTCGAAACGGGGGTCCTGTTCATCGGGAGGGGTGTGACGTACCGCAAAACGGAACTCCACGGGATACTGTTCATCTCCACTGTCGACCCCCTCCAGCCTCCATGAGCTACTGTTCATCCACCGTCGACCTCCTCCAGCCTCCACCCGCGACTGTTCATCCACGGGCTCCTGTTTATCCAGCCTCCACCGCGCTCTACTCCACCGGCTACTGTTCAACCAGCCCTCTCCACGGGCTCCTATTCAACCACCCCTCCATGGGCTACTGTTCATCCTTCCCTCCACCGTCTACTGTTCATCCTGCCCTCCACGGGGTGGTCCTATTCATCCAGCCCTCCACGGGGTCCTGTTCATCCAGCCCCAACCGGCTCGATTGATCGGGGTCCTGTTCATCCAGAGGCAACACCACGGGGTCCTGTTCATCCACCCCCACCAGGAACTGTTCATCCAACCCCCCCCCCCCCCCCGCAACGCTCACTGTTCATCCAGAGGCAGCATCGATCGGCTTCCGTTAGCAGCAGTAGCGAAGGAATCGCTCGATCGGGTTCAGTAACGCGTAGCGTGCAGTGCAATCGCTCGGGTTCAGTTAGAGCCAATGCCTCGCACACACGCACATACGTGTGCGAGAGAAACGCACATCGCTCGGCCCCCGACCTCCCACCATAACCGGGAACTCCCCGAAATTTTCCTCGCCCTCGCTTCTACCACGGTTTTTTCCGTCATGGACGGCCCAAAGAATGTCATGCAACTGCGTCTCCGGCCCGCCCAGGACGAAAAGCCCATTTTCTGTCATGATTTTTTGTCATAGAAGTAGGAGCCCACCACATCTATGATGATACCGGGTTTTGCCACAATTATCGTCATAGAAGTGTCATATGTATGACAGAAAAAAAATTCGTTCGGCCCAAAATGTCACGGATGTGTCTTTTTTTTGTAGTGCAACAATACTGCTGAACCAAAGTATGACATGCTGGTAAGCAGTATGACTTGTATCGCCCACAACTCACTTGTGTTCTACTCGTGCATATAACATCAACGCATAAAACCAGGCTCGGATGCCACTGTTGGGGAACGTAGTAATTTCAAAAAAAATCCTACGCACACGCAAGATCATGGTGATGCATAGCAACAAGAGGGGAGAGTGTGTCCACATACCCTCATAGACCGAAAGCAGAAGCGTTAGCACCACGCGGTTGATGTAGTTGTACGTCTTCACAATCCGACCGATCAAGTACCAAACGCACAGCATCTCCGAGTACTGCACATGTTCAACTCAATGACATCCCTCGAACTCCGATCCAGCCGAGCTTTGAGGGAGAGTTCCGTCAGCATGATGGCGTGGTGACGATGTTGATGTTCTACCGTCGCAGGGCTTCGCCTAAGCACCGCTATGATATTATCGAGGTGGACTATGGTGGAGAGGGGCACCGCACACGGCTAAAAGATCCAAGAGATCAATTGTTGTCTATGGGGTGCCCCTCTCCTCCGTATATAAAGGAGGGGAGGAGAGGGCCGGCCAAGGGGAGGAGGCGCGCCAAGGGGGAGTCCTACTCCCACCGGGAGTAGGACTCCTCCTTTTCCTATTTGGAGAGGGAGAGGGAAGGAAGAGGAAGGAGGGAGGAAGGAAAGGGGGCCGACCCCCCTCCCAATTCGGATTGGGCTTGGGGGGGCCTCCCTTGCTCCTTTCCCCTCCTTTCCACTAAAGCCCATTAAGGCCCATATACCTCCCGGGGGTTTCGATAACCTCCCGGTGCTCCGGTATTATCCCGATCTCACCCGGAACCATTCCGGCATCCAAATATAGTCATCCACTATATCGATCTTTACATCTCGAACATTTTGAGACTCCTCGTCATGTTCGTGATCATATCCGGGACTCCGAACTACCTTCGTTACATCTAAAACCATAAACTCATAATATAACCGTTATCGAACTTTAAGCGTGCGGACCCTACGGGTTTGAGAACTATGTAGACATGACCGAGACACGTCTTCGGTCAATAACCAATAGCGGAACCTGGATGCTCATATTGGCTCCTACATATTCTACGAAGATCTTTATCGGTCAAACCGCATAACAACATACGTTGTTCCCTTTGTCATCGGTATGTTACTTGCCCGAGATTCGATCGTCGGTATCTCAATACCTAGTTCAATCTCGTTACTGGTAAGTCTCTTTACTTGTTCCGTAACACATCATCCCGGAACTAACTCATTAATTGCAATGCTTGCAAGGCTTAAGTGATGTGTATTACTGAGTGGTCCCAGAGATACCTCTCCGACAATCGGAGTGACAAATCCTAATCTCGAAATACGCCAACCCAACAAGTACCTTCGGAGACACCTGTAGAGCACCTTTATAATCACCCAGTTACGTTGTGACGTTTGGTAGCACACAAAGTGTTCCTCTGGTAAACGGGAGTTGCATAATCTCATAGTCATAGGAACATGTATAAGTCATGAAGAAAGCAATAGCAACAAAGTAAACGGTCAAGTGCTAAGCTAACGGAATGGGTCAAGTCAATCACATCATTCTCCTAATGATGTGATCCCGTTAATCAAATGACAACTCTTTGTCTATGGCTAGGAAACATAACCATGTTTAATCAATGAGCTAGTCAAGTAGAGGCATACTAGTGACACTTTGTTTGTCTATGTATTCACACAGGTATCATGTTTCTGGTTAATACAATTCTAGCATGAATAATAAACATTTATCATGAAATAAGGAAATAAATAATAACTTTATTATTGCCTCTAGGGCATATTTCCTTCAAAAACGGCACCGAGTTCAAGAACTACACCTTGGATGAGTTTCTTAGTGATGAGGGGATCAAGCATCAATATTCCGCACCTTACACCCCTCAAAAAAAATGGTGTAGCGGAGAGGAAGAACCGGACGTTGATGGATGCGGCAAGGACCATGATGGCGGAGTTCAAGTCTCCATACAACTTTTGGGCCAAAGCTATCAACACTGCCCATCATGCATCAAATCGGCTCTACCTCCACAAAGGTTTGAACAAGACTCCATATGAGATACTCACTAGGAACAAGCCCAACCTCAAGTACTTCCGGGTGTTCGGGTGTAAGTGTTACATTTTCAAGAAAGGTGTTCGTTTGTCTAAATTTGAGGCTAGAGCTCATGAGGACATATTTGTTGGCTATGCTACAAACTCCTGTGCTTACCGTGTCCTTAGTAAGTCCACGGGACTTATTGAGGAGACGTGTAACGTGGAGTTTGATGAGAATAACGGCTCCCAAGTGGAGCAAAGTGGCACTTGTGATGTAGGTGATGAAATTCCTCCCCAAGCCATAAGAAGAATGGGTGTTGGCTTTATCTTACCCATTGAGGAACCCCTTGTGGCCGAAGGAGAAGGACAATGCTCCACTCAAGTGGAGCCATCACCAACCCAAGGCCCACACATTTCCGAAGAACAAAGTGAAGGCCCTTAATCTCAAGAACAAGACCAAGGGCAAGGTCAATCTCAAGATGGTGTTGTAACATCAAGTGATGACCAAGGTCAAGTTCTCTCCTCCGAGCAAGTTCAAGATCAAGAGCTTTCTCGAGATCAAGAACAAGCTCAAGACAGTGCTCAAGATGATCAAGTGACCACTCCTCGTCTCACCCCCGAGGAGGAATTGGAGCGTCGTGCCGCCAAGATTTCTTCCAAGCTCTCCACCAAGGATCATCTCATGACAAATGTGCTTGGAAGCTTAAGAAAGGGGGTAAGCACTCATAGACAATTAGCAAACTATTGTTAACATCACGCGTTTGTCTTGTGTGTTGAACCCCAAAAGGTCTATGAGGTGCTCGAAGATCCGGATTGGCTCAATGCCATGCATGAAGAACTCAACAACTTCGAGCACAACAATGTGTGGAGATTCATGCCAAGGCCAACGGGGAACCACAATGTCATTGGAACCAAGTGGATATTCAAGAACAAGCAAGATGCTCATGGGATTATCATTCGCAACAAGGCTCGTTTGGTAGCACAAGGCTACTCCCGAGTCAAGGGTATCAACTACGGTGAAACCTTTGCTTCTGTTGCTTGTCTTGAATCCATTCGCATGTTGATTTCATATGCTTCTCATCATAACTTTAAGTTACAACAAATGGATGTGAAGAGCGCTTTTCCTAATGGTCCTATTAATGAATTGGTATATGTCAAGCAACCCCACGGGTTCGAGGATCCCTACTTTCCAGATCATGTGTATCAACTCGATAAGGCACTCTATGGCCTTAAACAAGCCCCACGTGCGTGGTATGACCACCTTACCGAGTTGTTACAAGACCATGGTTTTGAAGTTGGGCTAATCGACCCCACTCGTTTTACTAAGAAGGTCAAAGGTGAGTTGTTTGTGTGCCAATTATATGTTGATGATATTATCTTTGGTTCCCCTAACAAAGCTTTCAATGAGGAATTTGCCCCTCTCATGACCTCAAAGTTCGAGATGTCTTCCATGGGAGAGTTAAAGTTCTTTCTCGGGTTTGAAGTGAAGCAAAGGAGAGAAGGAACCTTCATCAACCAAGCCAAATACACTCAAGACATGCTCAAGAGATTCAAGCTAAGTGATGTCAAGCCGGCTTCCACTCCCATGCCCACTAAGTGCCAACTTGACATTGATCCTAATGGTAAAGCGGTGGATCAAAAGGTATATCGCTCCATGATTGGCTCCTTGGTCTACCTTTGTGCATCTAGACCGGATATCATGTTGAGTGTGGGAATTTGTGCACAGTTTCAAGCCACACCTAAGGAAAGTCACTTTGTGGTGGTCAAGTGAATCTTTCGATATTTGGCTCATACCCCAAACTTTGGCTTATGGTACCCAAGAGGAGCAAACTTCAAGCTTGTAGGTTATTCAGACTCGGATTGGGCGGGAGAAAAAGTGGATAGGAAGTCCACTTCCTGAGGGTGCCAATTTCTTGGTTGCTCTTTAGTGAGTTGGTCTTCCAAGAAGCAAAGTTGCGTGTCTCTCTTGTCCACGGAAGCGGAGTATGTGGCTTCCGGTAGTTGTTGTGCACAACTTTTATGGACGAGGCAAATTTTAAAGGATTACGGTGTCATTTGTGACAAAGTGCCTCTTTGGTGTGACAATGAAAGTGCAATCAAGATTTCTCTCAACCCGGTTCAACACTTCAAGACGAAGCATATTGAGATCCGGTATCACTTCATCCGGGATCATATTAGGCGAGGGGAGATCGAGCTCAACTATGTCAACACTCTTGATAACCTTGCGGATATCTTCATGAAGCCCCTGGATGAAGCAAGATTTCGCGAGTTAAGGCATGAGCTAAATATCATTGATTCGAGTAATGTTGCTTGAACCCGTGCACACCCCTCCATACTTAACTTGTTATCTTGTTTAGATGTAGGCATGGACATAGGGGGAGTGTTGTTCTCTCAATGGACTCTCCCTCCCCCCATTATGTATAAACTAATCAAACTCTTTCACTCTAGCCATTTTTGATGGTTCTTGTGCTTCAAAGATGAGTTTTGGTCATGGGCCCAAGGTTAAAATCTTCGCGGCGCCATACCTTCAAACTCAAACATAGGTGGTCTAGGCCACCGCCCTCTCTTGTAGGAGTGTGTGTTCTTCGTCTTCTTCGTGTTGGTTTTGAGTCTGTGTTCTCTCTTGTTTTCTAGTCGTTTTCTCTTTTTTGAGCTAAGCCATGTAGCATGTCTTGTTGTGTTAGAGCGGTACTACCGCAGGGTGCGCGGTACTACCGTTGATGAATGTCAAGCGGTACTACCGCCCACCCCAGCGGTACTACCGCTATGGGGCGGGCGCGGGGGGTTATGTTGGGGTCGGGGGAGTTGCTTTTCTCCCCCATACCCATTCACCCCACTCGCTCGTCTTCCTCGTCGCTCCAGCAATGTCTCACCACAGGAGGGCTTCGGCTGGCCACCGTCTTTGTGTCGTTCCTCTCCAGTTCCTCTGGTGGAGTCGATCCCCACCGCGTCCTCTTGCCATGGATGCCGGTATTGCCCCTGTTCCTGTTCTCTTTTTGCCTAGATCTCACATCTAGTTGTTAGGGGCAATAGGCATTGCTTTTTCTTGATTTTTGGCTAAGTCGAGGCTTGAGTAGGATGGAGATGGCATCAAGGCCTTTTGGATTGATGATTGGTAGACTTTTTGAATTTGGCATCCCCGGTAGTGCCGGATCTGTCCATGGCAGTAGGGAACCGCCGTTCCTCGTCTGGAGCGGTACTACTGCTCTTCGAGCACGGTACTAGCGCTCGAGCGGTACTGCCGTGGTGGGGTCGCGGTACTACCGCTGGATACCCAATTCCACTATTTCCTACCACTCTTTGATCTGTGTTGTCTTGTTTGGAGGCTTATGCTCTTTCTTTTGTGTTGTTTCTTCTGCTCGTGTGTTTGGTTCCAGGTGATGAACATCCTGAGCAGCAAGTCCGCCGTGTCAACCTCGGACGTGCAACGTCCAAGTGCTACCGCACCTCTGAGACAACGGCGGCCTCTTCAAGTGCTCCGCCAAGTGTTCCTCCAAGTGTTCCGCCTCAAATGAAGAAGATGAGTGTGTCCAAGCCCAAGCCAAGGGCCAAGTCTGTGACAAAGATGTCTGCCAAGGAATTCTGGGAGAAGCGTCGGCGCAACCCCTATGAGGTCGATCAAGAGCCTGCCTTCGTCAACCGCCTGTTCTGGAACCGCTTTCAGTATGCTGTCTACTTTGATGTGATCAAGGCCAAGAAGAACCTTTTTGTTGACGTTCGCTCCATCGATGTTACCTTTATGGAGAAGGATCCAGACTACTTTGGGGAGGCACTTCAGATGTGCTCTTAGTTGAACATCCTCAAGATCATGCAGTTCAACAAGGATTTTGATGCAGATTTAGTAGCTCAGTTTTATGCCATCGTCCATCTTGGGACCGATGTGGACAGGACTCTGACCTGGATGACAAATGGCAGGCTGCTTACTGTCAAGTGGAAGGCCTTCATGGAGCTTCTTGAAGTTGAGGATCAAGGTCTTGAGAACCCAATTGGCTTTTGCCCTCACCGCAATGAAACTTCCACTCACAAGCAATCTCTCTGGCCATACTGTACCATGAAGGTTAACCAAGTGACTAAGAAGGAGACCTATGAGCTGCCAACATTTCTGAATATTCTCCATCGTATCTTCAGGGAGACACTTTTCCCTCGCATCGGCAACTTGGATATGGTACACTCTTATCTTGTGGACATGTTTCTTTTCTGTCAACATGAGAAGGAAGAAAACTCTGGAGACTCTTTGGATATCTCTCATGTCATGTGGTCAGAGTTGGTTTCTGCCGTCTCTAAGCGCAAGTGCTCAATCTATGGACCATTTATCATGTTGCTCATTGAGAAGGCCTGGGAGCATGTGTATCCGAGGGTGGTGCTAGAGACTGGAGATCTAGTTTCTCATGAGATCAAGCGTCTGAGGAAGAAGGAGAATTGGGGCACCACTGCTCCGAGTTCTGGCGTTCCGCCTGAAGCTGCTGACATGGAGATCGAGGCTAATGCTGATGATGATGATGATGACTATGAGCCATCTGGAGCAGAACCCTCTTGGGCAAAGAAGCTCAAGCGCAAGATGAAGAAACACTTCTGCATGGAGTCCCACAGTCAGTACATGTCTCATGTGGCTGACAAGCAGGACAGGAGTCGTCACAAGGAGCTCATGCGTCAGTTGGGTGCGACCGTTGCCAGTGGATCTGAGGGCAAGATCACTGATGAGGAGGAGTGGATTCAGCAGCACTGTCCGTGGACCGACTTAGACACCGAGCAGTTTCCAACCGATGACGGCGGTGCAGACGATCATGCTGGGATATGATGTTCGAGATCCTCAGTTGGCTATCACCTAGAGCCGTAGCTTCGCTCTTTGCCTTTTTGGTGTCTTGATGCCAAAGGGGGAGAGAGTTTAGGGATTTGTGTCTTTGTTGAGTTGAGTTGCGAGCTTGTGTTTGTGTGGTGTGGTTGTCTTGCATGTCTTTCTCGTGTTTGACCCTTTCGTGTGCTTGTTTGGGTGTGCTCATGAGTCTTTCTATCATATGGTGTAAGACATATGCACTCTATCGCATCGTATTGAGCTTAGGTTATCTTGTGCTAGTTATGCTTTGCTCTTATCTAATATCCTGCTTAGTGTTAGCCTTATTTGTTGCAAGATATGCTATGTCTATAAAATATAGGGGGAGTGTTGATCCTAGTATGTGTGCCGTGCAGTCCAAAGCACTTTCATAAGATAGCACACATCTAGGGGGAGCCCGTCTATATTTTAGAGATGTGGGGTTTGCTTATGTCATATATTTTTTCCCTTTGTGCAAATCCCGTCTTGTCATCAATCCACCAAAAAGGGGAAGATTGTAAGGACACATTTATCCCTAAGGTGTTTTGGTGATTGATGACAATGCTGTTGCGGACTAATCATGTGCTTTGAGCTTTTCAAGGATTCATCCTTTGGCACGAGATGATTCTTTCCCTTCATAGTTTTTTATTCAAGACAGTGTAGCTCTTTCGTTTCTAGTTTTGTGGTCTCATCTTGTAGGAGTCACCGTACTATCAAGAGGGGGTCCGCTTTGGTATGGCTTGGGTGGAATCACCACGTACACTTCCTTTTTGCACCCTTTGAGCCTTCCCGCGTCGATGGAGGTCTCTTTTCTTGCGTTTTGAGCATGCTTTGGTCCAGGCGGTAGTACCGCGATACACAGCGGTAGTACCGCTTGTGGGTTCATAGCCGCAGTACCGCTACGGTACCGGGCTCCTACCGCGTCGATTCGAGGGGGTCTCCTCTCGTGTCGGGTTGTGCGGCACCTAGCAACGGCAGTAGAAGCGATAGTACCGCTCGAGAGCGGTAGTACCGCCCTACCACCGCGGCAGTACCGCACTGGGCATGTTTCTTGCTCTTTCTTCTAGCCCTCCCAGACTGCACGGTAGTACCACGAGGGGGAGCGGTAGTACCGCTGGGTCCAGCGGTAGTACCGCTGCCCCCTGCGGTAGTACCACCCTCTGCGGGGCTGTTTTGGGGAACACTTTTCATTTCCTCCCTATCTTCTGCATTGGTCGGGCATTGAGTCTTACTCAACTTAACACCTTGTAACATAGGCAAGAACCCTTTCTTAGCTTGATCCATTTTGAACTTCTTCAAAACCTTATCAAGGTATGTGCTTTGTGAAAGTCCAATTAAGCGTCTTGATCTATCTCTATAAATCTTGATGCCTAATATATAAGCAGCTTCACCGAGGTCTTTCATTGAAAAACTCTTATTCAAGTATCCTTTTATGCTATCCAGAAATTCTATATCATTTCCAATCAATAATATGTCATCCACATATAATATTAGAAATGCTACAGAGCTCCCACTCACTTTCTTGTAAATACAGGCTTCTCCAAAAGTCTGTATAAAACCATATGCTTTGATCACACTATCAAAACATTTATTCCAACTCCAAGAGGCTTGCACCAGTCCATAAATGGATCGCTGGAGCTTGCACACTTTGTTAGTACCCTTTGGATCGATAAAACCTTCAGGTTGCATCATATACAACTCTTCTTCCAGAAATCCATTCAGGAATGCAGTCTTTACATCCATTTGCCAAATTTCATAATCATAAAATGCGGCAATTGCTAACATGATTCGGACGGACTTAAGCATCGCTACGGGTGAGAAGGTCTCATCATAGTCAACTCCTTATAGTTTGTAGGTTCGTCATGGTCAAGTAACATGACCTCCAGAACAGGATTACCGTACCACTCTGGTGCGGATCTCACTCTGGTTGACCTATGAGGTTCAGTAGTAACTTGATCTGAAGTTTCATGATCATCATCACTATCTTCCTCAATAATTGGTGTAGGTGTCACAGGAACCGGTTTCTGTGATGAACTACTCTCCAATAAGGGAGCGGGTACAGTTACCTCATCAAGTTCTACTTTCCTCCCACTCACTTCTTTCGATAGAAACTCCTTCTCTAGAAAGGATCCATTCTTAGCAACAAATGTCTTTCCTTCGGATATGTGATAGAAGGTATACCCAACAGTCTCCTTTGGGTATCCTATGAAGACACATTTCTCCGCTTTGGGTTCGAGCTTATCAGGTTGAAGCTTTTTCACATAAGCATCGCAGCCCCAAACTTTAAGAAACGACAACTTTGGTTTCTTGCCAAACCACAGTTCATAAGGCGTCATCTCAACGGATTTCCATGGTGTCCTATTTAACGTGAATGCAGCTGTCTCTAAAGCATGACCCCAAAACGATAGCGGTAAATCATTAAGAGACATCATAGATCGCACCATATCTAGTAAAGTACGATTACGACGTTCGGACACACCATTACGCTGTGGTGTTCCGGGTGGCGTGAGTTGCGAAACTATTCCGCGTTGTTTCAAATGTAAACCTAACTCGTAACTCAAATATTCTCCTCCATGATCAGATCGTAGAAACTTTATTTTTGTGTTACGATGATTTTGCACTTCACTCTGAAATTCTTTGAACTTTTCAAATGTTTCAGACTTATGTTTCATTAAGTAGATATACCCATATCTTCTCAAATCATCTGTGAAGGTGAGAAAATAACGATACCCTCCGCGAGCTTCGATATTCATCGGACCACATACATCAGTATGTACGATTTCCAATAAATCTGTTGCTCGCTCCATTGTTCCGGAGAACGGCGTTTTAGTCATCTTGCCCATGAGGCATGGTTTGAAAGTACCAAGTGATTCATAATCAAGTGATTCCATAAGTCCATCAGTATGGAGTTTCTTCATGCGCTTTACACCAATATGACCCAAACGGCAGTGCCACAAATAAGTTGCACTATCATTATCAACTCTACATCTTTTGGGTTCAACATTATGAATATGTGTATCACTACTATCAAGATTCAACACAAATAGACCACTCTTCAAGGGTGCATGACCATAAAAAATAGTACTCATATAAATAGAACAACCATTATTCTCAGATTTAAATGAATAACCGTCTCGCATCAAACAAGATCCAGATATAATGTTCATGCTTAACGCTGGCACCAAATAACAATTATTTAGGTCTAAAACTAATCCTGAAGGTAGATGTAGAGGTAGCGTGCCGACGACGATCACATCGACTTTGGAACCATTTCCCACGCGCATCGTCACCACGTCCTTAGCCAATCTTCGCTTAATCCGTAGTCCCTGTTTCGAGTTGCAAATATTAGCAACAGAACCAGTATCAAATACCCAGGTGCTACTGTGAACTCTAGTAAGGTACACATCAATAACATGTATATCACATATACCTTTGTTCACCTTGCCATCCTTCTTATCCGCCAAATACTTGGGGCAGTTCCGCTTCCAGTGACCAGTCGCTTTGCAGTAGAAGCACTCAGTCTCAGGCTTAGGTCCAGACTTGGGTTTCTTCTCTTGAGCAGCAACTTCTTTGCCGTTCTTCTTGAAGTTCCATTTCTTATTCCCTTTACCCTTTTTCTTGAAACTGGTTGTCTTGTTGACCATCAACACTTGATGCTCCTTCTTGATTTCTACCTCCGCAGCCTTTAGCATTGCGAAGAGATCAGGAATCGTCTTATCCATCCCTTGCATATTATAGTTCATCACAAAGCTCTTGTAGCTTGGTGGCAGTGATTGAAGAACTCTATCAATGACACTATCAACCGGAAGATTAACTCCCAGCTGAGTCAAGTGATTATGGTACCCAGACATTCTGAGTATATGTTCACTGACAGAACTATTCTCCTCCATCTTGCAGCTGTAGAACTTATTGGAGACTTCATATATCTCAATCCGGGCATTTGCTTGAAATATTAACTTCAACTCCTGGAACATCTCATATGCTCCATGACGTTCAAAACGTCGTTGCAGTCCTGGTTCTAAGCCGTAAAGCATGGCACACTGAACTATTGAGTAGTCATCAGCTTTGCTCTGCCAGACGTTCATAACATATGGCGTTGCTCCTGCAACGGGTTTGGCACCCAGCGGTTCTTCCAGGACGTAATTCTTCTGTGCAGCAATGAGGATAATCCTCAAGTTACAGACCCAGTCCATGTAATTGCTACCATCATCTTTCAACTTTGCTTTCTCAAGGAACGCATTAAAATTCAACGGAACAACAACACAGGCCATCTATCTACAATAACATAGACAAGCAAAATACTATCAGGTACTAAGTTCATGATAAATTTAAGTTCAATTAATCATATTACTTAAGAACTCCCACTTAGATAGACATCCCTCTAGTCATCTAAGTGATCACGTGATCCATATCAACTAAACCATAACCGATCATCACGTGAAATGGAGTAGTTTTCAATGGTGAACATCACTATGTTGATCATATCTACTATATGATTCATGCTCGACCTTTCGGTCTCAGTGTTCCGAGGCCATATCTGCATATGCTAGGCTCGTCAAGTTTAACTCGAGTATTCTGCGTGTGTAAAACTGCCTTACACCCGTTGTAGATGAACGTTGAGCTTATCACACCCGATCATCATGTGGTGTCTCGGCACGACGAACTTTGGCAATGGTGCATACTCAGAGAGAACACTTTTACCTTGAAATTTAGTGAGAGATCATCTTATAATGCTACCGTTAAACAAAGCAGAATAAGATGCATAAAGGATAAATATCACATGAAGTCAATATAAGTGATATGATATGGCCATCATCATCTTGTGCCTTTGATCTCCATCTCCAAAGCACCGTCATGATCACCATCGTCACCGGCGCGACACCTTGATCTCCATGTTAGCATCGTTGTCGTCTCACCATGTGACGCCCCCGATTCAATCGTACACTAATCATACACGCAAACATGTACGATCAAGATCAGGGACTCATGGGAAGATATCACAACACAACTCTACAAATAAAATGAGTCATACAAGCATCATATTACAAGCCAGGGGCCTCGAGGGCTCAAATACAAGAGCTCGATCATAGACGAGTCAGCGGAAGCAACAATATCTGAGTACAGACATAAGTTAAACACGTTGCCATAAGATGGCTAGCACAAACTGGGATACAGATCGAAGGAGGCGCAGGCCTCCTGCCTGGGATCCTCCTAACTACTCCTGGTCGTCGTCAGCGGGCAGCACGTAGTAGTAGGCACCTCCGGTGTAGTAGGAGTCGTCGTCGAAGGTGGCGTCTGGCTCCTGGGCTCCAACATCTGGTTGCGACAACCAGGTAGAAGGGATAGGGGGAAAGAGGGAGAAAGCAACCGTGAGTACTCATCCAAAGGCAGACGGGCACGGCGGCGCGGACGCGAGGCGTCCTGGTCAGGGGGGAGAAGAGGGGAGGCGGAGGCTGATGGCCTCACTAGCGTTGCAGGTGCACGGGTCAGCGAGGCTCGATGGAGCTCGTCGAGGAGGAGGATGGGGACGAAGCGCGGCGATGTAGACGTGGAGGAAGTCCGGCGGGGAGGTCCGGGCGACGAGGTGGCCGCGACGGCGGTGCTGCCGCAGGCACGGCGCTCGGGGCCGGCCATGGCAAGGAGGAGGCAAGGTAGGCCAAATCCTCAACGGGGCCTCGAGGATCCTTCCATCTCCGGTGGCGAGGCAACGGCACGAGGACGGCAGGAGGACCTGCGGGGCGGAGGCGGCGGTCCGTGGCGATGGGGTCGATCCCGATCCAATCTGGATCGGGAGGGGGGAAGGTGGCGACATGGGGGGGAAGTGGGGGTGTCGGTGGGGGTTAGGGTTTGGGGTAGTGGGGTAAGTAGGCCACGGGGGTAGACGGGCCGGCCGGCTGGGCCAAGGCCCAGTTGGGCCACGGGGGTTTTCCCCCATGTTTTATTTATCTTTTGTTTGTTTTGTTTTCTATTTTCTTTTAGTTTTTTTTATACATTGTTTCGCATTAAGTAGAGCCATCAATTGATTTTTGTAAAAAGTGTAACTTGCCTCATAACTCAAATTGCATTGAATGGCACTGCCACAAAAAGTTTTACTCCAGAATAAATTAGTTTAATATTTTATAAAATACAAAAGGCGTTTTATTAATTGTTTTGCTGCTGTTTTATCCACTTAGAGTATTTAAACATTTTATGAAAGTGTGGTTCCTCCACCGTAGTTACTTCTGCACCATTGGGCACAACCCGAACATTTTAGTTTTAAAGTTTGAAAATTTTGATGTTTGCCTTTTATTAAATTTTGAATTTGAATTGGTTTTTGAACTAACGCGGGATTATCAACAATAACTGTGGTGACGTGGCATCATTAATGGGGGATTACTGTAGCCTAATTACCCGGGCATCACAATTCTCCTCCACTACAAGAAATCTCGTCCCGAGATTTAGGAGCGGTTATAAGGGGAAGGGATCTGGTTACGAATTCTAAAGATTCTTCTCGGTCATAGTTGCTCTTCTCGAAGAGGTCGATCCATTACATTGATGTCTTCGGTCCTCTGCTTCAGGTCATCATGATGAAGTCATCATTCTTCCTTCAGGACCTTCACCGAACTTACGAAAGGGTGAGAAGGGAAAACTCTATATGGATGGATTCTAACAAGATCAAGCATCAGACGGTTAACTCAGGGAAGAAGAATAAGTATCTCTCGTTTTGAAACTTAAGAAGATATCGAGAGCAAAGTAAGAAGGTACCATGAGAAGTTTCAAACGGATAGGCAATCGTTCGATGCCTAATCAGAAGGTGAAAGGGGTTTCAGGGCAACGAGAATAGGTATTGCGCCTCATACCAGAATAGATCACTAGACAGGTGGTCCGTGAATTACATACGAAGTCAAGCGTGAGGAACAACCTTGGGAACAGGTGGTGTACAGGAGAGTCAGGTTTCGATCCTGTGGAACTCTGGGTTATGGGCCCACCATGTGGGTTAAAAGTAGGAAGGGCGAGGGCGTTTTGCACGATCATGTAAGCAAGGTATTTTAGAGGATAGCCTATCAGTTATGTCGGCAACAACATCAGTACCAAGGGCGAGGGACAAAGAGAACCATTTTCCTGCTCGTTGAACGAGGCGGATCAGTAGGCAAAGTTCTCGTCCATCGGCGGTTACCGGAAAGACATCAACAGTAGAAACAGGGTCTCACTGACAGAATTGTACACCGAGGTGTTTACATAAGCAGGGAATTGTTACTGCTTAGATCATATTGGTCGCAAGAAAGGTTAAAGAAAACAATGGAAAGGAAAATGTGTTAAAACACATATTTCAGGGGTATATCCTTTCCAAGGATAAGCAGAGCATGATATCCATGACATGATATAATGTAGAAAACTCTTTAGGTAAGGGAGAGAGATTTCATGGCATTACCCGTACAACGGTGTTTGGAGAATTGAGCAAGAAACATTTAGCATTGGGCTTTAAATGTTCTTGTTGAAAATCGGAGTACCATAGACATGCTTCGAGATAGCATTGACATAGTCTTCAAGCAAAGGTCGTACTTTGGATACACCAAGGATTCATCAGGAACAACTTATAGAATAAGTCTTGCAATTTCCTCATGGAAGAATGGATAACCTTGCTAATAAGAAAACTATAACAGTAGGTCCTCCGGCCAGGTGTGCTGGCATGACATCACCTTACCAGGTCATATGAGGATCAATGTTATAACTCTTGAAAGTATGTTCCAACCATCATATCTGACCGAGATTCAGATCTGATCGGTGTTAGGAAACCTCAGACTCAAGATGCCTGAGAAGAAAAGGTGCAAGACAAATTGACGAGACGACATTGTAAGATTCTCGAGAATTGAACTGTGGAAGCAAGTTCCGAATCATGAGTTCATTATTAAATCAAGGATAGAATGAGGAGGTGGCTGATGGAATCAGCGACAATTCATTGAGATTAACAAAAGATGGATTTCCACAATTAAGTGAACAAGGAGATAACATTTGTCAGATCAAATGATATAAGGAAGTATGCTCACGGAAAACATACACAATTAAACATTGGTTGAAAGGTGCGCCCAAAATATGGGTTGCGTTGCTTTCAATAATCAATAGTCTGAGAACGAACGGCCGACCATTAACTTCAAAGCAATAGGGTTGCTAGAAGTGCAGAATCCAAACAACACCGTTCACTTGTTGGTACCCCGGTTGGAATCAACACGAGGACCAAGAAAGAATGATGATGGTGAGAAGTATCACGATACCAAGAATTCTTAAGAGGTGGTGAAATTCTCACAACATTCTTGACATAAAAGATGGTAATACTCCAAGGTAAAGGAGAACAAATGCTGGATAGCAAGGATCTCAAGGTATAACACAAAACACGAACAAGTTTGTGTTGAACGGAAGGCAATCGAGTGGTCGATGATAACACAAATCATCGAGGGCAAGGATGGTATTTCTCATCAGGAATTCAATTGATATCCTTGAGGAGCTCGAAATGTTGATGATGATCATGACAATTTCTGTCGAGAGGTTTCATGGAGATGTAATCGGTCGGCGATGACATCAAGTCAAACGAATGATGAAGCGAAAGGTTATTGGAACCATGAGTGCGACACAAACTTGATATCAAGTTTGTTGTTTGAGGTGAAACAATAAGACAAGGAAGATCGACGTAAGCTTAGCCCATCGTCGAAATTGTGCTCCGGAAAGAAGGACCAGGTAGCACAGTTAAAATTTGGCACGATAATGATATAGCCGAGTAGGCTCGGAATGACGTGATCGAGTTCAGACTCGTAAGTAATGAAGGTTACCAAGAGTTGTTGAATCATAGTGCGGACTCAATTCAGTTGTCGGTGTCCTTGAGGGGTTCTAACAACTGAGAACCCGTTGGAAAAATGGAATCGGCAAGAATATTAGTTGATGAAGCACTCATAAGAAGTTATGTATCCCGTGGTATCCTCGAGATACCAGGGGGTAATACTCGACGACAGATCAAAGTAGAGGTTGGACTGGGGTATTGCTCTGCAGAAGACAAGTGCTTAAACTTGCACGAGAAACGGTACCTAAAAGAGGACATGGTCGAAACCACGATTGCAAAAGGCCAGATCCCAGATATAATATGAACTTATACCAAGGGAGTAATTAATTTAAGAGAAGCTTTAACGATAAGATCTACATCGTGTCCATGGGCATGAACACAAAGTTCAAGGTCGACTCCCACTTCTTCAATGCATAACCTTACATTTACCTCCCCTTTTCGAAGTTGTAGTGTTGAAAAGTTATCTGACGAAGCGTCAGCAGGGTATAACCCGCATAAATTTCGAGGTCACACAAATTAAGGAAGGCATAGGTTCAACCCGTCAGGGTATCATGGAAACATATACCACAAGCTTTGAGAGTAAATATTACCAGCTCGAAAGCAGAGCATGGTTGGCAAAAGGAGAGGATACAAATTACCAAAGGCATTATGTATCGGAGAAAGAACTCACAAGGTGATTAATTATGAAGGACATTGTCGGATAATAATCCAACAGTGGATATGGTGATCCACAATGGAGCTGATGTGAGTATCGATACCCAATCAGAGGAAGAAAGAATGCAAATGCATCTTTTTACATAACATCTGAATAATTCAACGTTTAAATAACAAAGGAATTATGATTTTCAAGTCAAGGGATTAGGAGCAAACGCTCTGATCAAGGACGGACAAGTTGAATAGACTTAGGGGTACAATCGATGGCAATCTGATTGGCGAGGACCAGCTCACGTTTTAAATGACATCTGAGCTGGAAGGATGAATTCTATGATCTGAGTGAGGATTGCGAGAATTCGCAACATATTGAGTCAATGGACTCAAAATGATATTGACAAAGGTTGCCAATAAGATTACTATACTTATGGGATTAACCATAATGCAAGCAAGCAAGAATTTCAGGAGCAATAGGTTGCTCAGGATTTTCGGAAGACCGAATGGTAATTCGAAGAATTTTGTGAACTGCATGAATATCTGGGGATGAGCGGATACTCGATAAATGCGAGTAATTATCCGTAGTGGTATGCATGTGGCAAAGAACTGCAAGGCAGTAGGCACAAAGTATTCTCGGGGTATCTTATAATAACAAGATCGACTGGGAATAAAAGTAAGCACCTCAGGTCTAAATACTTATCCATAGGGATATTTCGGTGGTAGGGAATTGCAAAAGCAATGGCATAAGGTTTCGGGAGAACATCGGAGGGTATTGTCAGAATCTTCTGTTGAAGCAGTCGATCATCTGTAATGAAGGGGCTCTTCGGCAGGAAGTGGTAACGAGAACCTAGAGTTAGATTTTAGCAAAATCATTTAACCCGAGTAGGAGAGAGTCAGAATCCCAGAGTATAGACGAGGAATAAAAGATCCTAATACCACCCAATGGCGTGGGCCCGTAAGGCGCACAGCCATGTTAGTAAAAGTTTTGTAATGACTAGACTCAACTTCGGCCAAGGAGTGTGGAAGGGGAATTCCTACAGGCAGTTGGCTCTGATACCAACTTGTGACGCCCCCGATTCAATCGTACACTAATCATACACGCAAACGTGTATGATCAAGATCAGGGACTCACGGGAAGATATCACAACACAACTCTACAAATAAAATAAGTCATACAAGCATCATATTACAAGCCAGGGGCCTCGAGGGCTCGAATACAAGAGCTCGATCATAGACGAGTCAGCGGAAGCAACAATATCTGAGTACAGACATAAGTTAAACACGTTGCCATAAGATGGCTAGCACAAACTGGGATACAGATCGAAGGAGGCGCAGGCCTCCTGCCTGGGATCCTCCTAACTACTCCTGGTCGTCGTCAGCGGGCAGCACGTAGTAGTAGGCAACTCCGGTGTAGTAGGAGTCGTCGTCGAAGGTGGCGTCTGGTTCCTGGGCTCCAACATCTGGTTGCGACAACCAGGTAGAAGGGATAGGGGGGAAAGAGGGAGAAAGCAACCGTGAGTACTCATCCAAAGTACTCGCAAGCAAGGAGCTATACTACATATGTATGCATTGGTATCAACTGGAATAAGGCTATTATATGTGGACTGAACTGCAGAAAGCCGGGATAAGGGGGGATAGCTAGTCCTTTCGAAGACTACGCTTCTGGCAGCCTCCGTCTTGCAGCATATAGAAGAGAGTGGACTGAAGTCCTCCAAGTAGCATCGCATAGCATAATCCTAACCGATGATCCTCCCCTCGTCGCCCTGTGAGAGAGCGACCACCGGTTGTATCTGGCACTTGGAAGGGTGTATTTTATTAAGTATCCGGTTCTAGTTGTCATAAGGTCAAGGTACAACTCCAAGTCGTCCTGTTACCGAAGATCACGGCTATTCGAATAGATTAACTTCCCTGCAGGGGTGCACCACATAACCCAACACGCTCGATCCCATTTGGCCGGACACACTTTCCTGGGTCATGCCCGGCCTCGGAAGATCAACACGTCGCAGCCCCACCTAGACCAACAGAGAGGTCAGCACGCCGGTCTAAACCTAAGCGCCCAGGGGTCTGGGCCCATCGCCCTTAGCACACCTGCACGTTGCGTGGGCGGCCGGAAGCAGACCTAGCCTAGTAGGCGTTCCAGTCCAATCCAGCGTGCGCCGCTCCGTTGCTGATGTCACGAAGGCTTCGGCTGATACCACGACGTCGAGTGCCCATAACTGTCCCCGCGTAGATGGTTAGTGCGTATAAGCCAGTGGCCAGACTCAGATCAAATACCAAGATCTCGTTAAACGTGTTAAGTATCCGCGAACACCGACCAGGGCCAGGCCCACCTCTCTCCTAGGTGGTCTCAACCTGCCCTGTCGCTCCGCCTCAAAGTAACAGTCGGGGGCCGTCGGGAACCCAGGCCCACCTCTACCGGGATGGAGCCACCTGCTCCTTCAGCCCCCATCTCCGAACAGTATCACAGGTAAGGTAACTGTGTAAAGTATATTGTATATGCCCGTGGTCACCTCCCGAAGTGATCACGGCCTAGTAGTATAGCATGGCAGACGGACAAGAGTGTAGGGCCACTGATGGAACACTAGCATCCTATACTAAGCAGTAGGATAGCAGGTAATGGTAACAACAATAGTAGCAAGGATAGGCTATGCATCAGGATAGGAATAACGGAAAGCAGTAACATGCTACACTACTCTAATGCAAGCAGTATAGAGAAGAGTAGGCGATATCTGGTGATCAAAGGGGGGGCTTGCCTGGTTGCTCTGGCAAGAGAGAGGGGTCGTCAACACCGTAGTCGTACTGGGTAGCAGCGGCGTCGGTCTCGGTGTCTAGCGAGAGAAGAGGGGGAAGAAACAATAAATATAATGCAAGCATATGCATAGTGATGCATGACATGACAAGTAACGGCGTTAGAGGTGCCCTAACGCGGTAGTAGGTGATACCGGTGAAGGGGGGAAACATCCGGGAAAGTATCCCCGGTGTTTCGCGTTTTCGGACAGATGAAACGGAGGGGAAAAGTTGTGTGTTCGCTATGCTAGGGATGTGTGGTGGATAAACGGGCTGCGTATCCGAATTCGTCTCGTCGTTCTGAGCAACTTTCATGTACAAAGTTTTTTCATCCGAGCTACGGTTTATTTTATATTAATTATTAAAGATTTAAATCATTTTTAGGACTAACAGAATTAATTAATTTAGGAAATACAATTATGACGTCAGCATGATGTCAGCGGTCAACTCTGACCGTTGACCAATCAACTGGTGGGTGGGGCCCGTCGGTCATTGACTGTTATCTCATTATCAGAATTAATTAGCCTAATTAGGTTTAGGTTAGCTAAACAGAATTAATTAAGTTAATTAATTATCCTAATTAATTAATTATTATAATTTTCTAATTCCTCTTTTTTTAAAGGGGCATGGGGCCCATATGTCATAGGCTCATAGTAATTAAATAGGGCTAATTAGATTTAACTAAATGATTAGGTTAATCTAATCCGATTTAATTAATTCTCTAATTAATTAATTAAAATTTTAATTATTATATTTATTATTTATTTTTATAGTTCTTCTTTTTTTGTTCTCAGGTGGGCCCCCTCTGTCATTGCCCCAAAGGGGCATAGCGGGCTAACGGGCGCGGTTCTAGGGCGCGGTTGCGGGGCGGAGCCAGGCGCTGGGCGCTGCGGGCGCCCGACCCTGGAGAGGGCCGAGCGGGCGCGGGTCGGCAGCGCGGGTAGCGGAAGGGAAGCGGAGCTGCGGGCGCGCGCGCCGCGACGGGCAAGTGGCGGGCGCGGCACGACATCAGCAGCGCCAGCAACGGGCGGAGGCGGGGTGGCCAGCAGCGGCGCCAGCAGTAGGCAGCATCGCGGTGGCGGACGCCAGGAGCAGAGCTCCGGCAGGTGCTAGGAGGAAGGCGCCGGCAAGCGACGGGGAGGTGCGGTGAGGCATTCAACGGCCTGGGTGGTAGGCAACGGGTAACGGGGGCGGCAGGCGCGACGAGGGCGCGGTAGCGAGCGACAGCAGGCCGCGGGTGGAGCATCACGGTCGGGCACGGCGGCGCGGACGCGAGGCGTCCTGGTCAGGGGGGAGAAGAGGGGAGGCGGAGGCTGATGGCCTCACTAGCGTTGCAGGTGCACGGGTCAGCGAGGCTCGATGGAGCTCGTCGAGGAGGAGGATGGGGACGAAGCGCGGCGATGTAGACGTGGAGGAAGTCCGGCGGGGAGGTCCGGGCGACGAGGTGGCCGCGACGGCGGTGCTGCCACAGGCACGGCGCTCGGGGCCGGCCATGGCAAGGAGGAGGCAAGGTAGGCCAGATCCTCAACGGGGCCTCGAGGATCCTTCCATCTCCGATGGCGAGGCAACGGCACGAGGACGGCAGGAGGACCTGCGGGGCGGAGGCGGCGGTCCGTGGCGATGGGGTCGATCCCGATCCAATCTGGATCGGGAGGGGGGAAGGTGGCGACATGGGGGGGAAGTGGGGGTGTCGGTGGGGGTTAGGGTTTGGGGTAGTGGGGTAAGTAGGCCACGGGGGTAGACGGGCCGGCCGGCTGGGCCAAGGCCCAGTTGGGCCACGGGGGCTTTCCCCCATGTTTTATTTATCTTTTGTTTGTTTTGTTTTCTATTTTTCTTTTAGTTTTTTTTATACATTGTTTCGCATTAAGTAGAGCCATCAATTGATTTTTGTAAAAAGTGTAACTTGCCTCATAACTCAAATTGCATTGAATGGCACTGCCACAAAAAGTTTTACTCCAGAATAAATTAGTTTAATATTTTATAAAATACAAAAGGCGTTTTATTAATTGTTTTGCTGTTGTTTTATCTACTTAGAGTATTTAAACATTTTATGAAAGTGTGGTTCCTCCACCGTAGTTACTTCTGCACCATTGGGCACAACCCGAACATTTTAGTTTTAAAGTTTGAAAATTTTGATGTTTGCCTTTTATTAAATTTTGAATTTGAATTGGTTTTTGAACTAACGCGGGATTATCAACAATAACTGCGGTGACGTGGCATCATTAACGGGGGATTACTGTAGCCTAATTACCCGGGCATCACACACCAACTATTGCTTCTACAACTATCGCTACCGCTTAGTGATAAAGTAAAGCAACTATAGGGCGATTGCATTGCATACAATAAAGCGACAACCATATGGCTCCTGCCAGTTTCTGATAACTCTGTTACAAAACATGATCATCTCATAAAATAAATATAGCATCATGTCTTGACCATATCACATCACAACATGCCCTGCAAAAACAAGTTAGACGTCCTCTACTTTGTTGTTGCAAGTTTTACGCGGCTGCTACGGGCTGAGCAAGAACCGTTCTTACCTACGCATCAAAACCACAATGATAGTTCGTCAAGTTAGTGCTCTTTTAACCTTCTCAAGGACCGGGTGTAGCCACACTCGATTAAACTAAAGTTGGAGAAACTGGCACCCGCCAGGCACCTGTGTGCAAAGCACGTCGGTAGAACCAGTCTCGCGTAAGCATGCGCGTAATGTCAGTCCAGGCCGCTTCATCCAACAATACCGCCGAACCAAAGTATGACATGCTGGTAAGCAGTATGACTTGTATCGCCCACAACTCACTTGTGTTCTACTCGTGCATATAACATCTACGCAATAACCTGGCTCGGATGCCACTGTTGGGGAACATAGTAATTTCAAAAAAAATCATACGCGAACGCAAGATCATGGTGATGCATAGCAACGAGATGGGAGAGTGTCGTCCACGTACCCTCGTAGACCGTTAAGCGGAAGCATTATGACAACGCGATTGATGTAGTCGTACGTCTTCAAGATCGACCGATCCTCAGTACCGAACGTACGACACCTCCGCGTTCAGCACACGTGCAGCTCGGTGACGTCCCACGAACTCACGATCCAGTAGAGCTCGGGGAAGAGTTTCGTCAGCACGACGGCGTGGTGACGATGTTGATGAAGCTACCATTGCAGGGCTTCGCCTAAGCACCGCTATAGTATGACCAAGGTGGATTATGGTGGAGGGGGGCGCCGCACACGGCTGGGAGAGATCAATGATCAACTTGTGTGTCTAGAGGTGCCCCCTGCCCCCGTATATAAAGGAGCAAGGGGGAGGCCGGCCGTCCCTAGAGGGCGCGCCAGGAGGAGGAATCCTCCTCCTAGTAGGAGTAGGATTCCCCTCTTTCCTACTCCCACTAGGAGGGGGAAAGGAAGGGGGAGAAGGAGAAGGAAAGGGGGCGCCCCCCTCCTACTCCAATTCGGACCAGAAGGGGAGGGGGCGCGCGGCCTGCCCTGGCCGGCCCCTCTCTCTCTCTCCACTAGGGCCCAACAAGGCCCATTAACCCTCGGGGGGTTCCGGTAACCCCTCCGGCACTCCGGTAAAATCCCAATTTCACCCAGAACTCTTCTGATGTCCAAATGTAGGCTTCCAATATATCAATCTTTATGTCTCGACTATTTTGAGACTCCTCGTCATGTCCGTGATCATATCCGGGACTCCGAACTACCTTCGGTACATCAAAACATATAAACTCATAATAGTGATCGTCACAGAACTTTAAGCGTGCGAACCCTACGGGTTCGAGAACTATGTAGACATGACCGAGACATGTCTCGGGTCAATAACCAATAGCGGAACTTGGATGCTCATATTGGTTCCTACATATTCTACGAAGATCTTTATCGGTCGAACCGCATAATAATATACGTTGTTCCCTTTGTCATCGGTATGTTACTTGCCCGAGATTCAATCGTCGGCATCCCAATACCTAGCTCAATCTCGTTACCTATAAGTCTCTTTACTCATTCTGTAATGCAACATCCTGCAACTAACTCATTAGTCACATTGCTTGCAAGGCTTATAGTGATGTGCATTACCGAGAGGGCCCAGAGATACCTCTCCGACAATCGGAGTGACAAATCCTATTCTTGATCTATGCCAACTCCACGAACACCATCGGAGACACCTGTAGAGCACCTTTATAATCACCCAGTTATGTTGTGATGTTTGGTAGCACACAAAGTGTTCCTCCGGTATTCGGGAGTTGCATAATCTCATAGTCATAGGAACATATATAAGTCATGAAGAAAGCAATAGCAGTAAACTTAAACGACCAAGTGCTAAGCTAACGAAATGGGTCAAGTCAATCACATCATTCTCCTAATGATGTGATCCCGTTGATCAAATAACAACTCATGTCTATGGCTAGGAAACTTAACCATCTTTGATCAATGAGCTAGTCAAGTAGAGGCATACTAGTGACACTATGTTTTTTTATGTATTCACACATGTATTATGTTTCCGGTTAATACAATTCTAGCATGAATAATAAACATTTATCATGAAATAAGTAAATAAATAATAACTTTATTATTGCCTCTAGGGCATATTTCCTTCACGTTAAGCATGAACATTATATCTGGATCTTGTTTGATGCAAGACGGTTATTCATTTAAATCAGAGAATAATGGTTGTTCTATTTATATGAGTAATATCTTTTATGGTCATGCACCCTTGATGAGTGGTCTATTTTTACTTAACCTTGATAGTAGTGATACACATATTCATAGTATTGAAGCCAAAAGATATAAGTTTAATAATGATAGTGCAACTTATTTGTGGCACTGTCGTTTAGGTCATATTGGTGTAAAGCGCATGAAGAAACTCCATGCTGATGGGCTTTTGGAATCACTTGATGCTTGCGAACCATGCCTCATGGTCAAGATGACTAAGACTCCGTTCTTCAGAACAATGGAATGAGCAAAAGATTTATTGGAAATAATACATAGTGATGTATGCGGTCCGATGAGTGTTGATGCTCGTGGCGGGTATCGTTATTTTCTGACCTTCACAGATGATTTGAGCAGATGTGGGTATATCTACTTGATGAAACATAAGTCTGAAACATTTGAAAAGTTCAAAGAATTTCAGAGTGAAGTGGAAAGTCATCGTAACAAGAAAATTAAGTTTCTATGATCTGATCGTGGAGGTGAATATTTGAGTTATGATTTTGGTCTTCATTTGAAACAATGCGGAATAGTTTCACAACTCACGCCACCTGGAACACCACAGCGTAATGGTGTGTCCGAACGTCATAACTGCACTTTATTAGATATGGTGCGATCTATGATGTCTCTTACTGATTTACCGCTATTGTTTTGGGGTATGCTTTAGAGAGGGCTGCACTCACGTTAAATAGGGCACCATCGAAATCCGTTGAGTCGACACCATATGAACTATGGTTTGGCAAGAAACCCTAGTTGTCGTTTCTTAAAGTTGGGGCTGCGATGCTTATGTGAAAAAGCTTCAACCTAATAAGCTCGAACCCAAATCGGAGAAATGTGTCTTCATAGGATACCCAAAGGAGACTGTTGGGTACACCTTCTATCACAGATCCGAAGGCAAGATATTCGTTGCTAAGAATGGATCCTTTCTAGAGAAGGAGTTTCTCTCGAAAGAAGTGAGTGGGAGGAAAGTAAAAATTGATGAGGTAATTATACTTGCTCCATTATTGGAAAGTAGTTCATCACAGAAATCAGTTCCAGTGATTCCTACACCAATTAGTGAGGAAGCTAATGATGATGATCATGAAACTTCTGATCAAGTTACTACCGAACCTCGTAGGTCAACCAGAGTAAGATCCGCACCAGAGTGGTACGGTAATCCTGTTCTGGAGGTCATGTTAGTTGACCATGATGAACCTACGAACTATGAGGAAGCGATGATGATCCCAGATTCTGTGAAATGGCTTGAGGCCATGAAATCTGAGATGGGATCCATGTATGAGAACAAAGTGTGGACTTTGGTTGACTTGTCCAAGGATCCGCAAGCCATAGAGAATAAATGGATCTTCAAGAAGAAGACTGACGCTGACGGTAATATTATTGTCTACAAAGCTTGACTTGTTACGAAAGGTTTTCGACAAGTTCAAGGAGTTGACTACGATGAGACCTTCTCACCCGTAGTGATTCTTAAGTCCGTCTGAATCATGTTAGCAATTGCCGCATTTTATGATTATGAAATTTGGCAAATGGATGTCAAAACTGCATTCCTTAACGGATATCTTAAAGAAGAGTTGTATATGATGCAACCAGAAGGTTTTGTCGATCCAAAAGGTGCTAACAAAGTGTGTAAGCTCCAGCGATCCATTTATGGACTGGTGCAAGCATCTCGGAGTTGGAATATATGCTTTGATAGTGTGATCAAAGCATATGGTTTTATACAGACTTTTGGAGAAGCCTGTATTTACAAGAAAGTGAGTGGGAGCTCTGTAGCCTTTCTGATATTATATGTGGATGGCATATTATTGATCGGAAATGATACTGAATTTCTGAATAGCATAAAAGGATACTTGAATAAGAATTTTTCAATGAAAGACCTCGGTGAAGCTGCTTATATATTGGGCATCAAGATCTATAGAGATAGATCAAGATGCTTAATTGGACTTTCACAAAGCACATACCTTGATAAAGTTTTGAAGAAGTTCAAAATGGATCAAGCAAAGAAAGGGTTCTTGCCTGTGTTACAAGGTGGGAAGTTGAATCAGACTCAATGCCCGACCACTACACAAGATAGAGAGTAAATGAAAGTCATTCCCTATGCTTCAGCCATAGGTTCTAACATGTATGCAATGTTGTGTACCAGACCTGATGTGTGCCTTGCTATTAGTTTAGCAGGGAGGTACCAAAGTAATCTCGGGGTGGATCACTGGACAGTGGTCATGAACATCCTGAAATACCTAAAAAGGACTAAGGATATGTTTCTCGTTTATGAAGGTGACAAAGAGCTCATCATAAACGGTTACGTCGATGCAAGCTTTGACACTGATCCGGATGACTCTAAGTCACAAACTGGATACATATTTTTATTGAATGGTGGAGCTGTCAGTTGATGCAGTTCTAAGCAAAGCATCGTGGCGGGATCTACGTGTGAAGCAGAATACATAGCTGCTTCGGAAGCAGCAAAGGAAGGAGTTCATATCCGATCTTGGTGTCATACCTAGTGCATCGGGTCCAATGAAAATCTTTTGTGACAATACTGGTGCAATTGCCTTGGCAAAGGAATCCAGATTTCACAAGAGAACCAAACACATCAAGAGATGCTTCAATTCCATCCGCGATCAAGTCAAGGAGGGAGACATAGAGATTTGCAAGATACATACAGATGTGAATGTTGCAGACCCGTTAACTAAGCCTCTCTCACGAGCAAAACATGATCAGCACCAAGACTCCATGGGTGTTAGAATCATTACAATGTAATCTAGATTATTGACTCTAGTGCAAGTGGGAGACTGAAGGAAATATGCCCTAGAGGCAATAATAAAGTTGTTATTTATATTTCCTTATATCATGATAAATGTTTATTATTCATGCTAGAATTGTATTAACCGGAAACTTAGTACATGTGTGAATACATAGACAAACAAAGTGTCACTAGTATGCCTCTACTTGACTAGCTCGTTAATCAAAGATGGTTAAGTTTCCTAGCCATAGACATGAGTTGTCATTTGATGAACGGGATCAAATCATTAGAGAATGATGTGATTGACTTGACCCATCCTTTAGCTTAGCACTATGATCGTTTAGTTTATTGCTATTGCTTTCTCCATAACTTATACATGTTCCTATGACAATGAGATTATGCAACTCCCGAATACCGGAGGAACACTTAGTGTGCTATCAAACGTCACAACGTAACTGGGTGATTATAAAGATGCTCTACAGGTGTCTCCAATGGTGTTTGTTGAGTTGGCATAGATCGAGATTAGGATTTGTCACTCCGATTGTCGAAGAGGTATCTCTGGGCCCTCTCGGTAGTGCACATCACTATAAGACTTGCAAACAATGTGACTAATGAGTTAGTTGCGGGATGTTGCATTATGGAACGAGTAAAGAGACTTGTCGGTAACGAGATTGAACTAGGTATGATGATACCGACGATCGAATCTCGGACAAATAACATACTGATGACAAAGGGAACTACGTATGTTGTTATGCGGTTTGACCGATAAAGATCTTTGTAGAATATGTAGGAACCAATATGAGCATCCAGGTTCCGCTATTGGTTATTGACCGGAGATGAGTCTCGGTCATGTCTACATAGTCCTCGAACCCGTAGGGTCCGCATGCATAACGTTCGATGACGATCGGTATTACGAGTTTATGTGTTTTGATGTACCAAAGGTAGTTCGGAGTCCCGGATGTGATTGCGGACATGACAAGGACTCTCGAAATGGTCAAGACATGAAGATTGATATATTGGAAGGTGATGTTCGGACACCGGAAAGGTTTCGAATGAGTTCGGGCATATACCGGAGTACCGGGGAGTTACCGGAACCCCCGGGGGCTAAATCGGCCTACATGGGCTTTAGTGGGAGAGAGAGGAGGCGGCCAAGAGGTGGGGGCGCCCCCCCCCCCAAGCCCAATCCGAATTGGGAGGGGGACCGGCCCCCATTTCCTTCCTCTCCTCTTCCCTTTCCTCTCCCCTCCTATTAGGACTAGGGAAGGGGGAAACCTACTCCTAGTAGGAGTAGGAATCCCCCCTTGGGGCGCACCATGAAGGGCCGGCCGTCCCCCTCCTCCCCTCCTTTATATACGGGGGGCACCCCATAGACACACAAGTTGACAATTGTTTTAGCCATGTGCGGTGCCCCCCTCCACAGATACACACCTCGGTCATACCATCGTAGTGCTTAGGCGAAGCCCTACGCCGGTAACTTCATCATCACCGTCAACACGTCGTCATGCTGACGAAACTCTCCCTCGGCCTCAACTGGATCAAGAGTACGAGGGACGTCACCGAGCTGAACGTGTGCAGATCGCGGAGGTGCCGTGCGTTCGGTACTTGATCGGTTGGATCGCGAAGACGTTCGACTACATCAACCGTGTTTCTTAACGCCTCCGCTTTCGGTCTACGAGGATACGTAGACATACTCTCCGCTCTCGTTGCTATGCATCCTTAGATAGATCTTACGTGATCGTAGGAATTTTTTTGAAATACTGTGTTCCCCAACACAAACACCTAACTAGTTTATTTCGTTTCCGCTCACCCGCCACCCCCCTCGCCGCCAGCTATTTCTACCTAGAAACACCGTCACAACTGTCCCGTCAGTCCAACCGCGACCCCGCTGCCTATCCCCGCCACCAGCCACCGCCGCTCGCCCGCCTCCTTCACCGGCGATTTGTGCCCGAAAACGCTATCGTGGGAAACGCTGTCGCCGCCCGTCCGTCCACCCGTGACCCTGTGGCCTATCCCCAACACAAGTCGCGCCACCCTAGCCGCCGATGACTCGCCGATTTGAGTCTGCCCCGCCAATGACCGCGTGACCGATATGGAGGTTCGCCGGAACTCTGGCGGCCGTAATGGACATAGCCGCCTCCCCTGGTAGCCGACGCCCGCCGCCGGAGCTAGTAGGATAGTCGCGCGAGCACTACAACCCCCCCCCCCCCCCCCCGCCCCCCAGCCGGCAGTTTTCTCGGGAGTTGCGTCACCGTGAGCGAAGTCCTCCGGCAGTTGCACAAACGTCCAGAGGCTGTTGAAGCAGCCACCCCTACCCCAGACGGGCTTTGTGCTGCCCATCAACGCTCCGACCCGCCGTCGGTCAGTTTCTTCCACCTCGCACGCAATGTCTTCGACAAATTATTTGTTGGAGTAGAAGGTTTACATCACCAAATATACATCATCTGTTGGAGTAGAAGGTTTACATCATCAAATATATATCATGTGTTGGAGTTGGCCTCTTTTTTGAAGATGTAAAAATCACTTTTTGATTATGTAAATGATACAACACCCGTTATACATCTCCCAATCTACTGCAAATGCTCTTACAAGTTAGCTCTCCGTGTTAGCCAAGCACATTTGTCAGCTGGACTAGCTGCCGTCATCCCTTTTGTTGCGTAAGGTATGTATTTCGACTCCACGCGCCCGCATTTATTTTTCATGAAATTTTACATCGGACGCCTTTGAGTGGGCCGGCCCATTTGCGATTATTGGACGCACGCAGACATCAGCTCTCCTAAAACATTGGGCTTGGGATCCGCCTTGCGGAGGGAGGATACTGGAAGCCCACATTCGGCCTCAGACTGGCTAAGCCGCCTGGGACCTCCTCCTATAGCCCGCTCTCTGCGGCAAAGAGCCGCCGTTTCACACAAGCAACTCAACGGCTGGGCCGATAGACGACCCGCTACTACCAGTCCAGCTAGCTGTCTTGTCTGAGCATATTGTTGCGTCAACGCTAAAGAACCAATACTGCGCAGATCCAAATTATTTTAGGATTTTCGAAAGCATTTTTTCTTCAAAAAACGGAATCTTCTATGACAAGCAACACTTTTCAAATTTCTGAACAAATTTTAAAAAAACATTTTCGAAAACCAGAATGTTTTTAGAAAATCATCAAGATTTCTTGAAACGGGAACATTTTTCCAAATTCCAAAACAAAGTTGGAGACGCGAACATATTTTGAAATTCCTGAACAATATTTGAAAACACGAACATTTTTTGAAACTTGTGAACAATATATGAAACTGAGAAAATTTTTGCAACTCCGAAAAATAAAAAATAAAAAAAAAGTTCCAAAATAAAATTTGGAGACGCCACACTTTCCAAATTTCTGAACAAAGTTTTTACAAAATATTTTTTCTAAAAAAATAAAAAAAATTAGAAAACATGAAGATTTCATGAAACAAGAACATTTTTCCAAATTCGAGAACAAAATTTGGAGACGCGAACATATTTAGAAACTCTTGAACAATATTTGAAAACACAAACATTTTTTTAAACTTGTGAACAATTTATGAAACTGAGAAAACTTTTAAAACTCCTAAAAAATAAAAAAAAAGTTCGAAAATAAAATTTGGAGATGCCACACTTTCCAAATTTCTGAACAATTTTTTTTAAAAAAAATACATTTTCGAGAACAAGATTTTTTTTAGAAAACATGAAGATTTCATGAAACAGGAACATCTTTCCAAATTCCAAAACAAAATTTGGAGACGCGAACATAATTTGAAACTCCTGAACAAAATTTGAAAACACGAACATTTTTTAAAACTTGTGAACAATTTATGAAACTGAGACATGTGAAACTCAGGAAAAAAATAAAATCAGGAAAAATTCAAAAACAAAATTTGGAGACGCAACAGTTTCAAAATTTCTGAACAGATTTTTAAAAATAGTTTTTTTTAAACAGAAATATTTAGAAAATCATGAAAATATCTTGAAAATGGGAATATTTTTCCAAATTCCAAAACAAAATTTGGACATGCGAACATATTTTGAAACTGTTGAACAAAATTTGAAAACACGATCATTTTTTAAAACTTGTGAACAATTTATGAAAATGAGATATTTTCTAAAACTCCGAAAAAATAAAACATGAACATTTTTTGCTATTTTCAAAAAAAATTTGAAAATGGTAAAAAGAATTAACACCGGAATAGTTTCTGTGAAGTTGTGAAAATTTTGAAGAAAAACATTAGCAACAATTTTGGAAAACAAGAACATCTTTTGAAAATCCCGACCATTTTTTGAATTTGTGAATAATTTTTGAAAAGGACCATTTGTTGAATTTTCGAATGTATTTTAAAAGCAAGAACAATTTTCGAACATGAACTTTGTTTAAGAAGATAAAATAACTTT